>NC_041741.1:22737906-23039810 GCF_004115215.2 Ornithorhynchus anatinus | reverse complement strand
AAAACAAAATCTTCTCACTCTAGGCTTCAAGGCTCTACATCACCTTGCCCCCTCCTGCCTCTCCTCCTTTCTCTCTTTCTACTTCCCACCCCTCATGCTCCGCTCCTCTGCTGCTCACCTCCTCACTGTCCCCCGTTTTCGCCTATCCCGCCGTCGACCCCTGGGCCATGCCCTCCCGCGGTCCTGGAATGCCCTCCCTCCTCACCTCCACCAAACTAATTCTCTTCCCCTCTTCAAAACCCTACTTACAGCTCACCTCTCCAAGAGGCCTTCCCAGACTGAGCTCCCCTTCTCCCTCTACTCCCTCTACCGCCCCCCCTTCACCTCTCCGCAACTTAACCCTCTTTTCCCCAATTTCCCTCTGCTCCTCCCCTTCTCCCTTCCCATCCCCTCAGCACTGTACTCGTCTGCTCAACTGTATATATTTTCATTAGCTTATTTATTTTGTTAATGAAATGTACATCACCTTGATTCTATTTATTTGCTATTGTTTTAATGAGATGTTCACCCCCTTGATTCTATTTATTGCTATTGTTCTTGTCTGTCCATCTCCCCCGATTAGACTGTAAGCCCGTCAAAGGGCAGGGACTGTCTCTATCTGTTGCCTATTTGTTCATTCCAAGTGCTTAGTACAGTGCTCTGCACATAGTAAGCGCTCAATAAATACTATTGAATGAATGAATGAAATGGTGTTCCAGGACAGAGGCAGGACATGGGTGAGAGGTAGGAGGTGAGGCGAAATAGAGGACACCGAGGTACAGTGAGCAGGTAAGCATCAGAGGAGCGAAGAGTATGGGCTGGGTTGTAGTGGGAGAGTAGTGAGGTAAGGTAGGAAGGGGCAAGATGATTGAGTTCATTCGTTCATTCATTCACTTGTGTTTACTGAGTGCTTACTGTGAGCAACTGAGTGCTATAAAGCCAGTGGTGATGAATTTCAGTTTGATGTTGGGGCGAGATAGGCAACCATTGGAGTTTCTTGAGGAGTGGGGCAACATGGCCTGAATTTTTTTGCAGAAAAATGATTCAGGCAGCAGAGTGAAGTATGGACTGTAGCCGGGAGAGACAGGAGGCAGGGAGACTAGCAAGGAGGCTGGTACACTAATCAAGGTGAGATAGGATGAGTGATTGGATTAACATGATAACAGTACTTTCCAAATGCTTAGTTCAGTGTTTCGCAAACAGTAAGCACTCAACAAATATGATTGAATGAATAGAGAGGAAAGGGTGCATTTTAGTAAAATGTGGAGATCAAACCAAGAGGATTTAATAATGGATTGAATATGTAGATTGAATAAGAGAGAGGAGTCAAAGATAATACCACGATTACGGGCTTGTGAGACAGGAAGGATGGTGGTGGGAAAGGGGAGGACAGGATTTGAGTGGGAAGATAAGAAGTTCTGTTTTGGACATATTAAATTTAAAGTGACAGGAGGTCATTAGAGATATTACTTGAAGGCAGGAGGAAAAGCAAGACTGCAGAGAGGGAGAGAGATCAGGACTGGAGAAGTAGATTTGGGTATCATCCACATAGAGGTGGTAGCTGAAGCTATGTGAGCAAATGAGTTCTCCAAGGGAGGGGGCATAGATAGAGAATAGAAGGAGACCCAAAACTGAACCTTGAGGGACCCCAGAGTTAAGCAGTGGGAGGCAGAAGAGAAGTCCACAAAAGTGACTGAGAATGATTGGCCAGAGAGGTAAGAGGAGAACCAGGAGAGGACAGGTGTCGGTGAAGCTGAGGTTGGATAATGTTTCCTGGAGAAGGGGGTGGTTTTCAGTGTCAAAGGCAGCTGGGAGGTCGAGAAGGATTAGGATGGCATAGAGGCCATTGGATTTGGCATGAAGAAGACCACTGGTGACCTTTGAGAGGATAGTTTCTGTGGAGTGAAGGAGGAAGCCAGATTGGAGGGGGTCAAGGAAAGAATTGGAGGAGAGGAACTTGGAAAAGTGGGTGTAGACAACTCGCTCAAGGAGTTTGGAGAGGAATGGTAGGAGGGAGATGGGGTGATAACTGGAGAGAACTGTGGGGTCAGTGGAGGGTTTTTTTAGGGTAGGGCAAAAATGGGCATGTTTGAAAGCAGTGGGGAAGAAGTCATTGGAGAGAGGACAGTTGAAGATGGCGGTTAGGGAGGGAAGAAGGGATGGGGCAAGTGTTTTGATAAGGTGCAGAGGAATAGGGTCAGATGCGTGTGGAGGGGGTGAATTTTGAGACAAGGCAGGAGATCTCCTCTATAGATACCGCTTTAGAAAGATGGGAGAGTTGAAAAAGGTGCAGGAGTTGGGAGAAACTGAGGAGGAGCGGAGGAAACTTTAGGGAGATCAACTGATAGTGTCAATTTTATTACTAAAGTAGGTGGCCAGGTCATTAGGGGCAAGGTGCGGAGGGCAGAGGTTTGAGGAGGAAGTTAAATGTCTGGAACAATGAGCGCAATGGGCAACGTGCCAATAAGGAAGGAGAAATAATCTTGCAGGGCAGAGCTAAAGCATGCAAGGCTAAACTTGAAGTGGACGAAGTCGGCCTGATATCTAGATTTCCACCAGCAGAGCTCTGCGGCTCGGGCACAAGAGGGAAGGAGGCAGGCTGTAGAGGTGATCCAGGGCTGTGGGTTTAGTGGTACGAGATTGACGAAGGGACAGGGGAGCAAGTGAGTCGAATTCGCTAGAGAGGTTGGTGTTGAGAGTGTCAGTTTGTTCATGAAGGGAAGGTAGTTTGGGTTTAAAGGCTAAATGGGGCACGATGAGTTGAGAAAATCAGATGGGGTCAAAAGATTGGAAGGAACAGCACAGATTTGTGGGGAGGAGGTGTTTGAGAGAGAAGGAAGGTGAGAAGGTTGTGGTCAGATAGAGGGATTTCGGAGTGGGTGAGGGTAGAGATTTTGCAGTGGCTAGAGATGATGAGATTGAGCGAGTGTCCAAGTTGGTGAGTGGATGAGGTGGGGTGGAGCAGGAGGTCCATGGACCTGAAGAGTGATAGGAAGCAGGCAGTGGAAGGATCATCAGGAACATCTATGTGGATATTGAAGTCCCCAAGCATCAATGTAGGCATGGAGAAAGAAGGAATGCGACAAAGGGATCAAAATGGTTAAAAAGAGTTGGAGGTGGGACCTGGGGAGGCGGTAGATGACCATTACTAGAATCTGGAGTGGGTGGTAGCGGCGGATGAAATGGCCTTTGAAGAATGGAAAAGAAAGGGGTGGAGGAGGTGGAATGGTTCAAAAGCAGCACTGGGGTGCGAGGAGGAAGCCTACACCTCCTCCTCTCCCACTGAGCCTGGGGAAGTGAGAGAAGATGAGGTCTCCTCTGGAGAGAGCAGCAGGAGAGACCATGTCATGTGGTTGAGAGCCATGTTTCAGTGATGGCAAGGAATTAGCTAAACATGTGCACATAAAAATCTCATTCAAATTCTCCCAATACTGGTACATGCATATCTGCATTGCTATTTAATCATGGAATTACATTTATTGTTCTCTCCAGTACTTTTTAAAATATACTCATATTGTTTATATTGGATCTCGGGAATCCAGGAATGCATTTTATTTCATTTCCCATGGGAACCATACTTTGTTTAGCGCTCTTCGACTAACAGTCTGTATTCGTGGAACCAATTTAGAGTGCTAGCCAGGGTAGACGGCAGCGGAGGCCAAAAAGGGGGCTTGTCTGGTGCACTGAGGCACCAGAACTTCAGGCAAGAAGTCATTCAAACGTATTTCATTTTACAGAGAAGTAGCATGGCCTAGTGAATAGACCGCGGGCCTGGGAATCAGAAGGTCAGGGGTTCTAATCCCGGCTCCATCACTCGTCTGCTGTGTGACCTCGGGCAAGTCACCTCACTTCTCTGTGCCTCAGTTATCTCATCTGTAAAATAGGGATTGAGACTATGAGCCCCACATTGGGCAGGGACTGTGTCCAACTCGATTTGCTTGTACCCACCCCAGCGCTTAGTACAGTGCCTGGCACATAGTAAGTGCTTAAGAAATACCATTATTACTATTATTATTATTATTTAGAAGGGCCTCACAGAGAGCTGCATGTGAATTTCTGCTGTTGTTTTCTCCAAGCATCAATAAGCTGAGTGATGCAGCTGGAATCAAGGACTTAGAAGCTTTGTGCAAGGAAAACCCAGAAGAGAGAAAAATTGTGTTTTCAGTCACAAAGTATGTACTCCTTTTAACCTAATATCGGGGATGTAAGAAAGAAAAATTGTAATAGTTCCACTTGGAGTTAGCAAACAACTTTCTGCTAGAAAAAGAAATACCTTTTTATATGTGTGAAAGGGAGTTTGCTGATATACTTATAATCTATTATAGGAGCATAGAGGGACTGTGTCTACCAACTTGGTTATATTGTACTCTTCCAAGTGCTTAGTACATTCTTCTGTGCATAGTAAGTGCTAAATAAATACCATTGATGATGACGATGATGATGATGGGAGTTGAGGTGGTCATCTTGGAGGCTCTCAGATAGTTCCACCTCTTCATTCCTGGGGGAGTCATACGGAAAAACAATCGATCAATCAATCGGTGGAATGCATTGAGGACTTCCTGTGTGCAAAGTCCTGAACTTAGCTCTTGGGAAAGTACAATCTGGGAAAATAGGACTTTCTACCTGACAGGGTTTCTCTCTCAAAGGCACGCAGTCCTCCACCCACAAAACAGGCCAACTATGAGAATTACCAGCATCCCTGGGAAATGGAAAATGTAACAAAGATGCTTCTTTTTTTGATTGGTATTTGTTAACTGCTTATAATGTGACAGGCACTGTTCGAAGTTCTAGTTTCCACCGGGCCAGGGATAAAAGCTGCTACGGGATGAGCCCTCCACAGACCCCTGGGAAGGCTGGTGGCTGTGGGTGTGCCCTGAGCCCTGGGGAGCCTGAAATTCTGCTCCTCTAGCCACAGCTCCCCACTGAATTTATTCTGTGTTTGACTGTGTGGTGTTTAAATGTTTCTTCAGTCTTAATGTGTCTGTCTCTAGTCCCTTCTCCCCTCTTGGACTGTGAACCCCCTGAAGGATAGGGCTCATGTCTAAAATTCCCACCTTTGTGTTCTCTTCCAGTGCTTAGTTCAGGTCTCTGCATTCAGTAAGTAATTAACGAATACTATTGCTACAGTAGTAGAAATAGTAACATTTATCATTATATTTTTCAGTGACTTATTTGGTCCCTTTTCTGCCTTTTCAGCACTTTAAGAAAAACAACTTTCCACAGAATGGTTGTGATCCCATCACGCGCTACTTGTTTTGGGGCTATCATTAGGTCAAACTCCTTCTCAAGGTCTCCTTTAATAATAATATTAATCATAATGATAATTGTGGAATTTGTTAAATCCTTACTATGTGCCGGGCACTGTACTGAGCACTGACTGGGGTGGATACAAACAAATCCAACTGACAGTGTTCCTATCCCACATGGGGCTCACAGTCTCAATCCCCATTTTACAGAGGAGGTAACTGAGGCACAGAGAAGTAAAATGACTTGCCCAAGGTCACACAGCAGTCATGCTGGAGCTAGAATTAGAACTCAGGTCCTCTGACTCCCAGGCCCATGCCCTTTCCATTAGGCCAGCTGCTTCTCATCACCCCCAGTAGCTACCCATTTCCTTCTACAGCCAGCAGACCATTGGCATCCATGTTCTTCATCAACTCTCTCCATCTTACATATCCACTCTCTTCAACTGACTCTTCACACCTTTCAAGACAGCCTTCTAATTTTTGCCTCCCTCCTTACATAGGCTGTACTCCAACCTGATAGTCCTTGCCCCATAAAATCCACCAGAACACAGCTCTCCCCATCTTCAAAGTTCTCTTAGAATACTTCCTCTTTGGCGAAGTCTTCCCTGATTAATTCACAACACCCCAGTTTTGAGACCTCAGCTCCACCTTCAGCACTTATTTCATCAGTAGATCAATCAGTGGTATTTACTGAACACTTATTATGTGTAGAAAACTTGGGATAGTACAATATAACAGAGTTGGCCAACTCATTCCCTGCCCACAATGAGCTTACAGTCTAGAGGGGTAGACAGACATTAATACAAATAAATATAAATGAATAATTTACAATAATGACTTTAAATAATTTAGCATTTCAATCCTTCCCTCCGCCTTTACAAAGGGGTGCATGTGCTTGTGTTTGTGTGTGTGTGTGTGCATGTGTATGGTTGGGGAGGGTAGCTTCACATAGCTAAGTCAGAAAGGAAAGACACATAACTTTTCAGCCTCCCAGAAAAGCAAAATTCACTTCTCTAAGTAACTGGAGAAATGGGGTGAGCCATTTGGCATGCTGAGGGAGGGTACAATAAATCAGAAAGTCAGAGGAATTCGGCAGAAGGTGAAAAGGTTAGCTACCCCATAGTCAAATCAGGGAAGCAGGAAGGGCCGGGGAGAGGAAAAGAGGGATTAGTGAGGGAAGGCCTCTTGGAATAAGGCTTTGAAGGTGGAGAGAGTAACTGTCTGCCAGAGGGAGGGCTTTCCAGGCCAGAGGCAGGATGTGGGCAAGAGGTCGGCAGTGAGATAGATGAGATTGAAGTACAGTGAGGAGGTTGGCATTAGAGAAGTGAAGGGTGCTGGCCGGGTTGTAATAGGAGAGTAGCGAGATGAGGTAAGAGGGGGCAAGGTGATTGAGTGCTTTAAAGTCAATGGTGAGGAGTTTCTGTTTTATGCAGAGGAGGATGGGCAACTACTGGAGGTTCTTGAGGAGTGGGAGAAACATGGCCCGTTTTTGAAAACATGAAGAGTGAGTCTAATTCTATGACTTCATCTGAAAGATCCACAAAAACTCTGAGTTTCACAGAAACCCACGATGCAGAGAGGTCACGGTGTGTCCAGTTTTAAGGTTTTTGCCTCGAGCTTGATGAAAGCTTCAGGAGGAGCATAGGAATGATTATTTCCATAAGCTAATAAAGCTTCATTTTGCCCGTGGCAGGAAATTAGGCATTGTTATATCTCCGCATCTAGGCAAAAACTAAGGACCGATGGGATTGAATGACTTGCCAAACATTACGCAGCTGCTATGTGCCCAAGTGGAGATGACAATCTATCATCCCCACCATCTGTAAAATGAGGATGAAGACTGTGACCCCCATGTGGGACAACCTGATTGCCTTGTGTCTACCCCAGTGCTTAGAACAGTGCTTGGCACATAGTAAGCACTTAACAAATACCAACATTATTATTAATAATAATTTACTCATCCAACAGGCATCTATTAGACATTCCCATTTGTCTCCTCCTTATTCTCCTCTCTCCTTCTGTTTCACTGTGGTGATTTTGGTAAATATCTCCAGAAACTGCTTAGCTATAAAGCAAGAGTAACAGTCCCACAATGAAAGAATCCAATCATTTAGTCCTCAAATGTAAGTACCGAGCTTGGGAGAGGAGGGAGAACAAAGATGATTGGATCCTCGGAGTTCAGATCCATTTACTATTTTTCAAAAGATGCCGACTGAGCAGGAGAAAAAATGAATACTGGTCTGCACCAATAATGAATTTAAGAACCTAGCGAGAAATAAGAAAAGAAAGCCCATGCCTGTGGAGGAAACCATGTGTTTCTTCAATTATTGTAAAGTATGCTGAATGATCATTTTTCAACTCAAATTGGACTGAGATCACCTCCAGCAGTCTTTTGTTTTGGTGGCTTCAAATCATTTTCTCCTTTTGGATCTTAGGGTGCTTGGCTTTCCTCCTTCCACCCACAAGCCTTTGGCTTCATTCTTGTGTTTGGTCACCTCCCTTTATCAGATTTTCCATCTCACTATTCCAGTCCACAATTCTCTTTCTTCCCTGTCACTATTTTTTCTCTCTCCAGGTCACATGAACGCACACTGTGGGGTAAAAGAGCCACTTTCATGGCAGTGCAGTTGTCCCTGGACAGCTGGGGACTAGTATGTGGGCATCTGACTGGTAGAGGGAAAACTTGATCATGTCTTCCAACCCTGTCCCTGTTGGAGGTATGGATTTACCTTGCTGCATGGAGATCAGATTGCAGAGTGATTCCTCCAGTAGACAACAGAAGTGTGCAAAGAGAGAGGCTGTCCCATACAGATGCCCTGATGAGGAGCCTGAGGGAGGCCTTGGGCCCCCTTGATAGGCCTCAAGTCTCTGTGGCGGAGCAGTCCTGAGCCTTTTCAGAGCACTTGAGCCAAAGTGAAAAGAGCACAGGCCTGGGAGTCAGAGGACCTGGATTCTAATCCAGGCTCTGCCGCGTGTCTGCTGCATGACCTTGGGAAAGTCACTTAACTTCTCTGGGCCTCAGTTACCTTATCTGTAAAATGGGGATTAAGAGTGTGAGCCCCATGTGGAACAGGGACTGTGTCCAACCCCGTTAACTTGTATCTACCCCAGAGATTAGAACAGTGCTTGGCACATAGTAAGCACATAACAAGTACCATGATTATTATTCCCAGCTCCATCAATTTTTTACTGTGTTACCTTGGACAAGTCATGTAACTTCTCTGTGCCTCAGTTCCCTCTACTGTAAAATGTGGATTAAATATCTGTTATCTGTTCTCCTCCTATAAGACTATGAGCCCCAGGCGGGACAGGGACTTTGTCCAACCTTATCAACTTGTATCGATCCCAGTGCTTAGAACAGTGTTTGACATATAGCAAGCATTTAACAAACACCATAAAAAAAAGAGCAATCCTTTCTGGCATCAGTCAGTGAATCAATCAACTAATCAACAGCATTTAGTGAGTATTTACTCTGTGCAGAGCACAGCACCTAATGCTTGGAAGAGTACAAGAGTGCCATAATAGACATAATGTCTTGGAAAATAATTGGACGACTTGGGAGAGTACGATACTGAATGCAATCCCCACCCTTAATGATCTTATTATTTAGTGGGGAAGACAGACACTAAAACAAATTTCAGAAACAGCATGGCCTAATGGAAAGAACGTAGGCCTAGGAGTCAGAGGATCTGGATTCTAATCCCCGCTCCACCACTTTTTGCTGTGTGATCGAGACAAGTAAATTCCTTAACTTCTTTGTGCCTCAGTTCCCTCATCTGCAAAAGGGGGATTCAATACCTGCTCTCCCTTCTACTTAGACGATTTATCTCGTATTTACCCCAATGCTTAATACAGTGCTTGACACATAGTGAGAACGTAACAAATATCTCAATTATTACTAGGTAGGGGGAAAAAACAGAGTTCAAAGATAGGTATACAGGTGTTATGGGGAGGAATGGGAGGGTGAGTAACCATGTACTTAAGTGGTGTAGAATCGATCGATTCATTAATAATAACAGTAATAATGATAATGTGGTATTTGTTAAGCACTTACTATGTGCCAAGCACTGTTCTAATTACTGGGCTGAATAATAATAATAATTCTGGTATTTGTTAAATGCTTACTATTTGCCAAACACTGTTCTAATCGCTGTAATAATGGTATTCGTTAAGTGCTTACCATGTGCCAGGCACTTTACCGAGCGTTGGGGTGGATATGAGCAAATTGGAGTGGACACTGTCCCTGTCTGACAGGGCCCCTCAGTCTCAACCCCCATTTTACAGATGAGGTAACTGAAGCCCGGAGAAGTGAAGTGACTTGCCCAAGGTCACACAGCGGGCAAGTGGCAGAGCTGGGATTACCACGACCTTCTGACTCCCAGGCCGTGCTCTACCCATTATGCCATGCTGCTTCTCTACAAGCAAATCAGGTTGGACATGGTCCCTGTCCCACAAGGGGCTCACCATCTTTATCCCCATTATATAGATGAGGGAACGAGGCGCAGAGAAGTAAAATAACTTGCTGGGGCCAAGCAGCAGACAAGTGGCAGGAGCAGGATCAGAACACATGACCTTCTGACTCCCCAGCCCGTGCTCTATCCACTACCCTAGTATTCATTTCGTGTTTACTATGTGCAGAGCACTGTGCTAAGTTCTTGTGAGAGTCTAATACAGTAGAAATGTTAGGCTCAAGCAGAAGCAGCAGCAGTAAAGATTAGTAATGGAGGAAATGGGTTTGGGAGAGGGAGATCAATCAGGGAAAAACTTAGAACGAGATGTGGTTTCAGGAGGGATTTGAAGGTGGTCAGAGCAGCCAGTCTGTCGGATGTGAAGGGGGAAAGAGTTCCAGGTAGAAGGGAAGGCGGGAGCAAGAAGTGAGTGGTGAGACAAGAACTTCCAGAGGGAATCTAACTGATGGATGAGCTGATCATTATTATTATTATTATTGCCATTACTATTATATATTATATAAGCAGCATGGCTCAGTGGAAAGAGCCCGGGCTTGGGAGTCAGAGATCATGAGTTCGAATCCTGACTCTGTCACTTAGCTGTGTGACTGTGGGCAAGTCACTTAACTTCTCTGGGCCTCAGTTACCTCATCTATAAAATGGGGATGAAGACTGTGAGCCCCACGTGGGACAACCTGATTACCCTGTATCTACCCAGAGCTTAGAACAGTGCTCTGCACATAGTAAACGCTTAACAAATACCAACATTATTATTATTATTATATCTGTTGTTATACCCTCATTCCATAAAAACCTACACCTCCAAGGCTCTTCTGGGAAAATTGTGTTTCACCAGCCTTTTTTAGCTGCTTGCAAAGCTGCTGTTTCTGCTTCTTTATGAACCCAGTTCCTAGTTATATAGTCACATGTTTACTCTGAGCCTCCTTCCAAGCAGAGGAGCAGGGGCTGTTGAAGAATTACAGAGGCATTATTATATGGTAATGGGAGAAGAAGCAGTAAAGGGTTGGACAGGGAATCCTCAGCCTAAATAATAATAATAATGTTGGTATTTGTTAAGTGCTTACTATGTGCCGAGCACTGTTCTAAGCACTGGGGTAGATACAGGATAATCAGGTTGTCCCATGTGAGGCTCACAGTCTTAATCCCCTTTTTACAGATGAGGTAACTGAGGCACCGAGAAGTTAAGTGACTTCCCCAGAGTCACACAGCTGACAGGTGGCGGAACCAGGATTAGAACCCATGACCTAAGCATTTTGAGTTACAAGGAATGACAACATTTCAAATGTCACTCCTTTGCAATAAATCGCTTTCAGCTTTAAACTGTAAGCTCTTTGTGGGCAGGGAACGTGTCTATTGTTGTAGTGTACTCTCCTAAGTGCTTAGTACAGTGCTTTGCACTCTGTAAGTGCCCAATAATTACGATTGAATGAATAACTTTACGCCACTAGTCCTCTTTGTGGCATTAGCTCTGAAGGTAGGGTCTGGTGGTGGAGTGTATGTGGGAGCCACATGGAAACGAAGAAACGATTTTTAAAGCCACAATTGCGGGGTGGGTGGGGAGAGGAATAGGAGAAATAAGAAGGGGGTGAGGTGGGGGAAGAAAGTCAGGCAGAGTCACCAGAAAAGGTAGACGCATTCAGCCTACCCTATCAGGGAATCTCTCCAACTTGATAGAAATGCATTAATGTAGCTATATCCCTCATCTAAAATTGATTGAGCATACTGTTCTGCATAATTTTGGTAACAAAGGAGAATCTAACCCAGATTCTGGTACCAATCTCCAACTCATTACATTTTTCCTATGAGGAATTTGGTTCTGACGTGTTTCAATTTAAGATAGGGTTTTCAGGGGCCCGCGTGTCTTTAGTCTAAGGACAGCCTGACCTCTGATTTCATCCTTCTTTTATACCTTTCATCCTTCATTGCCTTGGAGAAGGCGGCATTGAAAAATTACCCTATAAAATTTCAAAGTTCCTTCCCCCTTTGCTTTCATACGCTAACCCCCTACTCTTTTCTCCCCCAAAGCTCTCATAATGCTTTTCAAGTTGTAAATGCTAGATTAAATTGAGGAAAAGTATTCACAAACCCTGACCCAACCTGGAAAAACACGAGATGAGCTGTGACTAGGAGCACCAAACTGAATATAGATCTTGAACTCTTCTAGCCTGTCATGAGAATTTTTAGAACCGTATACACAGGTCCCAGAAATGAGACCGTCACAGCGAAATTGACCCTCTGACCTCATTGGACTTTCACAATCAGGCTGGAGTCAGCTCTCAGTCACCTCTCGGTTTAAATGTGGATGTCCCAGAATGCTAGGAGATTTTAATGCCTCGCCTCCTTTCTTCATTTTTGCTCCCACTTTCTATCATCATCATAGTCACCCAACGAGAGGTCGTGTGATCTAGTGGACAGAGCATAGGCCTGGGAGTCAGACGAACTAACCCCGGCTCCACTGCTTTCTCCTATGTGACCTTGGGCAAGTCCTTTAACTTCTCCCTGCCTCAGTAACCTCATCTGTAAAATGGGAATTAATTCTGTGACCCCCATGTGGACAGAGACTAACCTGATTAGCTCATATCTATTCCAGTGCTTACTAGAGTGCCTGGCACATAGTAAATGCTTACTAAATACCATTTTTTAAAAAGGCATGCAGGCATGGAGTAGTGTCCAGATGCTCCCATTTTCAAGCAAAATAATATGGCAGGCTTACAACTACAGAAAGGTACACTTATTGTGATAATTGTGAATACGAAATTAAGATTGATTGATTCATTGATTGATGTCCGAAAGGATTGCTCCTTTTTTATGGTATTTGTTAAGAGCTTGCTATACGTCAAGCACTGTTCTCAGCACTGGGATCGATAACAGGTTGATAAAGTTGGACAAAGTCCCTTTCCCGCCTGGGGTTTATAGCCATATAGGAGGAAGATATTTAATCCCCATTTCACAGTAGAGGGAACTGAGGCACAGAGAAGTTATGTGACTTGCCCAAGGTCACACAATAAACAACTGACGGAGCTGGGAATAATAAGGTATTTATGTGCTTACTATGTGCCAAGCACTGTTCTAATCTCTGGGATAGATACAAGTTAAGGGGGTTGGACACAGTCCCTGTCCAACACAGTCCACAGGGACTGTGTCCAACACGGGGCTCACACTCTTAATACCCATTTTACAGGCAGGGCTACCGGGCCATGGGGGCCAATCTGAAGAGGTGGGAAGGCCAGCTGGCACTCCAGCTGCTCCAGCTTTTCTGGAGGGCAGGGGGCAGCTTCCAGCCTGACCCTGACACCTTCCCAGCATCCTCTTCACCAGGCTGACTGCGAGTTGAGCAACTCTCCCCACCATCATGGTTTTAATGTGCTCCTTTCTCCCCACCCCACACTCTCCAGTCGTCCCCCCACCAACCATCCCCACCACAAGATCCAGGCTTATTGAAGCAGCCAGACATTTAAAGGAACTACTGGCCCCTGTTCCAGTATGAAACAAGTTTTTCTTTCACCCCTGGCAACCACCGGCTACAAGGGCCAACTTTGTCTTTCCTACGTCACCGTCCTTCTCCTGACTTTCCCATCATTGTAGATGGCACCACTATTCTTCCTATCTCACAAACCTTGGCATTATCTTTGACTCTTCTCTCTCATTCAATCCACCTACTCAATCCATCACTAAATCTCGTTGGTTCCACCTTCACAACATCGCTAAAATCCACACTTTTCTCTCCAACCAAATTGCTACCACGTCAATCCAAGCATTTATTCTACCCCCTCCCCACCCCCCACCGATTATTGTATCAGCCTCGTGGCTGTCCTCCCTGCCTCCTGTCTCTCCTCACTCCAGTCCATACTTCACTCTGCTGCCCAGATCATTTTCATACAAAAAACGCTCAGGACATGATTCCCCACTCTTTAAGAACCTCCACATCAAACAGAAACTCCTTACCATCAATCTTAAAGCACTCAATCACCTTGCCCCCTTCTACCTTACCTCGCTACTCTCCTCCTCCTCCTCCTTATTATGGTATTTGTTAAGTGCTTACTATGTGTCAGGCACTGTACTAAGTGCTGAAGCACTGTGCTACAACCCAGCCCATACACTTTGCTCCTAATAATAATAATAATCGTGGTATTTGTGAAGAGATTATTACGTGCCAGGCACTGTACTAAACTGGAGTAGACACAAGCAAATCGGATTAGACACAGTCCTTGTCCCACATGGGCCTCACAGTCTCGATCCTCATTTTATAGATGAAGTAACTTAGGCACAGAGATATGCCCAAGCCCACATGGCAGACAAGTGGGGGAGCCAGGATTAGAACCTGGCTCCGTGCTCTATCCACTCTGCCATACTGCTCCTCTAATGCTCACCTTCTCACTATACCTCTATCTCTAACTCTTCGCTGACCTCTAGCTCACATCCTGCTTCTGGCCTGTAATGCCCTCCCTCTTAATAGGCGATAGACAGTTACTCTCCACTCTTTCAAGCTCTACTGAAGGCACATCTCTTCCATGAGGCCTTCCTTGACTGAGCCCTCCTTTCCTCTTCTCCCTCTCCCTTCTGTGTCACCTTGACTTGCTCTCTTTATTCATCCCCCTCTCAGCCCCACAACATTTATGTACATATCTGTAATTGTATTTATTTATATTAATGTCTCTCTCTCCCTCTAGACCATAAGCTCGTGGTGGGCAGGGAATGTGTCTTTTATGCTGTTACACTGTACTCTCCCAAGCATTTAGTACTACGCTCAGCATTTAGTAAGCACTCAGTAAATACAATTGACTGATTGACTGATTGCCATAACCTAGGATTGTCCACTGGATCCTGAGGCACTGCCCACCCTGAACAACCTTTCACTGACAGCTTTCTTGGGATTGTTTATTGCTTGTTGCCGAATTGTACTCTCCAAGCGCTTAATACAGTCCTCTGCACACAGTAAGTGCTCAATAAATACGATCGAAAGAATGCATTAATTTCAACACTGGGGTTTGCAGCTCATCGTGGGCAGGGAATTTGTCTGTTTAGCATAGTGGATAGAGCACTGGCACATGAGTTAGCACATGAGTTAACTCAGATCCACATGAGTTAACACATCATGGGATCTAATCCCAGCTCCAACCCTTGTCTGCTGTGTGACCTTGGGAAAGTCACTTCATTTCTCTGTGATCTGATTCCTACATGTCTGTAAACTACTAAAACACCAGACCAGCTGTCTTTGGTGCCAGGGTATATAAAAAATTATTTAATTTGGATAATGAAGAATTGTAATCACCAGTATTCAATAGTCCACAAGCCTCAATCCCTCATACTGAAAGGGTTTTAGGCACTGAGGAAGAGGAGAGGCCCCCTTCCAGTCCATCTTAGAGAAGCATCATGGCTTAGTGGAAAGAGCCCGTGCTTGGGAGTTAGAGGTCATGGGTTCTAATCCCAGCTCTCCCACTTATCAGCTGTGTGACTTCGGGCAAGTTGCTTAACTTCTCTGTGCCTCCGTTACCTCATCTGTAAAATGGGGATTAAGACTGTAGGCCCCACATGGGACAACCTGATTACTTTGCATCTACCCCAGAGCTTCGAACAGTGCTTGGCACATAGTAAACACTTAAATACCATCATTATTACTATTATTATCTGCAAAAGAACAGCTCACAAGAGAATGACAGTAAAATCTTGTTTGCCCATATTCGATGAATTCCCTTAGCGCTTTCTGAGGTTTGTCAGGCCTCTATCTATTCCTCCCCTCTGTGGCAAGAAAATTGATTTTAGTGAACTAGAAATCCTAGAATATGAGTTGATTTGTGGATAGGATAGTAAATTACTGGAAAATTACACAGTTCTGCAATGCAACTATGTAATTCAAGACATCTAAAAATATCCTACTTGCACACATCTCTCCACTCTTTAAAAACCTCTAGTGGTTGGCCATCTCTTTCTACATCTAATAGATACTACTGACCATCAGGTTTGAGGTACTCAATCAGCTCTCTCCTCCCTTCTTATTCTTGCTCCTCTCCCAACCCATAATGATGCTACTGATGCCCGTTTACTTGTTTTGGTGTCTGTCTCCCCACTTCTAGACTGTGAGCCCATTGTGGGCAGGGATGGTCTCTCTATTTGTTGCTGACCTGTACCACATCTCCTACCACAGTCCAGGCCTCATACTCCACGCCTCTAGCACTGTACCCAAATCTCGTCTATCTCACCGACGACCCCTTTCCCACAACATTCCTCTACCCTGGAAACTCCCTACCCGTCCATTTAAGCCACTCCACTGCTCTCTTCACCTTCACAGCATTATTAAAGTCACATCTCCTCCAAGAGGCCTTCCCCAATTAAGCCTTCTTTTCCATGGCTCATTCCCCCCTCTGTATCTGGGACCTTTAGATTTTTTATATTTGCCCCACCACCAACCCCACCGCACTTACGTACTTATCTTTATATATTATACATTATGCATTATTTATTCATATTAATGTCTGTCTCCCTCTCTAGATTCTAAGCTCATTATGGGTAGGAAACGAGTCTGCTAGTTTTATCATATTGTACTCTACTAAGCACTTAGTATGTACTTATCTTTAAATTATATATTATAAATGATTTGTTCATATTCATGTCCGTCTTCCCCTTTAGACTGTAAACATGCTTTGGGTAGGGAATGAGTCTGGTAATTCTATTGCACTGTACTCTTCTAGACTGTGAGCCCTCTGTTGGGTAGGGGTTGTCTCTATTTGTTGCTGATTGTACTTTCCAAACGCTTAGCACGGTGCTCTGCACCCTGTAGGTGCTCAATAAATACGAATGAATGAATGAATGAATGAATGAATGAATGAATACCAAGAACTTAGTATGGTGCTTTGCACACAGTGAGTGCTCAAATAAATACCACTGCTACTTAACTGCTCTTACTCCAGGGCTTAATTTGTACCACAAGAGTCCAAGGACAGAGAGCACCAGGAACTCTCCCAATTTCTGTCACTGACCCAACCCTCTCCGGGCCAGACGGTGGGACTTAGGGGTGAGCAGAAACTCCTCTTTGTCAGGCACTGAGTGCAGACAGTGTCAACTGAGGTGGTTTCTCGACCGTGACCCTGCCACGGTACTCACTCCCGGAAACAGTGCTCCCACAGAGCCTCTTGGGCTGCCCAGGGACCTGAGCTTTAGTTCCCTCCCATCACCCAGTTTTGGGGTTCTGGCTGGGCTTCTCCATCCTAGCATCACATTGCCCTCTCTGCCCACTGGGAACCTGGAGGCAGTGTCCAGCTTCTCTCAGTAATAAAAAAAAAAATACATTTCCCAAGAGAATATTTTCAATTTGCAGCAACACCTCCCCCACTCCCACCCCCAAAAAACCCAACAAAAATACAAAGTATCTTCCTTGAAGCAGCGTGGTCTAGTGGAAAGAGCACAGGTCTGGGAGTCAGAGGACCTGGGTTCTAATCCTCGGTCTGCCACTTAGCTGCTGTGTGCCCTTGACTACTTCTCTGTGCTCCTGTTCCTTCAGTGGGGATTCAACACCTGTTTAGTATTTAAGTATTTGGATTTCTTAAGTGCTTACTATGTACCAGGTGCTGTACTAAACATTGGAGTAGATATAAGATTATCAGGTTGGACACAATCCATGTCCCACATCGGTCTGACAGTCTTATTCCTCATTTTACAGGTGAGATAACTGAGGCATGGAGAAGTTGAATGATTTGCCCAAGGTCACATAGCATACAAGTTTTCATTCGTTGATTCGTTCATTCAATCGTATTCATTCATTCATTTAATAGTATTTATTGAGCCCTTACTATGTGCAGAGCACTGTACTAAGCGTTGGGATGAACAAGTCGGCAACAGATAGAGACAGTCCCTGCCGTTTGACGGGCTTACAGTCTAATCGGGGGAGATGGACAGACGAGAACAATGACAATAAATAGAGTCAAGGGGAAGAACATCTCGTAAAAACAATGGCAACGAAATAGAATCAAGTATTGTTCGAGCACTGTACTAAGCACCTGGGAGACTACAATACGACAATAACCTCAGACACATTCTCGGCCTACAACGATGTTTTCTTTTACCCAGGTTGTAGCGGCTAAAATTGGCTTGCTTTTGGAGCCTTTTAAATGTGTAGTCCAGACTTCATATGTAAAGGGCTCAGGCGGCGGTAAGGCCAAGCACTGGGCTTAATTATGGCACTTTTCTTTCAGTCCAGCCTCTCGGAAGGGAGAAATGCCAGCCCAATAGATCTCTGGGTGGGAAGGTGCGTGTTGTTGGACGAAACCTGCCATCTGCTGGATAGAGAGGCCCCTTCTTTACAGCGCTAGAGCAGTGGGAAAACCCACACGGGGGACTTTAAAACAAGGCGAGATATCAGGCCAAAACCACAAATGGTAAAATAAAACACTTTTCATCTGTGAAATACACTGTTTTTCATCCAGGTTTGGAAGTCGAATCCTTTTGGAGAATGTGTGTTTTGGCCTCCCTGAAAGGCTAGTTTCTCTTTGAGATGACACTACTTAGAAAAATAATGACAACTTAAGGAGTACTAGTATCTGTGGGAGGGCTTAGTAGAGTGCTGGGCACATAGTAAGTGCTTGACCGATACCACATTCATTATCAGTAGAGGTTAAGTGCTGAGACAGATGCAGACCGATAGACACAATCAATCAGTGGAAATAGATTGAGCACTTATTGTAGAGAACTGTCTTAAATCCTTGGGAGAATAGAATACAGCTGAGTTGGTGCACATCCCCTGCTCACAGGGAGCAAGAGGGAGGTGACGGTCACTAAAATAATCATGGATATTTACATAAATGCAGCGAGGCTGAGGGTGAGGTGAATATCAAGTCCTTAAAATGTACAGATCCAAATACAAGAAGGGAGAGGGGATAAGGGAAATGAGGGCTTTGTAGGGGAATCCGTCTTGCAGGAGATATGATTTTAGGAGGGGTCTGAAGGTGGGGACATTGATGGGAGGGAGTTTCAGGCCAGAGGCAAGATAATAATAATAATGATGGCATCTGTTTAGCGCTAACTATGTGTGAGAAGTGGACAAAGCGTTGGCCGTGATACAGAGATCGAAGCACAGCAAGTGGGCTGGTGTTAGAGGAGCAAGTGGGTGGCCTGGGTTGTAATAGGAAATCAGCGAGGTAAGCAAGAGCCAAATGAACTAGAAGCCCCTGCTATTTTAACATAGCAAAGATGGTCGAGAGTTATGAGAAACATCTGTGCCAGCATCAGGAGTTTCAGACCACCGGGCGTTCCTTCGGACGTTCCGTCTTCCCGGATTGAGCCAGCAGCAGGGTAAGAGCTGCTGTGCAGTCATATACCAGCGCTCTCACTGGGTGTCCATTTGTCCCATTTTATATCAGACCATCTAATTTGTAGCGTTGCCTCTGTTGTTCACAAGGGCCTGGAGAGGAGTGCAAGCGAAGGAACGGCGGGGCCTAGTGGATAGAGCACAGGACTGGGCGTCAGACGGGCCTGGGTTCTAATCCCAACTCTGCCACTTGTCTGCTGGGTGACTTTGAGCAAGTCACTTCACTTCTCTGTGCCTCATCTGTAAAATGGAGATTAAGACCATGAGGTCCGGGTGGGACATGGACTCTGTCCAACCTGAGAAACTTGTATCTATGCCAGTGTTCAGTACAGTGCCTGGCACATGGTAAGCATTTAACAGACACCACGAGAAAGGGGTGATGGAAGTTCAGGAGCAATTCTCTTGGAGCAGTGCTCTAGGTTTGGATGAACTCCAAATCTTTCTACAAAATGATATTTATGACATCATCAAGTTCCATTATGATTCAGTGCATATGATGTGTCTCGGGCTTGGCCGTGTCTGGTATTTTGGAGGACACCCTACTCCCTCAGGCATTTCGGTCTCTCCTCCCCACAGCTTGCCAGGAAGTCCAAAAGCCTGAGAGCCTTGGACTCTGGCTAGGTGGCCTCAGGCTTGTGACTTAGTGGAAAGAGCATGGGCTTCGGAGTCAGAGGTCATGGGTTCTAATTCCGGCTCTGCCACTTGTCAGCTGTGTGACTTTGGGCAAGTCGCTTCACTTCTCTGTGCCTCACTCACCTTATCTGTAAAACAGGGATTAAGACTGTGAGCCCCGCGTGGGACAACCCAATTACCTTGTATCTTCCCCAGCTCTTAGAACAGTGCTTGGCACATAGTGAGTGCTTAACAAATACCATCATTAAAGGAGAGCAGTGAGAGCCCAACATAGCTTCCAAGTCAGCTCTCTCCCCTTTTTTTAAGAAGGTTATATAACCCTGAGGCATTTCCCCATTAGGCCATATGTTGAGCAAAGAGTCTGTTCCTCCCAGTTCCTCCACTTGCCTGCTGGGTGACCTTGAGTAAGTCACTTAACTTTCATCCATTCATTCATTCATTCATTCATTCATTCAATCCTATTTATTGAGTACTTAATGCATGCAGAGCTCCATACTAATGCTTGGAAAGTACAATTCGGCAACAGATAGAGATAATCCCTACCCAACAATGGGCTCACAGTCTAGAAGGGGGGAGACAGACAATGAAACAAAACAAGTAAACAGGCATCAGTAACATCAAGATAAATAAATAGAATTATGGATATATACACATCATTAATAAAATAAATGGAATAATAAATATATACATATATACACAAGCGCTGTGGGAGGGAAGGGAGTAGAGAAGCGGGAGGGAGTAGGGGCAATGGAGAGGGGGCAGTTTCGAGAGGGCAGTTTCTCTGGAGTGAAGGAGGGGTGGAAGCCAGATTACAGGGGGTCAAGGAGAAGGTTAGAAAAGAGAAAGTGAAGGTGCCGGGTGAAAACTACTAACTCAAGGAAATTGGAGCGGAATGGACAGCGGGAGGTGGAGTGATAACTAACGAGTGCATGGGGTCAAAGAAGGATAGGGGATCAGTGGGGTCATCCTCCTTCCTTGCCGATATCATTCCCGAAGCAGAGGGGCCGAGGAGCCCTTGAACACCATTACTGCTCTCTCTTCAGTAATAATAATTACTATTATTATGGTACCTGTTAAGCACTTACTATGTGCCAAGCACTGTTCTATGCTCTGGAGTAGGTTCAAGTTAATCAGTTTGGACACAATCCCTGTCCCACATGGAACTCACACTCTCTATCCCCACTTAGGGAGAGAGATGTGAAGTGACTTACCCAAGGTCACAGAGCAGACGTGGAGGAGCCAGGGTTAGAACCCAGGTCCTTCTGACTCCCAGGCCCATGCTCTATCCACTAAACCAGCGGTCCCTTCAGGGTTTGGGCCAAGTCCAGACCTCCCCGTCCTCTGAGATTGGGCTAGTCTGGCCCTATGCTGTCCCACTGGAGCACCTAGGTCCCCTTCTCCTGATCATTTGGGATGAGGGGGGAAAAAGTCAAGGAAGCAATCATCAGAGTGAGCCCAGGCCAAACACATCATTCTGAGAGCCACAATTGTGCCTGTGCAGAATTTGACCTGTGGGCAGTTATTCCCTTCACCTCTGGGATGGCCATTTCTCTGCAGTCCAGGGAGGTTATTATACCTGAGCAGTGACGGCTCCCTCCGGCTCTTTCTGATTCAATCTGGGCTCCTTTCCTATTCAGTCCAGATCAAGGCTTCCCTCAGGTTGGACAGAACCCAGGCCTGGACGAGGGGGCGGGGGAAAATCCTCAAAGATTCAACTCCTCATTTCCTAGACACAGCAGCATTCCTAGGCTCAGCTGGCAGTGGGGGAGGCCAACAGGAGAAGGACCTTTCCATTGACCTTAGAGCATTCAATCATCTTGCCCCCTCTTACCTTACCTCACTGTTCTCCTACTACATCGTATCCTAGTGGAAAGAGCACGGGCTTGGGGTCAGAGGACATGATTTCTAATCCCAGCTCTGCCACTTGTCTACTGTGTGACCTTGGGCGAGCCAATTCACTTCTCTGTGCCTCAGTTACCTCATCTGTAAAATGGGGATTAAGACTGTGAGCCCCATGTGGGACAAGCTGATTACCCCAGTGCTTAGAACAGTGCTTGGCACATAGTAAGCACGTAACAAATACCATAATTATTATTATTATTACAATCCAGCCCTCACACTTTGCTCCTCTAATGCCAACCTACTCACTATCTACTCAATTCCATCTATCTTTCCACCGACCTCTCGCCCTCATCCTGCCTCTGGCCTGGTACACCCTCTCATTTCATATCCGACAAACAATTCCGCTCCCTTCTTTCAAAGCCTAATTGAAGGCGCATCTCTCCTCCAAGACGTCTTCCCTGACTAGGCCCTCATTTCCTCTTCTCCCACTCCCTTCTGTCTCAGCCTTGCTCTTAGATTTGTTCCCTTTCTTCACCCCTCCTTCAGCCCCACAGTAATTAAGTACATCATTAAGGGCAGGGAATGTGTCTACCAACTCTCTTGTATTGTGCTCTCCCAAGTGCTTAACACAGTGCTCTGCACACAGTAAGTGCTCAGTAAATATGATTAACTGAATGACTGATTGATCACTGAGAAGAAAAGTGGGGCTCACTCTTCTGGTATTCACCTGCTGCTCTTCACTCTAAGAGGTTAACCTCTCACGGCTCACTCATTCATTCAATCATATTTATTCAGGGCTTACTGTGTGCAGAGCACTATACTAAATGCTTGGAAAGTACAAGACAGCAATAGAGTCATTCCTTGCCCAAAGCGGGCTCGCAGTCTAGAGGCTCACAGGCTCTGTGTGAGACTTCACTCACACTTCAGTGACAAGGGACAAGTCCATGAAAGTTCATACAGCAAAATCTCTACCTACTTACTTTGTCCACATCAGAACCACTGAGCTTTTGAAGACACGTTATGCTTCCGAGAAGTGAGAAAAAAGTTCTCATTATTCCCTCTGGACCATGTTGAACAAACCAATCTTAAAAACCACCTTTTTATGGTATCAGTTGAGCGCTAATTATGTGCCAGGCACTGTACTAAGCATTGGGGCAGATATGAGCTAATCAGGTTGGACACAGTCCATGTCCCACATGAGGTGCACAGTCTTAATCCCCATTTTACAGATTCGGTGACAGAGGGACAGGAAAGTGAAGTGACTTTCCCAGGGCCACAAAGCAGACAAGTGGCGGAGCCAGGATTAGAACTCAGGTACCTCTGATTCCTAGGCCCAGGGTCTTTCCACTAGGCTACGCTGCTTCTCATTATGGTATCATTATGGCAGTCGACATCTTAATGGAAATGAGGCTTAACACTGACCTGAACCTGATAATTACCATCTCTGAAGAAGCAGACGCAAGACTTATTGTGTCATTATTTTCTGAGCTTCTAGGACTGATGAAATTAGAAACAACAGGTCTCTATGTTACCCCTGATTTCTTTCTGCTCCTAAGGACGAAGCCAGTAGTATGGCTGTAATTTATGTTGGAAAGATTTACACTGGGAATCAAAAAAAAACAACAAACTATCACTGCTCTCTCTAGTACAGTGCTCTGCACACAGTAATCTCTCAATAAATAGCACTGATTGAGTGAGATTCTCTCCAATAATCTGTTTTAAAAAGGTAAAGGTGATTTGCTTAGGTGCATTCAAGGATGGCAATTTTCTTTCGAAGTCATAGATATTTGAGACCTATGTTATCTCATACATTTGGAAATCATCTTCCGGGAAGAGCCAGGAGCCCAAGAGTCTGGCCCGGCTCTGCCAGTGACTCATCGTCCGACCTTAGAGAGGAGGGTTATTTATCTTTCCGGTCTTCTGTCTTTTCTCCACTCCACAAAATGAGGAGCCTCTGCAGATGACCTCAAAAATGCATGTGTGCTAGCAGATCGATTTGAGGCCTTAGAATGAAATCTGTTATGGGAGTGCAAAATATCCCTTTATTCTCAGTTCAGTTCGTCTGCACTTTAATATGCCCTTTGGAGTGAAACCCAGCAACTGTTGGATGGATCTTTTTCAACCGGCAGGGTGAACTCTGGTGTACAACTCTGGTGTATTGTACTTTCCCAAGTGATTAGTAATAATAATAATAATAATTGTGGTATTTGTTAAGCGCTTACTATTTGCCAAGCACTGTTCTAAGTGCTGGGGTGGATACAGGGTAATCAGGTAGTCCCACGTGGGGCCCATACTTTTAAACCCCATTTTATAGATGAGGTAACTGAGGCACAGAGAAGTGAAGTGACTTGCCCAAGGTCACACAGCAGACAAGTGGCGGAGCCTGGATTAGAACCCATGTCCTCTGACTCCCAAGCCTCTTTCCACTAAGCCACGCTGCTTCTCTAACAGTACAGTATTCTACATACAGTGAGCACTCAGTAAATACTGCTGATTGAATGATTATGGAAGGAAAAATCAAGGTATTCCCTCCTTAGTTGGGTCAGCAGGTATCTCGTCAGGTCTTTTGTTTTCATTTTTCAGGACTCGAACTGCTGTGGTGACCTCTTCAATCACCGGGACCAGGGCTACGTCTTCACAGGCTGGAAGGTTTTGAATGTTTGGAAGTCCTTGTCTTCCAGTAGAAGGTGTGTTGCCATCTTTTCAGGATCGATTAGACTGTAAGCTCATCAAAGGGCAGGGACTGTCTCTGTTACCGATTTGTACATTCCAAGTGCTTAGTACAACGCTCTGCACATAGTAAGCGCTCAATAAATACTATTGAATGAATGAATTCTGTCCTTGGCTGTGATGAGACTGGAGCCTAAAGAGCCCAGGCATGGGAGTCAGAGGACCCGGTTCTAATCCCACCTCCATCACTCATCTGCTGTGTGACCTCAGGCAAGTCACTTGACTTCTCTTTGCATCGGTTTCCTCATCTATAACTTGAATATTAAATTCTACTCCCTTTTACTTAGATTGCAAGCCCCACATGACACAGGGACTGTGTCCAACCTGATTATCTTGTATTTCCCCCGGGATGTGGCATCCCGTAATGGATACAGCATGGTCCTGATAGTCAGAAGGTCATGGGTTCTAATTCCACCCCTGCCACCTGTCTGCTGTGTGACCTTGGGCAAATCACCTCAGTTTTCTGTGTCTCAGTTGCCTCTACTGTAAAATGGGGATTGAGACTGTGAACCCCATGTGGAACAGGGATTGTGTCCATCTTGATCTGCTCATACGCACCAGAGCGTTTAGTACAGTGTCTGGCACATAGTAAGCATTTAACAAATGCCGTCATTATTATCTTTACGTAGTTAGCACTTAACAAAAACCATAATATTGTTACTGTTACTCGGAAGCTGTGAACAGGAGCACATAATACTTAATAGAGTGTAGAAGTCCCTGATCTCATGATCTGCACAGCCCATCTGTCATACGTGTTTCTTACTCTTGATTTTCATATACCAATGTTGGTCTCTGAAAGTCTCCCTCCTTCTACTAATATCTGTGACATTAGTTAAGTGCTTACTATGTGCCAAGTCCTGAGGTAGTTATGATACAGAGGCAGAGCAGACACAACTCCTAACAGTCTAAGTGGGAGGGCAAATGGGTATTTACAGATGAGGGAACAGAGCAACATGGAAGATAAATGACTAGGTCAATGTCACACAGCAGGCAGGTGGTAGAGCCAGAATTAGAACCCAGGTCACCTGACTCCCATCCTGACTCCCCTACTCTTCCATTAGGTCTTGCCACTTCTGCTAGTCCTGCTGTGCCTCAAAATGCTCCTGGGGAAGCCTGTTCTATGGAAAGAGCCCAGACCTGAGGCAGAGGACCTGGGTTCTAGGGTCTGCCACCGATCAGCATGGCTCAGAGGAAAGAGCACGTGATTAGGAAGGCAGAGGTCATGGGTTCTGATCCCAGCTCTGCCACCTGTCAGCTGTGTGACTTTGGGCAAGTCACTCAACTTCTCAGTGCCTCAGCTACCTTATCTGTAAAATGGGGATTAAGACAGTGAGCCTCACGTGGGACAATCTGATTACCCTGTATCTACCCCAGCGCTTAGAACAGTGCTTGGCACAAAGTAACTGCCTAACAAATACTAACGTTATTATTATTATATGCTGTATGGCCTGGGCAAATCAATAGGTCCTGAGTTCTAATCCCAGGTCTGCCACTGATATGCTCTATGGCCTGGACGTCAATTCACTTCTCTGTGCCTCAGTTTCCACATCTGTAAAATTGGGATTAAATCCTATGCCCCCTATCTAGACTGTGAGCCCCATGCAGGACATGGACTGTATCCAACCTGATAACCTTGTAACTACCCTAGTGTTTAGAACAATGCTTGGCACATAGTAAGCACTTGACCAATACCATAATTATTATTAGTAGCATTATTAGCTGTTTTGCTGATAAGCAGCATGGAAAGTGGAGAGAGCACAGTCCTGGGAGTCAGAATCCTGACTCTGTCAATTGCTTGCTGTGTGACCTTAAGCAAGTCACTTAACTTCTCTATGACTCAGTTCTCCTCTTCTCCTTCCTACTTAGACTGCGAGCCCCATGTGAAACAGAGACTGTGTCCAACCTAATTAACTTATATCCTCCTTAGTGCTTAGAACGTTATTTGACACAAAGTAAGCACTTACCAAATATCATAAAAAATAGGCCTCTTACCTCAGAGCATTTGCGTCGAGCTCATTATAGTGACTTTTCTCGGCCAAGCCCAAAGTCTTTACATTATATTCCAGTGGGCTGGTACACAGCACCACGGAGAAATGCCCATTTGTTTTGTATGACGGTGATTGGGGTTTGAGTTTCCTGTTTTAACAGGGTTGTTGTGAATTTGCTGCCAAGCTCCTTGTGAATGTCCTGGTTCTCCACGGTCTTATCATTCAGGTTTGTGAGGATTTAGAAAGCATTACTGTCCCTCAGTAGAAGTATACCACTGCAGTTCTTTGGTTGATGTATTTATAGCTGTCCCTCAGTAGAAATATAAAGTGCCGTCCCTCATTAAAAGTTATATATTTTTGTCCCTCAGTACAAGTTACAGACTGCTGTCCTTCAGTCGAAGTATATACTGCTGTCCCTCGGTAGACCTATATTTTGCTCTCCCTCACTAGAGGTCTATACCACTAAAACTGAGAAGGAATATACCACTGCTGTCTCTCAGCTGAAGTATACACTGCTGTCCCTCAGTAGAAGTATACCTCTCTGATGTAGTGTACCGCTGCTATCCCTCAGTAGAAGAATATATTGCTGTCCCTTACTAGAAGTCTAAGCTACTGACCCTCAGTAGAAGTATACCACTGATCCCTGGGGTGGCCCTGCCACTTTTTACCTCTTCCCCAGCCATTTGACATTCTCAGACCCTTTTCTCCCACCACCCCAGTTCTTTCCTTGCTCCTTCCTCCTTTTCTCCACAGATCCCCATTGTGGGCAGGGAATGTGTCTGTTTATTGTTATATCGTATTCTCCCAAGAGCTTAGTGCTCTTCTGCACCCAGTAAGTGCTCAATAATAATAATGTTGGTATTTGTTAAGCGCTTACTACGCGCACTACTGTTCTAAGCACCAGGGTAGATACAGGGGAATGAGGTTGTCCCAAGTGAAGCTCACAGATGAGGGAACTGAGGCACAGAGAAGTGAAGTGTCTTGCCCACAGTCACACAGCTGACAAGGGGCAGAGTCGGGTATATAAATAGGACTGAGTGACTTTCCCACAGTAGAAATACACCACTGCAGTCCCTCAATATAAGTATTCCGCTGGCATGCCTCAGTCGAAGAAGTATGCACTGCTGTTCCTCAGTAGAAGTATTCCACTGTGGTACCTCAGTATACTACTGAGGTATACTACTGAAGTATACTGCTGTCCCACAGTGGAACTCACACACTGCTGTCCCTCAGTAGAAGTGTATACTGCTGCCTCTCACTGCCCTCCTTCAGTAGAAGTATATCACTGCTGTCCCTTGGTAGAGTATACATTGCTTTCCTCACTAGAAATGTATACTACTGTCTCTCTGTAGAGGTATACTGCTGCTTTCCCTCAGTTGAAGTATATACTGCTGTCTCTCAGTACAATTACACCACTGCCCTCCTTCAGTAGAAGAAAACTGCCGCTGTCCCTCATTAGAAGTATATGTTGCCGTTCTAGAAAGTGTATACTACTGTCCCTCAGTAGAAGTATACTGCTGCTTTCCTTCAGTTGAAGTAAGCTCTGTTGCCCATCAGTAGAAATATTCCCCTGCTGTCTCTCAACAGAAGAAGTATACATTGCTATCACTCGATAGAATTATGCCACTGCTATCCCTCAGTGGAAGTTATATACTGCGTCCCTCAGTAGCGTGAGCCCGTAGTGGATGGGGATTGTCTCTGTTGCTGAGTGGTACTTCCCAAATGCTTAGTACAGTGCTCTGCACACAGTAAGTGCTCAATAAATACGATTGAATCGATGAATGAATGAGTGAATACTCCTGTCTCTCAGTATAAGTATTCCACTGCACTCCTTCGGTAGAAGAATGCCAGTGCTGTCTCCAGGAGTAGTATATTAGTGCTGTCTCTCAGGAGAAGTATGGCACTGCTTTCCTTCAGTTGAGGTATATACTGTTGTCTTTCAGAAGAAATATGCTGCTGCTGTCCCTCAGTTGAAGTATATACTACTCTCCCTCAGTAGAAGTATACCACTGCTGTTCCAGTGGAAATATAGCATAAACTATTGCTTTCCCTCTGTAGAAGTATACCGCTGCTGTACCTCAGTGGAAATTTACTACTTCTGTCCCTCGGTCAAAGTACATGCTGCTGTCCCTTAGTAGAAGTATAACACTGCTGTCCCTCAGTAGAAGATTACCACTGCTGTCCCTCAGTAGAAGTACATCACTGTTTTCCCTCAGTAATAATAATAATAATGATGGTATTCGTTAAGCACTTACTATGTGCCAAACACCGTTCTAAGAGTGGGGTAGATATGAGTTAATCAGGTGTCCCACGTGAGGCTCACAGTCTTAACCCTCATTTTACAGATGAGGTCACTGAGGCACAGAGAAGTGAAATGACTCACCCCGGGTCACACAGGAGACAAGTGGCGGAGCCAGGATTAGAACCCCATTCCCTCTCACCTTATTAAAACCATCGCCCCTGACCTCCTCCCTTCCTTAACTTCTATTTTTAACCACTCAATCTCCAAGGGATCCTTCCCCACTGCCTTCAAACATGCCCACGTCTCCCCCATCCTAAAAAAACCTGCTCTTGACCCCACTTCCCCCTCCAGTTATCGCCCTATCTCCCTACTACCCTTCCTTTCCAAAAATCCTAGAACGAGTCATCTACAATCGCTGCTTAGAATTCCTTAACTCCCATTCTCTCCTGGACCCGCTCCAATCTGGCTTCCGTCCCCTCCACTCTACCGAGACTGCTCTCTCTAAGGTCACCCATGACCTCCTTCTTGCCAAATCCAATGGCTCCTACTCCATTCTGATCCTCCTTGACCTCTCTGCTGCCTTTGACACTGTCGACCATCCCCTCCTCCTCCATACCTTATCTCACCTTGGCTTCACGGACTCCGTCCTCTCCTGGTTCTCCTCTTATCTCTCTGGCCGGTCATTCTCGGTCTCCTTCGCTGGAGCCTCCTCCCCCTCCCATCCTTTAACTGTTGGAGTTCCTCAAGGGTCAGTTCTTGGCCCTCTTCTGTTCTCCATTTACACTCACTCCCTCGGTGAACTCACTCGCTCTCATGGCTTTGACTACCATCTCTACGCAGATGACACGCGGATCTACATCTCCGCCCCGTCCTCTCCCCCTCCCTTCAGGCTCGCATTTCCTCCTGCCGCCGGGATGTCTCCACCTGGATGTCGGCCCGCCACCTAAAACTCAACATGAGCAAGACTGAGCTCCTCATCTTCCCCCCCAAACCCGGTCCTCTCCCAGACTTCCCTATCACCGTGGATGGCACGACCATCCTTCCCATCTCTCAGGCCCGCAATCTCGGTGTCATCCTTGACTCATCTCTCTCGTTCACCCCACGCATCTTATCCGTTACCGAGACCTGCCGGTTTCACCTTTACAATATCGCCAAGATCCGCCCTTTCCTCTCCACCCAGTCGGCTACCTTACTGCTATGGGCTCTCGCTATATCCCAGCTAGACTACTGTGTCAGCCTTCTCTCTGATCTCCCTTTCTCCTCTCTCACCCCGCTCCAGTCTATTCTTCACTCCGCTGCCCGGCTCATCTTCCTGCAGAAACGCTCTGGGCATGTCACTCCCCTTCTTAAACACCTCCAGTGGTTGCCTATCAACCTCCGCTCCAAACAAAAACTCCTCACTCTAGGCTTCAAGGCTCTACATCACCTTGCCCCTTCCTACCTCTCCTCCCTTCTCTCTTTCTACCACTCACCCCACAAGCTCCGCTCCTCTGCCGCCCACCTCCTCACCATCCCTCGGTCCCCCCATCCTGCCGTCGACCCCTGAGCCACATCCTCCCGCGGTCCTGGAACGCCCTCCCTCCTCACCTCCGCCAAACTGATTCTCTTCCCCTCTTCAAAACCCTACTTAAAACTCACCTCCTCCAAGAGCCCTTCCCAGACTGAGCTCCCCTTCTCCCTCTACTCCCTCTACCGCCCCCCTTCACCTCTCCGCAGCTAAAGCCTCATTTTCCCCTTTTCCCTCTGCTCCTCCACCTCTCCCTTCCCATCCCCACAGCACTGTACTCGTCCGCTCAACTGTATATATTTTCATTACCCTATTTATTTTGTTAATTTTGTTAATGAAATGTACATCACCTTGATTCTATTTAGTTGCCATTGTTTTTACGAGATATTCTTCCCCTTGACTCTATTTATTGCCATTGTTCTTGTCTGTCTGTCTCCCCCGATTAGACTGTAAGCCCGTCAAACAGCAGGGACTGTCTCTATCTGTTGCCGACTTGTTAATTCCAAGCGCTTAGTACAGTGCTCTGCACATAGTAAGCGCTCAATAAATACTATTGAATGAAGGAATGAATGAACCCACGTCCTCTGACTCCCAAGCTCAGGCTCTTTCCACTAGGCCACGCTGCTTCTCAGTAGAAATATATATTCCTGTTCATCTGCAGATGGAAGAATTACTACTGCCATTTAGTAGATGTACACTCTTGCTGTCCCTCAGTGGAAGTATACAACTCGCATCCCTCAGGAGAAGTACAGCACTTTCACCCCTCAGTAGAAGTATACCACTGCTGTCTCAGGAGACATATACAGAAGTACACCACTGCCATCCCTCAGTTGAAGTATACACTGCTGTCCCTCACTAGAAACACACTACCTTTCTCTCTTAGTAGAAGTATACTACTGTGGTCACTTAATAAAAATATATCACTGTTAACCCTCAGTCAAAGTATATGTTCCTGTTCCTCAGGAGAAGTACACCACTCTTGTCCCTCATAGAGAAATATCACTGCTGTCCCTCAGTAAAAGATTACCCCTTTCATCTCACAGTGGAATCATAATATAGATGTCACTCAGTAGAAACATACCGCTGCTGTTGAATCTGCTAGTTCCCAGTACCCCAGTCTTTCTTCCACTTATGCGCCTCACACCCAGTACTAGCATTGAACTCGTCCATTCTCATCCGTTTATGTGATGTTGATAGTCCTGTAATGTGTTTCACCATCGTCAGCCCTCTGTTTGCTCCTTATTTCCTCTGCTACCCTTCTCTATTCCCTCCTAAGGGCTGTGGTGTGCGTGGGGGCGGGGATCAGGGCAAAGGGTCCTGAGAATGGGAGGGAGAAGGGAAGTCAGTGATCATGTTCTGACCCGCACTCAGAACCATTTTCTCTTTCTATCTGTTCTCCTGGGAGCAGGATTAGAGCAGATATAGGAGGCTTCGCTCAGTCGAGGGGGGAAAGGAGAGAAATGTGTTGGATCATCTCAAGACTCTCAGTCAATTGTGCTGCTTGGGAATGCTTCCAAATCAAATGGAAAACTTGGAGATGGCAACAACTTCGAATATTTATTATATATATGAATATTTACACTTTCACATACATATATATGTACCTATATATTAGTAATAGTATTTATTAACTGTTTACTGTGTGCAGAGCATTTTACTAAATACTGGGAGTGAATGAGGAGGAGGGAATTAAATATAGTATAATCAATCATTCAGTCAATTAATCATATTTACTGAGCATTTGCTATGTGCAGATTAGTCTATACATGTAGTATTGTAGTATATATGTATGTATACCAGATTTACCACACAGACACACTCATACATTTTATATGGTGCATTAGTATGTACTCACATACACACACATATATATATACCATATATATTTGTATGTATATATTTACACACAAAAAAACTCCTACAACTTTGACTTTGCTTAGTTTTTCATTTTTTCAGATTACTTATCTTATTTTGAACTCATTCAACCTTTTGATTTGGAAAGAGGCATCTATATTTCTCCCCTTTTAATAGATGAGAAAATAGAAGCAAGAGAGGTTAAGTGGCTTGGCCAAAATGACATATCAGACGTACGAGAAGCAGGATAGCCTAGTGGGAAGATCACAGGCCTGGGAGTCAGATGATGTGGGTCCTAAGCCCGGTTCTGCCAATTACTTGCTGTGTGACCTTGGGCAAGTCATTCACTTCTCTGTACCTCAGTTTCCTCAACTATACAATGGGGTTTCAGTACTTGTTCTCTCTCCTGCTTAAACTGTGAGCCCCAAGTGGAACAGGGACTGATTAATATGTATCTACCCTGGCACTTAGAAGAGCGTTTAACTCATGGTAAGTGCTTAACACATGTATTATTAATAATAATAGTAATAATAATAATCAGACCAGTGGCAGAGCTGGGACAGGGACTCCTGTTCCCTGACTCCACACTCATCCTGTTTCTAATAAATCATGCCAAGTTCCTTCCTAATCAACTTTAAATAATCAAATTTCACCTAACTAATCTACTGCCATTTTTTTTCTTTTTTATGGTATTTGTTAAGCGCTACTATGTGCCAGGAACTATTCTAAGCGCTGGGGTAGATAGGCGTCAATCAGATCGGACACAGTCCATGTTCCACATGGGGCTCACGATCCCAGTTCTACAGACAAAGCTGAGGCACAGAGAAGTTAAGTGATTTGCCCAACATCACGCAGCAGACAAGTGGCAGAGCTGAGACTGGAACCCAGGACCTTCTGACTCCCAGGCCTGTGCTCTATCCACTAAGCCACGCTGCTTGAGAGAACTTGATCCATCATAATGACCATCAGAATTTAATGCATATTTCCTAGGTACAGAACTGGCATCAGCATCAGCAGCACTGGGGTGAGGAGGTTATCTTACCTTGGGCTTGGCACCACGGAACTCACACAGCTCGGGCTAGCTCTGGCTACCTCGGGCTAACTGAGCTGGACCTGCAGCCACTTAGCTAATGACGACAGCAGTGTAGCACGTTGGGAAGGAAAACGTTCTATCCCGTGGGGCTCAAATAGCCACTGCGGTGGTCCCAGAGAGCTCAATCAAACAGTGGCATTTATTAAGCGCTTACTTTGGGCAGAGCACTGTACTACACACTTGGGAGATCTCATACTCCCAAGCTCTAGTACCAGGGGCAAGAGGAATCTCAGAGTGAAAGAAGAGGTGATGGTGGAAAAGGAGAAGACATTAGAGAAGCAGCATGGCTCGGCGGAAATAATAATAATAATGATAATAAAGGTGGTATTTGTTAAGCGCTTACTATGTGCAAGGTGATAAGTTTGTCCCAGGTGGGGCTCACAGTTTTAATTCCCATTTTACAGATGAGGTAACTGAGGCACAGAGAAGTGAAGTGACTTGCCCCAAGTCACACAACTGGCAAGCGGTAGAGCTGGGATTAGAACCCACGACCTCTGACTCCCAAGCCCAGGCTTTTTCCACTGCTCACTGCTTCTCTGTAAGAGCAGAGCATGGGCTTGGGAGTCAGAGGTCATAAATTTTAATCGCGGCTCTGCCACTTGTCAGCTGTGTGACTTTGGGCAAGTCACTTCACTTCTCTGTGCCCCAGTTACCTCATTTGTAAAATTGGATTAAGACTTTGAGCCCCACGTGGGACAACCTGATTATCTCGTATCTCCCCCAGTGCTTGGCACATAATAGGCACTTAACAAATATCATCATTACTATTATTCTTATAACAGGGAGGGCCAACTCATTCATTCCATAATCTTCCTTTTGGGCTACCTAAGTGCAGAGCATTGTACTACGCGCTCCAGAGCTTAGTAAAGTGCCTGGCACATAGTAAGCACTTAGCAAGTACCCTCATTATTACTATAAAAGTAAAAATATAGTTCCCACTTCCTTCCTTCTCCCTTCACCCTCTTTTCCTTTCTTCCTATCCTTCTCCCTCTCCTCTGCCTTCTTCCCCCTCTTTTCCTTTTTCTCCTTCTCTCCTCAAAGTCTCTTTCCTAAAGCCCCCCACTACCCCAAGCTCAAAATGAAAATCTGGCACCTTGTGTATTGGCTGCTTGGGGCCATGCAGCAGAGTATATGATGCCTGCCCTCAGTGAGCTTACACAGACATCACATCCAGCTTCTTGGGGAGTTCCATCAGCATTATTCTATTTATTGATATTGATGCTGCTGATGCCTGTTCTCTTGTTTTGATGTCTGTCTCCCCGCTTCTAGACTGTGAGCCCATTGTGGGCAGGGATTGTCTCTATTTGTTGCTGAATTGTACTTTCCCAGCACTTACTACGGTGTTCTACACACAGTAAGCACTCAATAAATATGACTGAATGAATTAATCTCGGCAATAGTTCAGGCAGACCTGGGCCACCCCTGGGATCTAGTGAATTTTCACAATTGCTCTGGGTCTACCTACTAAAGATCTATGCCCTTCTGAGAAATGGAAGAGCTTCATCTCTGAAAGACTTCAAACCAGAGCTTCAGGGTTGCAGGTGGCAAGAGAAGAGAAGAGGGCCTGGAAAGCAGTTTACAAAGTGAAAACAGCATACTTGCTATATTGCAGTTCCACTATTTAAACTGAACTCTTCCCCACTAAGCCAAGACCAACATACTTTCCTCAAGAAACTTGCTCTGAGACCTCCACCACATAGAGACAGTCCCCCTGATAAAGAAAAATCTGTACTCCAAAGAATAATAATAATAATAATATTTGTGGTACTTGTCAAACACCCACCATGTGCCAGGTCCTGCACCAAACGCCCGAGTAGATATAAGGCAATCGGGTTGGACACAGTCCCTGTTTCACTCGATAACTCCGGCAGAAATTTCTTTAACTTTCCCTTTCAAAGCCATTTCCACATTGGAAATATTGTTATACAGGGTATGTGTTTTCTCGTCATTTCGTTGCCTTGAGGGAAGCTGAAATCGTGCTTGCAATTCCAATAAAAGGTCTTCCAGACAAAAAACATCCTCAGACAAGGAGGCAGTTATTAATTATGCTCCCTCATGCCACAATTCAACCATGTCAGTGGGAGTTTGAATTGATGATCAGCTTCAGGATGGGGCACAGACATGCTTAGGCTGAATGTCTGTGGTTGAAGCTGACAGTCCACGTTTGAGGTTGAGAGTCCATTTTTAAGGCTGAGCACCCATGATTGAAACTTAGCACACATGTTTGAGGCTGAGTGACCACGTTTGAGGCTGAATGTCCATGTTTGAGGCTGACCGCCCATTTTTCAGGCTGAGTTCTCATGTTGGAGATTGAGTGCCCATATTTGATGCTGAGCACCTATAACGGAATGAGTGTAACCCTGCTCTTTAGAAGAGCTGATGTTGATTTACCCAATCTTAAATAAAGTTCAAATGCAATTCCCTTTGTTCGGAATACAGGGGATGTTCCCAAAGGTAGAGTTTGGCAAAGAGAAAGTCCTGTCCTTTCCTTGCAGATAATGAGAAATCATATCTTCTCCAAGAGGCCTTCCCTTATTACTCTACTCTCCCCACACTATTATACCCTCGACCACCACTCCAAGACTTTAACTTCACATTATCATTTGGGTACTCACCCCCTAACATTAATGTACATAAGTATAGTGCTTATGTACACTCCTTTAATCTCTGTTGCATCTCCCTACTTGGAATTTATTTCGGTGTCTCTTTCCCTTGCTAGATAGTCCATTTCATGAGGGCAGGGATCTTGTCTACCAACTCTTTTGAACTCCCCCAAGCACTTAGAACAGTGCTCTGCACACAATAAATACAATAAGCTCTCAATAAATATGATTGATTGATAGGCATTCTTCAGGTGATTACCGACTATCTTGTTTCCATCCCAGAGCTTAGAACAGTGCCTGGCACATTTAATATAACAAATACTATAATTATTTGAGAAGAAACGTGGCATGGTGGAAGAGCACAGGCTTGGGAGTCAGAGGTCGAGATCTGCCAATTATCAGCTTCATGACTTTGGGCCAGTCACTTAACTTCTCCGCACCTCAGTTACCTCCTCTATAAAATGGGGATTAAGACTGTCAGCCTCACGTGGGACAATCTGATTACCTTGTCTCTACTTCAGTGCTTAGAATAGTGCTCGACACATAGTAAGCGCTTAACAAATGCCATCATCATCATTATTACTTAGAACAGTACTCTGCACACAACAAGCACAATAAGATCTCAATAAATACTATTGATTGATTGACAGGTATTCTTCAGGTGACTACCGATTATCTTGTATCCTCCACAGCATTTAGAGAAGTGCCTGGCACATAGTAAGCGCTTAGCAAATACCATAATTATTTGAAAAGCAGTGTGGCTTAGTATAAAGAGCACAGGCTTGGGATTCTGGCATTGTGGGAGTCAGAGAAAGAGGCTCAAACATGGACATTCAGCCTGAAACATGGGCACTCAGCTTCTAACAAGAACGCTCAGCCTCAAACATGGACATTCAGCCTAAAACATGGACTCAGCCACAAATATGGACTCTCAGCCTCAATCCCGGCTATGCCACTTGTCTGCGGTGTGACCTTGGATAAGTCATATACTTCTCTGGGCCTCAATTACCTCATCTGTAAAATGGAGATTAAGACTGTGAGTTCCACATGGGAAAAATCTGATTACCTGGTATCTACCCCAGCGCTTAGAGGAGTGCTTGGCACATAGTAAGCGATTAACAAATACCATCATTATTATTATTACTTTTTTATGTGATATGATGGAGTGTAAACATTTTTTTCTTGGACTATACCTCAATTTGAGTCTTTTTTGATATGTGTATATAGAAAAATATTCCTAGTTCTTAAAATTCAGAGTGTTCTCTAAGATACGAGAGACTGAAAGATGGGGAGAGGGAGAAGGGGAGGAGAGAGAGATAGAAATCATTCAAACACACATAAGTAGCTGATGCAGTTTCAGCCCTATCCTAGCAAATTCTGTCCTAACCCTGGTTCTAAGGTTGCTATTGGAATTATCTGTGGTAGGGGGAGGCTTCTTCAGTCTTGCCGTGATCCAGGGGACCAAGATTGGACCAGCAGATAAGCATACACACTGTCAGAAGGGCAATGTTCCTATGTTCCACCCAACAGGATTTGCCAGGAGCACAAACCTCTTGTGCAAAACTCAGCAGAAGCACAGCAATCGTGTTGAGGCCCAGGGGAACCAGATACGACATTGACCTCAGGGAAGCTACGGAAGTCTGGTACGTGCCAGGCACTCTTAGGAAGCTGTGTATTATCAGGACAACCTGGGATGGGTTTTCCTAGAGAGATACAGAATAAAAATCCAGGAAACTCTGGTGGAGGGGAATGGTGTGAGGGCTTGAGTGAGCATGCGTGGATCAAGCCAGTCTTCTCAAACTCACCACTCACTGCTGTTACCCTCAGCAATAAAATGCCTGGGAATCGGAAGGACCCGGGTTCTAATAATAACAACAATAATAATAATGGCATTTGTTAGGCACTTACTACGTGCCAGGCACTATATTAAGCCCTGGGCCGGATGCAAGCAAATCGGGTTGGACGTGTGAGCCACGTGGGGCTCACAATCTCAATCCCCATTTTACAGATGAGGGAACAGAGGCACAGAGAAGTGAAGTGACTTGCCCAAGGTCACACAGCAGACAAATGGCAGAGCCGGCATCAGAACCCATGACCTTCTGACTCCTAGGCCTGTGCTCTATCCACTATACCCAATCCTCGCTCCGTCACTTGTCTACTGTGTGATCTTGGGCAAATCACTTATCTTTTCTGTGCCTTAGTTACCTCATCTGTAAAATGGAGATTAAGACTGTGAACCCCATTTGGGACATGGATTTTGTTCAGCCTGATTAGCCTGTATCTACCCCAGGGCTCAGTATAGCATCTGGTACACTGAAAGTGCTTAACAAATGCAATTAAAAAATAAATAAGTCTGGGGATCCTCATCTTCTGAGTCCCAGTACTTGATGTTCCTTGGTTGTTCCCATGAGCCAGGGCTGCTCCCACTCCAGGGAACAACCTTGAGAAAATCACATTAAAGGCTAATTAACTCTAAAGAAGAAAAATGTTACATCAACATCCTCATTATCATCATCAGTCACAGAAGCAGATCCCACTCTCCATAAATAGAGACCAATATCTGATAGAGTGACCTTTGGGCACCTGATGACTTCTCACCCACGTCTTGCCTCTGGCCTGGAATGCCAATACAGTGCTCTGCACATAGTAAGCATTCAATAAATATGATTGAATGAGCGAATGAACCTGTCCCTCAACCCCACAGCATTTATGTACATATCCGTGATTTATTTATATATATATTAATGTCTCTATCTCCCTCTAGACTGCAAGCTCCTTGTGGGCAGAAATGTATCTACCAAAGGGGAAAGAGTCGTCTCATTTCTGAGTCCCCATTGCTGTTTTCATACCATTCCAATCAATACGAGGACCAGCGTATCCTAAGGGATATAGCACGGGCCTGGGAGTCAAAAAAAACCTGGGTTTGAATTCTGGCTCTGCAGCTTGTCTGTTGTGGGACCTTGGGCAAGATGCCTAGCCTCTTTGTCTCTTAGTCACCTCATCTTTAATATGGGGATTAAGGCTGTGAGCCCCAGGTGCGACACGTTGGAGGCTGGGCGTTCTTGTTTTGTACTCAGTCTCCTCATCTGTAAAATGGGAACAAAATACCAGTTCTTCCTCTCTCTTTCACTGTGAACTTCATGGCGGGGGGCAAGGACTGTGTCTGATTTGAGTGCCTGGCATCCACCCATGTGCTTGACTGATAGTAAGGACAAAATAAAGGCTATTTTTCTTCAGACCAGCCTAAGACACAAACTACGAAGGTCCCACTTGGAGCCAGTGAATGTAAGTGACTCTTTAGCTGCAGCAGCAGTGGAGGAGGCCTGGAAGTAGGGAGGGGAAGGACGAGGAGGAGGAAGAAGAGGGAGCACTGGGCTAGCACTCATAACCACGGACACTTGGGTGTGGAGAACCAGCAGAAGATGGTGGTGGTGAATGATTGGTGACAGAGGATGAGAATCTGGGCCCTTTTCTTCCTTTCTCTCTCTCTATTTCTTATTCCTCTTTTCCCCTTTCTCCTTACTCTCATGCCCCACTTCCCCTTCCCTCTTATGACCTACCTTTTCTCCCTTCCTTCTCTTGCTTCCCTCTATTCATTCTTCTCCTTCCCTACGTCTCTGCCCTCCCCCTTTCCTCTCTTTCCTCCCCATTGCTGATCCCACTTTCCTAAGCTCCGCGCAGATCCTACCTAAGGGGACCAGGATTCTGTTCCCCTGAATTTTCCCACTAAGTGGGGAGCTGAGCTGGCTGCCTCAGTCCAGAAGGGTCTCCCCGAGCACTGGAAGAGATGGATGGTGGGGGTGGAGGGGCTGAGAGGAGTAGTCTCACTCCAGCCAGAGAACTGCCTTGGCCCAGGAGCTTAGAACGGAACCCAAGGTCTTAGCCCTGGGGTCCAAAAGTGCTGTGACCATCCACATAACCTCGGGGTGGAAGCTGAACGAGGGACTAAAACTTTGGGCCACTGAAGAGGTAGGGCCAGAGAGTCCCCAGGCCCTGGCCAGAGAAAGGAGGTTCATATATTCAATTGTATTTATTAAGTCATTACCGTGCTAAACGCTTAGCCCCGTACTAAGCACATCACCTGCAGGGGGGCTGGAGAAGTAAGCCACGGGCCAGCTCCATTCACCACCTGGGGTAGAGTTGGCCTGACAAGATCAAAAATCAGCTTTTGCACAACAGCCACTGGACTGTCAGCTCCTTGTCGCCAGAGAGCATGTCTCCCAAACCCAATATATTGTACTCTCTAGACTGTGAGCCCCTTGTTGGGTAGGGATTGCCTCTATCTGTTGCCAAGCTACTTTCCAAGCGCTTAGTACAGTGCTCTGCACACAGTAAGTGCTCAATAAATCTGATTGATTCATGGCCTTCTTGGTGGGCAACAATTCAGATGATGTTTTCTGTATGCATACAGCATTTTTATTTCAAAATACTTTCACATCAAGTCTCTCTATCCTCACAACATCCTGTGAGGTGGGAAGAAGCAGATGTCATCCCATTTTACAGACAGGAAAAAGGAGGCACAGAGGGATGTTAAAGCCACTTGGCAGACCTGTGATAGAGGTAGGACTATTCATTCATTATTCATTCAATTCAATCGTATTTATTGAGCTCTTACTGTGTGCAGAGCACTGTGTTAAGGGCTTGGACAGTACAATTTGGCAACAGATAGAGACAATCCCTACCCAACAACGGGCTCACGGTCTAGAAGATGGGCTCTGCCCTGCCCCGCCTTCACCACCAGCCCTTTGCTTTTTCCACTCGTCTACAAGCTTCATGTCTGCCAACTCTACTGTACCATACTCTCCCAAGGGGTTAGTACAGTAATCTAGACACAGTAAGCGCTCAATACAAGCCACTGTGGGATGGAAGGATCTGATCTGAGGCTTCCTCTGGGCCAAGGACTTGCGTTTTGGGGAAGAGGAAGAACCACTGCCTACCGAGACGTCTGCGGGACTGGGGGAGGAGATTTCTCCTAGCTGAGGAACTGGGCAATCATGTTGCCTTTCCAGGCTTGTGCTCGCCTCAGCAACCTTTAATTCGTAATGGAACTTGGCAGCTCAAGTTTGACAGTCAATCAGTGGTATTTATTGAGCGCTCACTATTTGCAGGGCACTGTAGTGAGTGCTTGGGAGAGTACAGAACTGGAAGCAGCATGCCGTAGTGGATTGAGCACGGTCCCAGGGGTAAGGAGGTCAGGGGTTCTAATCCCAGCTCCACCACTTGTCTGCTGTGTGACCTTGAGCAAGTCACTTCACTTCTCTGGGCCTCAGTTACCTCATCTGGAAAATGGGGATTGACACTGTGAGCCCCACATGGGACAGGGACTGTGTCCAACCCGATTTGCTTGTATCCACCCTGGCACTTAGTACAGTGTCTTGCACATAATAAGCACTTAACAAATGCCATAATTATTATTATTACCTGGCTAGGAGCAATTCCCAGGATCTCCTTTATTGGTGTCTGCTTCACGGCTCTCCTACCTGTAAGGAGGACCTCATTACCAGTTAGGAGAGCAGTATGGAGGCCTGAAGTAAAGGAATTTCCACTCTTCACTGACCCCAAACAAAAGCTCAAGTAACAAGTCCCTCAACTCTTAGTAGCAGATTTCATGGGGCTGTTAAGAAGCACGTACATTCTGTGAAATATTTTCAAATCCCCTGTTTTCCATCTGTCCTAATTAGTGGTTTAAGAACTAGTTCTGAAAGGTCACCTCAGACAACAAGTCCTGGATAGCCTACAGTTAGGATGCAGCCAAGAACAGAACTGAATACATCAAACCCAAAGCCAGTTTGCTTCTATTTAAATTAGCCAGGACACTATTTTCAGTGAGATCACTGACCCATGGCCCCGAAAGAACCAGAAATGCCAGAAGAGAGAGAGCACAGCTCCTTCGACTAGATTCACTCATTCAATCATATTTATTGTGCACTTACTGTGCGCAGAGCACTGTACTAAGCACTTGATCTCATTCAGCATACTGTTTCAGGTTGTAGTGCTCCACTACACTGCTTCAGACTTGAAACACAGCTTTCCCTACCCTTCAGAGGCGGCAAGTAACCAACCAATCAATCAATGGTGTTCATTAAGCGCTTTCTGTGCGGAGCACTTGGGTGAATACAATGCAACTGAGTTGGTAGACACAATCCCTTCCTGCAAGGAGGTTATATGGGTAGATAGATGGAGGAAATATTCATTTATTCAATGATATTTATTGAGCACTTACTCCGGCCTCGTAATACTTATGCAATTATTTTTACACTCTATCCATCTCTATTTCTTTGCACACAGTAAGTATCGAAGTGCTTGGGGATATTCTGCCAAGTGTATAAATGACATAGAGCAGAAGATGGGCTAGAGAAATAAAGGGCTCAGTCAGGGAATGGCCTCTTGCAGGAGATGTGATTTTAGGAGGGTTTTGAAGGAGGGGAGGGTGACGGACAGCCAGATAATGAGAGGTTGCTCCAGGCTTGAGGGAGAATGTAAGCAAGAGTTGGTAGTGTGGGGAGGGGCTGTGTAGTGAATGTAACATCTCAGTGCAGAAGCATAACGGCTTTAAACAGATGCTCTTTAATCACATCCACCAAACTAGCTCACTTCCCCCCTTCAAGGCCCACAGAACTTTTGTATACATGTATATATTTAATATTTTATTTATTTTGTGTTTATATCTATAATTCTCTTTATTCTGATGCTATCGAAGCCTGTCTACTTGTTTTGTTTCGCTGTCTGTCTCCCCCTTCTAGACTGTGAACCTGTTGTTGGGTAGGGATTGTCTCTATCTGTTGCCGAATTGGAATTTCCAAGCGCTTACTTAGTACATGCTCCACACACAATAAGTGCTCTGTAAATACAATCGAATGAATAAATGAATGAATAAGGGCTGCCGTAATAGCATATATCAATCAGCCATCTTCTGAGTGGTTTCAATCACCTCAGTCTTTCAAGGGTAAAGTCAGGCTTGTCTCACTTTTTTCTGGGAAGCAAGGAGCTCTTCCAGAGTAGAATTCCTGGTCTTGGTCAAAGGGGACAGAAGAGAGCTACAATTAGTGAGAAGTAAATCAGAAAGCATTGCTGAACTCCCCTCAAAGAATAGAGTGAGTATGAAGCAATTTTTCCCTCTTGCCATGTAAACAGAGGCTCAATCCACATAGGAAAAGAAAAATCCATCATTAGTTCTTATTGAGCAGCAACTGATTGATGAACTCTTGGAAGACTACGATAGAGTTAATAGTCACGTTCTCATCCTCAAGAAGTTTACATTCTAGAGGGGGAGACAGATACATAAATAATTTACAGATTAGGAGGAGAGAGAAAAAGAGGTTGCATGCATGAGTTGGTGCTTAAGTGATAGGTGATGTAAAATACATATGTAGATGCCCTGGAAGCTTGTGAGTTCACAAGTGCTCAGGTGTACACAGAAATGTTGGGGACAGCTATTAATTCAGGGAATCAGAAATGACTCTATTTTTCTCCATCTTCTGTGGTTGATTAAGGGCCTCCTTACCAGTATTACTGCAGGCATCTTGCAGATCCTTAGAATTATCTGAATCCTTGAACTCGACACCTCTATATGTTGGTATTTGTTAAACGCTTACTATGTGCAGAGCACTGTTCTAAGCGCTGGTAGACGCAGGGTAATCGGGTTGTCCCACGTGAAGCTCACAGTTAATCCCCATTTTACAGAGGAGGTAATGGAGGCACAGAGAAGTTAAGTGCCTTGCCCACATTCACACAGCTGACAAGTGTATTTTTAGCCAGCCACACATGAGAGGGGTCAGCACACAGCTCTCAATTAAACCCAAGAGCAGTTATTGAAACTGGTTGCTCTTCATTCCTTTCTCATCTGGAGTTGTACACTGAATCCACAGTAAGTCCTCAATAAATACCATTGATTGTTTGACCGATTATTCAGTTGTTTGGCCCTTGTCAGTCAGCCTCAGCTCCAATAGATTGCTTTTCAACTACTCATTTTCAATTGACTCTGCTCCTCTGTCAGAGCTTTTCTTAAATACCACCTCCTCCAGGAGAGACTCCCTGATGACTCCCTCTTGAGGACAGGAACCATGTCTGCTTATGTGTTGTACTCTCCCAAGCATTTGGTTCAGTGCTCTGCACACAGTAAGAGCTCAGTAAGTACCACCGATGGATCGATCAAATGATTTCCCTTTCTAGCATGGTCAGCTCAATTCCTCTGCCACCTAAAACATCTGTGAATTTTCTGGTCATTTATTAATTAATCAGTCATATTTATTGAGCGCTTACTGTGTGCAGAGCACTGTACTAAGCACTTGGGAGATTACAGTATAGCAATAGAACAGACACATTCCCCGCCCACAGTGAGCTTACTGTATAGAAGGAGAGACATATATTAATATAAATAAATAGAATGACAGATATGTACATAAGTATTGTGGGGCTGGGAGGGGGGATAAAAGAAGGGAGCAAGTCAAGGCTATCCAGAGTGGAGTGGGAGAAGAGGAAAGCAGGGCTTAGTCAGGGAAGGCCTCTTGGAGAAGATGTGCCTTCATTAAGGCTTTGAAGGTGGAAAGAGTAATTGTCTGTAGGGTATGAAGAGGGAAGGTGTTCCAGGCCAGAGGTAGGACATGGGTGAGAAGTCACTGGGTGAGATAGATGAGATCGAGATACAATGAGAAGGTTAGCATTAAAGGCGCAAAGTATAAGGGCCAGGTTAAAGCTAATGGTAAGGGAGCTTCTGCTTGATGCGGAGAGCTAGATAGGCAACACTGGAGGTTCTTGAGGAGTGGGGAAACTCGGACTTAACGTGTTTATAGGTAAAAGATCTGGGCAGCAGAGTGAAGTATGGACTGGAATGGGAAGAGATAGGAGACTGGAAGGTCAGCAATTGGCTGATACTGTAATCAAGGTGGGATAGGATAAGTGCTTGAATTAATATGAAAGCAGTTTGGATGGAGAACAAAGGATGGATTTTACCAATGTTGTGGGGGCTGAATGGACAGGATTTGGTAATAGACTGAATGTGTTTATTATTGATTTATTGTTCCTTGGTATTTTTATACTGCATATCTATGTATGATCACGGTATTCATTAAGCACTTGCTAAAAGTTGGGGAAGAGATAGGATATGGTTCCTGAACAGCACATGGCTAACAATCTAAGGCTCTGTCACAAGCTTTAGTTTGGTAAATTCATCCATTTATTTCTGGTTATCCTCTCCATGAAACTGTAAACTCCTCAAGAGTACACATCCCATCTTTTCCTTCTTTACTTTTCCTTTATGTTCATTAATTATCTACTCTATTGTTCTGCATATAATTGGCACCCAGTGAAGCTCAACTAGCTCTCTCTTAAGTACCTGCTTCTGCCTCTGCTTGCCAAAGCCTTTGGCTGCTATTTTAACTGGGGAAAAATCAACCACATCACCTAAATTGAAGGTTAGGTCTGCAGCAACTAACACGTTTTCTGGATTCTGATTGTCCTAAGCCATTTCAAACTTTCAAACAGCCTTGCCAATATATTCAAGAAAGCTGTGCTTCCCAAGCCTGCAATATAGTATACCTCAATAGAGAAGCAGCATGGCTTAGTGGATAGAGCACGGACCTGGGAGTCAGAAGGTCATGGGTTGTAATCTCTGTTCCACCACTTGTTTGCTGTGAGACCTTGGGCAAGTCACGTCACTGGGCTTCAGTTACCTCATCTGTAAAATGGGGATTGAGACTGTGAGCCCCACGAGGGACAGGGATTGCGTCCAACCCCATCTGCTTGCATCCACCTCAGCACTTAATACAGTGCCTGGCCCATAGTTAAGTGCTTAACAAATACCATCATAATAATAATAATAACCTCATCAAGGGGTCGCTCAACAAATGAGGTTGCTACTCCTAATATTATTACTACTATACCCACTTGGGGTCACACCTGGAGAGTTTCCAGTACTCTAGCAGTCTCGGTTTTGAGACGGAGAGTCAAGCAAAGGCCTACCCGTTCCATCCCTAGCATGGCAGTGGCTAGCGAGTGGAGGGCAATCTGCTACAAGTCAAAACTCACCCATCTGGGCAGCAGAGGCGCGGGAGAGAGTCGAGGGCGGAACCCGAATTTACTGCGTGGAAGGCGGCAGTGGTAAACCACTTCAGTACTTTTTCCAAGACAACTCTGTGGATATCCTACCAGAACGATTGAAGACCAAGCGCGGGGCGTTGTGGGAGAGATGTGTCCATGGTGTCGCTATGGGTCAGAAACTAATCGAAGTCATAAGACAAGACTATTACTACAAGAACTACTATTTCTACTTACAATTTCTACTACTACTGTGATGTTGAAGCCATATTTGCCGGTCCTCAAAATTTTCAGAGAATCATTTGTTAAGCACTTACTATGTGCCAAGCAATGTTCTCAGCCCTGGGGTAGATACAGGATACCCAGGTTGGACACAGTCCCTGTCCCACATAGGCTAGTATGATAGACTGTATCACAGTCTAAGCAGTCTAATTAGGTCAGATTGAGATTGAATTTTATGGTAAAGAACACCATTGGTCTATAGTCATTCTGTATCATTGCTGAGATTTACATTTCTCACTTTTATTAAATTTCTCAAGCATCACCTCACCCTCTAGACTGAATGCTTTCTGTGGGCAGGGACTGTGTTGGTTTATTGTTATACTGTTCCTCCCAATTGCTTAGTACAGTGCTCTGCACCCAGTAAGCATTCAATAAATACGACTGACTGACTGAATGACTGATCACAAAATACAGAATGTGCGGTGAGGGAATTCACTGTGAGATTTGTAAGTCTGCTTGACCTCCATAATTTGCACACCGGAACCGTTTGTGCGACACCACTTTTGCAGAGGGTCTGGTTATTCAGGAGCTAAACTAGATCCAAGATGTAACCTAGTGTCTCTGGCTAAGGGAAGCCTCTCGAGTGGCGATATTGGTAACTGCTAATGCTTCATGAGTCTTCAAATAAACAACCCACCTCTGAATGAAATCTATATAAAACCAAGATAGCTATAGGAGTCATATGATGGCAAAGGTTAATAAAAATTGGGCTCGTGATATGGCTCTCACTGATTGCACCGGACATGTTACTGGTGATTAGAAGTGCAGCTGAGTTATCAGAACTACTATTCATGAAACCTGACTGCTAATTCAGCAATAGCAGAAAATGTGTAATCTATGACTATGCATTCTCCCTAGTCCAGACCTATGCCTAGCAATAGTGAAGCCCAGGAGGCATGAGGTAATTTTCTAGCGCTCTACAGGAGAGGCAAAGAGAGGAGGGGATGGAAAGTGGAAAGGAAGGTAGCCCACACTCTGAAGAGGAGCAGGAGAGGTACTGACCGGTTGTATTGTTTTAAAATATCTAATCGGATTACAGAAGAGATGTCACTTGTAGTAGTTATGAAGACTGGACCCATTTTTATAACATAAAAAACCTCTTTTTATATTCTGATTTAAATGTTGTCATTCATATTAACTCCAGTCAAGCCATCAGTAGTACTTATTGAGTTTCTACAGTGTGCAGTGTGCTCTCACAGCTGGAAGGCCTGGACCACAAATATCTGGTTTCCGGAGCAGCATCACAATATCAAATCACGAAACAAGAGAAATCATTCAATCAATCAACCAATGGTATTGATTTAGCGTTTTATGTGTGCAGAGCATAGTTATTCCCCAAGCATCTGTTGGGTGGCACAACTAAGCACTTGGAAGAGTACAATATAATAGAGTTGGTTGATACGTTCTCTGTCTACAAGGGTTCACAGTTGAGAGAGGGAGATAGGCATTAATATAAATAAGTGAATTATGGATTTGTAATATATATATGGTTGAGGCTGATGTGAATAAAGCTTATAAATCCAAGTTCAAGGGTGACACAAAAGGGAGCGGAGGAAGAGGAAATGAGAACTTAGTTTGGGAAAGTCTTTTGGATAACCTGTGGTTTTAATAAGTCTTTGAAGGTGGGGAGAGTGATCGTCTGTTGGATATCTAGAGGGAGGGAGTTCCAGCCCAGAAGCAGGACGTGGACGGAAGGTTGGTGATGAGATAGATGAGACTGAAGTACAGTGAGTAGGTTGGCACTAGAGGAGCAAAGGGTGTGGGCTGGGTTATAGTAAGAAATCAGAGAGGTGAAGTAGGAGAAAAGCTGATTGAGTGCTTCAAAACTGATGGTAAGGACTTTCTGTTTCACGTGGAGGTGGACGGGCAACGACTGGAAGTTTTTGAGGAGTAGAGAAACATGGACTGAACGTTTTTGTTGAAAAATGATAAGAGTTAAGCATAGACCGAAGTGGGGAGAGAAAGAAGGCAGGGAGGTCAGCAAGGAGGCAGGATCGGGTAAGTGTTTGGATTAATACGCTAGCAGCTTGGATTGGAGATTCAGGGGCAGATTTTAGAGCTGATGTGAATTTTGAACCAACAGGATTTGGTGACAGATTGAATATGTGGTTTGAATGTGAGAGATGAGTAGAGATTAGAAAAGCAGTGTGGCTCAGTGGAAAGAGCCTGGGCTTGGGAGTCAGAGGTCATGGGTTCTAATCCTGGCTCTGCCACTAGTCTGCTGTGTGACCTTGGGCAAGTCACTTAACTTCTCTGTGCCTCAGTTACCTCATCTGTAAAAATGGGGATTAAAAAATGTGAGCCCCACGTGGGACAATCTGATTACCCTGTATCTTCCCCAGGGCTTAGAACAGTGCTCAGCACATAGTAAGTGCTTAACAAATACCATAATTATTATTATTAGATGATAATACCAAGGTTATATAGGCTTGTGAATCGTGGAGGGTGATAGTACTGTCTACAGTGATAGGAAAGTCAAGGGGAGAACAGGGTTTTGTGGGGGACCATGAGGAGTTCTGTTTTGGACATGTTAAATTTGAGGTGTCGGTGGGACACCCAAGTAGTGATATTCTGAAGGCAGAGAGATCTCTGCTGAGATGGGAGATTTGGAAATCATACACATAGAGATGGTAGTTGAAGCCATGACTTCCCCAAGGGAGTGGGTGTAGATGGAGAGTAGAAGGGTACACTGACGTGAACCTTGAAGGACTCCTACTGTTAGGGGATGGGAGGCAGAGGAAGAGCACACAGACGAGATCGAGCACACAGACGAGATCGAGAATAAGTGGCTGGAGAGGCAGGAGGAGAACCAGGAGAGGACGGTGTTAGTGAAGCCAAGGTTAGATAATGTTTCCAGAAGAGGTCATGGGATTGGAAGGAGAAGGTGACCCTTGAGAGAGAAGTTTCAGTGGAGTGAAGGGAGAGGAAGCCAGATTGAAAGGGGGTCAAGGAGAGAGCTGGAGGAGAGGAAGTAGGAGGAAGAGGGTAGACAACTCGCTCAAGGAGTTTGGAGAGGAATGGTAGGAGGGAGATGGCATGATAACTGGAGGGAGGGAGGGAGGGAGGGGAAAGAATACATGGGTGTAAATTAGAAACAGACCCTGCCCGTTAAAGGGTTTACAATCTATGAGGGATGAGGACAGAGTACATAATGAAGAGAGAAAACAGTTAAGAGAAAGATTAAGAATTAAAAAGTAAGAATTAAAAATCAAGAAAGCTCTCTCAACTGTAAGCTTGTTGTGGGCAGGGACTGTGTCTGTTTTTATATTATACTCTCCCAAGCGCTTAGTACAGTGCTTTGCACACAGTCAGCGTTCAATAAATTTTAATCGAATGAATGAATGAAAACACCGTAAGACCTAGTGAGTAGAGCACAGGCCTGGGTATCAGAAGGACCTGGGTTCGAATTACAGCTCAGCCATTTGTCTGCTGTGTGACTTTGGGCAAGCCACTTAACTTCTCTGAGCCTCAGTTACTTCATCTCTAAAATGGGGGTTAAGACTGTGAGCCCTATATGGGACAAAGACTGTGTCCAACCTCGTTACCTCGTATCTATCCCAGCACTTAGTAGAGTGCCTGACATATAATAAGTGCTTAACAAATACCATTTTAAAAAAAAGAAAGTTGATTGATGCTTTAAAGTCAATGGTCAAGAAGTTCCTCCTTAACACAGAGAGGAATGGATAACCAGTGGAGGTTGTTGAGGGGTGGGAAAACATGCACAGAAAAATATTTTAGAAAAATGATCCGGGCAGCAAAGTGAAGTATGGAGGGAGAGGGGAGAGGGGATCTAGGAAGACAAGTGAGGAGATGGATATATAATCTGGGATAGTGGCCCCTTGGATAGTGATGAAGAGAAGGATTGGGAAATTGTGGAGAAAAGTCGGAGACAGCATTTAGCTGCCGGCTGAATATGAGCTGAAAGAGAGTAGGGAGTCAAACACAAGAGGTGTACTTCCACCATGAAGACTTTACAGATAGACAATGCACAAGGGATATAGCCTTAAGTCTCAGAGGTAAAATCCTTCGAAGGAATATGTGTTTACTTGTAGATTTGCTGAAGAAGGGTGGAAATCATTTTTCTCCCCATAGCATGTTTCTGAAGGATAATCCCTACTAAGGAGCCTCAGTGTGGTACCAGTTTGGACTGGAGATTCATGTAAGATTCTGGCGATGATGTGAATTTTGAACCAATAGGATTTGGTGACAGATTGAAAATGTGATTTGAATGAGATGAGTAGAAGATAATACCGAAGTTACATAGGCTTGTGAGTCAGGGAGAGTGGTAGTGCTGTCTACAGTGAGAGGGAAGTTGAGATTGCCAGAAATCTTGGTTTACCACTACTCAATCTAACCAGGGCATTTAGAGTTTTGTCAGAAGGGTGTAAAGAATTACACATCAAGTTCATTTCTGAATTATAATGCTGACGAATACTAATTTCTGTCTTAAAGTCCATACTGCTTTTCTTTTCCTGGTTAATACCTTAACTCCCTTCTGTGGTAGTGTTTTTGAAATAGGACATGGGCCTCATTAATGACTCAATCTAGTTAAGTCTTTTAAATGACACAGTAGTGAAGAATATCCACTGTGGAATGTATTTTTGTCTTCTCTTTACCTAATATGGTTTGTTAGAGAAAATGTAATGAGGTAGTTGAAGGATTTTTTTTCCTTATGTAGTAACTTTAATACTTGGTAGAAGACTTATTTATAATTTCCCTGCCAGGTGACTATCATGTGCTTAGATTGAATAATGACTAATACAATCGGGTAGTTTCAGAAAGATTACCCTTGGATAATAAAAAGCTGATATGCATTTTATGCAATTCTTCCTCTATGTGTGCATTTCCTCTTCTGGAGAAAATAACCTGCGAAACAGATTACTTCCATATTTGCACTTTCTTATCTTTGTTATAATAATGGATGTATTATCTAGTAATGATAGTGGAATTTGTTAAGTGTTTACTATGCGCCAAGCACTGTCCTAAGATAATAATGTTGGTATTTGTTAAGCGCTTACTATGTGCAGAGCACTGTTCTAAGCACTGGGGGAGATGCAGGGTAATCAAGTTGTCCCACATGAGGCTCACAGTTAATCCCCATTTTACAGATGAGGTAACTGAGGCACAGAGAAGTTAAGTGACTTGCCCATGGTCACACAGGCCCTGTCCCATATGGGGCTCGAAGCCTAATTGGGAGGGAGAACAGGTTTTCAATCCCCGTTTTACAGATGAGGAAACTGAGACCCAAACAAGTTAAGTGCCTTGCTTAAGGTCACACAACAGGCAAAGAGCCGAGAACCCAGGTCCTCTGATTTCCAGGTCTGTGCCCTTTTCCACTAGACCACACTTTTTTTCTCATTATTCTGGGAAGAGTACCTGGTATACATGGGGAGGTTTAAACGGTACATCATGCCTGTAAGGTGAAAAAAAAATATGCTTCCCAAAGCTGCTGTAAGACTGTCCTCAACAGGATTTAATTCTTAATATAAAATTTTGAATATCAATTGTAATAGCCTGTTGGATTTCAAAGCAATACTGATATTATTTGGGAAACTGATGAATGCGATTCTCATGAGCTACGTCGTCCAACACAGCCGGGTTTCCCACCGCCACAAGTCACACCTTAAAGTACATCTCCCCCGAGCTAGATTGTAAATTCTGGTAGGAATTAAGTCTACTTTGAGAACTCAGCACTCTCCACAGATGAAGTGCTCAATCGATAACACTGACTGATTGATTAATTAAACAAACATTTTAATTCACTAGACCCATACCTACCAATGTCACATCCAACCCCCCAATCTTTCCATCCTCTCAATTCCTAGCCATGAACATCTTTCCTTATTGGCACCCAAATCGATTGATCACATTTATCGAGCACTTACAATTTGCAGAGCGGTACACTAAGATCTTGAGAGAGTACAAAATAGCACAGTGGGTAGACCTGTTCTCTGCCCACAGAATTTTAGAATTAGAGAACAAAGACACAGTCCTGTATCCAAAATGAATCAATCCATGGAATTTATTGAACACCTGGAACGGGAAACCCGTCCACCAACTTTTTATTATTGTACTCTTCCATTCATTCAATAGTATTTATTGAGCGCTTACTATGTGCAGAGCACTGTACTAAGCGCTTGGGATGAACAAGTCGGCAACAGATAGAGACAGTCCCTGCCGTTTGACGGGCTTACAGTCTAATCGGGGGAGACGGACAGACAAGAACAATGGCAATAAACAGCGTCAAGGGGAAGAACATCTCGTAAAAACAATGGCAACTAAATAGAATCAAGGCGATGTACAATTCATTAACAAAATAAATAGGGTAACGAAAATATATACAGTTGAGCGGACGAGTACAGTGCTGTGGGGATGGGAAGGGAGAGGTGGAGGAGCAGAGGGAAATGGGGAAAATGAGGCTTTAGCTGCGGAGAGGTAAAGGGGGGATGGCAGAGGGAGTAGAGGGGGAAGAGGAGCTCAGTCTGGGAACGCCTCTTGGAGGAGGTGATTTTTAAGTAGGGTTTTGAAGAGGGAAAGAGAATCAGTTTGGCGGAGGTGAGGAGGGAGGGCGTTCCAGGACCGCGGGAGGACGTGACCCGGGGGTCGACGGCGGGATAGGCGAGACCGAGGGACGGTGAGGAGGTGGGCGGCGGAGGAGCGGAGCGTGCGGGGTGGGCGGTAGAAAGAGAGAAGGGAGGAGAGGTAGGAAGGGGCAAGGTGATGGAGAGCCTTGAAGCCTAGAGTGAGGAGTTTTTGTTTGGAGCGGAGGTCGATAGGCAACCACTGGAGTTGTTTAAGAAGGGGAGTGACATGCCCAGATCGTTTCTGCAGGAAGATGAGCCGGGCAGCAGAGTGAAGAATAGACCGGAGCGGGGCGAGAGAGGAGGAAGGGAGGTCAGAGAGAAGGCTGACACAGTAGTCTAGCCGGGATATAACGAGAGCCCATAACAGTAAGGTAGCCGTTTGGGTGGAGAGGAAAGGGCGGATCTTGGCGATATTGTAGAGATGAAACCGGCAGGTCTTGGTAACGGATAGGATGTGTGGGGTGAACGAGAGGGACGAGTCAAGGATGACACCGAGATTGCGGGCCTGAGAGACGGGAAGGATGGTCGTGCCATCCACGGTGATAGAGAAGTCTGGGAGAGGACCGGGTTTGGGAGGGAAGATGAGGAGCTCAGTCTTGCTCATGTTGAGTTTTAGGTGGCGGGCCGACATCCAGGTGGAGACGTCCTGGAGGCAGGAGGAGATGCGAGGCTCAAGGGAGGAGGAGAGGACAGGGGCGGAGATGTAGATCTGCGTGTCATCTGCGTAGAGAAGGTAGTCAAAGCCGTGAGAGCGAATGAGTTCACCGAGGGAGTGAGTGTAAATGGAGAACAGAAGAGGGCCAAGAACTGACCCTTGAGGAACTCCAACAGTTAAAGGATGGGAGGGGGAGGAGGCTCCAGCGAAGGAGACCGAGAATGACTGGCCAGAGAGGTAAGAAGAGAACCAGGAGAGGACAGAGTCCGTGAAGCCAAGGTGAGATAAGGTATGGAGGAGGAGGGGATGGTCGACAGTGTCAAAGGCAGCAGAGAGGTCAAGGAGGATTAGAATGGAGTAGGAGCCATTGGATTTGGCAAGAAGGAGGTCATGGGTGACCTTAGAGAGAGCAGTCTCGGTAGAGTGGAGGGGACGGAAACCAGATCGGAGGGGGTCTAGGAGAGAATGGGAGTTAAGGAATTCTAGGCATCGATTGTAGACGACTCGTTCTAGGATTTTGGAAAGGAAGGGTAGTAGGGAGATAGGACGATAACTGGAGGGGGAAGTGGGGTCAAGAGCGGGTTTTTTTAGGATGGGGGAGACGTGGGCATGTTTGAAGGCAGAGGGGAAGGAGCCCTTGGAGATTGAGTGGTTAAAAATAGAAGTTAAGGAAGGTAGGAGGGCAGGGGCGATGGTTTTAAGAAGGTGAGAGGGAATGGGGTCCGAGGCGCAGGTGGAGGGGGTGGCACTTGCGAGGAGGGAGGAGATCTCCTCTGAGGATACTGCAGGGAAGGATGGGAAAGTAGGGGAGGGGGTCGGTGGGGGGGAGGAGAGAGGCGGAGGGGTGACTTTGGGGAGCTCAGACCTGATCGTGTTGATTTTTGTGAGGAAATAGGTGGCCAGATCATTGGGGGTGAGAGATGGGGGAGGGGGAGGAACAGGGGGCCTAAGGAGAGAGTTAAAGGTCCGGAACAATCGGCGGGGGTGACGGGCATGGGTGTCGATGAGGGAGGAGAAGAAGCTTTGCCTGGCAGAGGAGAGGGCAGAGTTAAGGCAGGAAAGGATAAATTTGAAGTGTGTGAGGTCGGCTCGGTGCTTGGACTTTCGCCAGCAGCGCTCAGCAGCTCGAGCATAGGAGTGTAGGAGGCGGACGGAGGAGGTAATCCAGGGCTGTGGGTTAGTGGAGCGAGAGCGGCGGAGGGAAAGGGGGGCGAGAGAGTCGAGATGAGTAGAGAGGGTGGAGTTGAGAGCGGAGACCTGATCGTAGAGAGTGGGAAGAGAGGACAGGGCGGCAAGGTGAGGAGAGATGCTATTGGAAAGATGGATGGGATCGAGAGAGCGGAGGTCTCTGTGGGGCAGTAGCGAAGATTTGCAGGGGGAGGGAGTGTGAGAGATGAGGCAGGTGAGAAGGTTATGGTCAGAGAGAGGGATTTCAGAGTTGGTGAGGGAGGAGATAGTGCAGCGGTAGGAGATGACGAGATCGAGATCGAGGGTGTGACCGAGTCGGTGAGTGGGCGCGGTATGGTGGAGGAGGAGGTCGGCAGAGTCGAGGAGGGATAGCAGGCGGGCGGCAGAGGAGTCGTCGGGTACATCCATATGGATGTTGAAGTCTCCAAGGAGTTGAAGTCTCCAGCCCCTTAGTAGAGTGCTCTGCAAACATTAAGTTCTCAATAAATGAATGAATATGATCAATCGCAGAGCGCGGCACTAAGCATTTGGGAGAGTACAATACAATAGGGTCATTGACATGATCCTTGGTCTCGAGGAGCTTACAATCTAGTGGAGGAAGCCGACATTAAAATCAATGACAGAGAACAGCAGAGGATAAGGATAGGAATGGAAGTGCTGTTGGGACTGGGGTGAGTAAAAAGTGTCTTAAGGGGCACAGGCCCAAATGAGTAGGTGATGCAGAGGGAAAAATGAATAAATAGGGTGGGGAAATTAGGGGTTAGTTAGGGAAGGCCTCTTGGAGGGGATATGATAATGATAATTGTGGTATTTGTTACACGCTTACCATGTGTTGAGCACTGTTCTAAATGCTGGGGTGAATACAAGATAATCAGCTTAGACACATTTACTGTCCCTCATGGGACTCACAGTCTAAGTAGGAGGGAGAACAGAAAATGAATCCCCATTTTACAGATGAGGAAACTGAGACACAGAGGAGTGATTTGCCCAAGGTCACACAGCAGACAAGTGGTAGAACTGGGATTAGAATCCAGGTTCTTCTGAGTCCCAAACTCATCTTCTTTATGATTTGAATGGTGTTCAGAAAATGGGGAGAGTGGGGGTGGGGGTTACCCTACATGAAAGGGGAGGGAGTTTCAGATGCAGGGAGGAAGGGGGAAGCGGAATTGGGGGTGGGATAGATAAAACCAAGGAACAGTGATTAGGTTGGATTAGAGGATCAAAGTGAGGAGGCTGAGTTGTAGTAGGAAATCAAGGAAGTAAGGTAGGTGGGGGGAAGAGGACAGCGCTTTAAAGCCGATGGTAGGGAGTTTCTGTTTGATGTGGTGATGGGTGGGTGATCAATGGAGGTTTTGGACTGAGCGTTTTTCAGAAAAATGATCCTGACATCAGAGTGAAATAAGGACTGAAAGATAGGGGAAAGATAGGAAGCAGGGAAGTCAGCAAGTAGGCTGATTCAGTAGTCAAGATTGTAAATGATAAATGCTTAGGATCAGCACTGAAGCAGTTTGGATAGAGAGGGAGGGGCAGATTCTAGAGACGTTGTGAAGGTAGAACCAACCCGATTTGGTGACAGGCTGAATATGCGGGTCGAATGAGAGACATGAGTCGAGGAAAATTCCAAGGTTCCGGGCTTGTGAGATGGGATCTTGGTGCCATCTACACTGACGGAAAAGTCGGAGTGAGGGCAGGATTTGGATGTAGAGAAAGGGAGAGGTCAGAGATGGAGAGGTAGATTAGGAAAATAGCTATGTATGAGGGTAGCTGAAGCCTGGGGATTGAAAGAGTTCTCCAAGCGCGTAGGAGTAAATGGAGAATAGAAGGGGACTCAGCACTAAACCTTGAGAGATTTCCACAGTTAAGCAATGGGAGGCAGAGGAGGAGCCTGTGCAAGAGACCGAGAAGTTTCAGCCGGAGAGAAAGGAAGAAAACCAGGAGAAGATAGTGTCAGTGAAATCAAGGTCAGATAGTGGTTCCAGGAGAAGGGGCTATCAAAGGCAGCGGAGAGGTCGAGGAGAGGTTAGGATGGAGTCGACACCATCTGGCAAGAAGGAGGTCATTGGTGACCTTAGCGAGGTCACTTTCAATAGAGTGGAAGTCACGGAAGCCAGAATGCAGGGGATCAAGAATAGAAATGGAGGAGAGGAAATGGAGGCGGTGCATTTAGACAACTTGGTCAAGAAGTTTGGAACGGAAGGTAGGAGGGAGACGGGGTGATAACTGGAGGGTGCAGTGAGATCAAGGGCGGGGTTTTCTTTAAGCCTGGGGTTGTATGGCCATGTTTGAAAGTAGTGGGGAAGGAGCCATTAGAGAGAGGACAGTTGAAGATTGCAGTCACGGAAGGAAGAAGGGTGGGAACCGGTGTTTTAATTCAAAAGCACTTAAATTAACCCACAACTTTTAGAGTGGCATTGGAACTGTTGGAAAAGTAATTCTGATGGAAGAGTTGAGTACAATTTTTCAGATGCCTGCGATAAAATTTCAGTGGCAAAATAAAAGACCAATATATTTCAGTAATGCTAGAGTTGCTCCTTTAATGCAAAAATGTGACCAGCAGAGGGCATTTGAATATCTCCAAAACACCATTCTCGAAAAGCAAAACTTAAAAACACGGCATCTTGCTCTGTAATTTTCCCCATACCTTAGCAGAACGGAATTTTAATTTGTACAGTAATTAACACTATTAGTAATTAACACCAGAAGCAGTGTGGCCTAGTGGAAAGGGTCCGGGCCTGGGAATCAGAGGAACTGGGTCTAATCCTGGCTCTTGCCGACAGACGCTGTGTGACCTTGGGCAAATCACTTGTCCTCTCAGTGCCTCGGTGGCCTCATCTGTAAAATGGGGATTCGATACCTGTTCTGCCTCCTAATTGGAATGTGAGCCACATGCGGGACACGGACTGTGTCCCACGTCATTGACTTGTATCTCCCCCAGTCCTTAGAATGGTGCTTGATACATATTAAGCACTTAACAAATACCATGACAAAAAGAACCCCTAGCTACACCCTCTCACGATATCCCATTTGTGAAGATTATTGTAAGCTTTTTCTGAGTAGGCATTATAAAATACATCCTGGAGGCCTAAATGAGGTTGTAGAAGTTTTTCTGAGGCTTAGAAGGTAGATTTGCCTGCCATGTGACAATGGGATCATTTATGGTAAAACCTTGCTTATGAAAAAACACCCAGTAACCCGCATGATTCTTAATAGTGCAAATGGAAACCAACTGGCTTTCAATCCAAAGAAAGAAGTAGTCATAAATTGTAGCTGTACTTTGAAAATGGACTTTATTAAAGGTGTGAATGAGGCTGAAAAGGCCAGTGTAGGATTAACAGGTAGGCACAAACCAGTTCACATAGCAAGTCAGAAGTTGTTCTGACTTGTTTGCTGTTTGAAATACCTGGAGCTCTCTACAGTTTTGTCATTCATTCATTCACTCATTAATCCGTTCATTCATTATTTCGATAGCTGTTGAGTCGGTTCTTGGGAAGCCGCTTGACCTAATGGGAAAAGCACAGACCTGGGAGTTAGAGGACGTGGGTTCTAATTCCAGCTTCCCCACTTGTTTGAGACCTTGTGTGACCTTGATCAAGTCACTTAACTGCCCTCTGCCTCAGTTTCCTCATATGCAAAATGGGGATTAAATCCTACTCCCTTTACTTAGACTGTGAGCTCCACGGGGTACAGGGACAGTGTCTAATCTGACTTATCTTGTAAGTCCAGTACTTAATTCACTGCTTGGCACACAGTAGCTGCTTGACACATTTTTAATGGTATCTGTTATGCAGCTACTATGTGGAAAACATTGTTCTAAGCGCTGGGATAGACATCAGTCAGTCGGGTTGGACACCATCCAGTCAAAGTGGGAGGGAGTAGGATTTAATCCCCATTTTACATTTGAAAAAACTGAGGCAAAGAGAAGTTAAGTGACTTTCTCAAGGTCACACAACAAGCAACTGGCGAGACAGGATAGAACCCACGTCCCCTGAATCCCAAGCCTGTGCCCTTTCCACTAGGCCACACTGCTATGGTGAAAAAGCCTATTCACAAATACCATACTCACAATAATAATATCCCACCATAGTACAGTCCTTGGCACATAGTACACAGTTATCATTGTTATCATGATTATTATTATCCTTATCACTGTTATTAATATGATGGCGATTATTCACACCCCTTCCCAGGACTCTGGTCCCTTCTCCTGCCCCAGCCCACAGGGTCCAAAACAACCACCTCACAGCCCCTAAGGCCTGGGACTGGAATAGGGGGTGAGGCAGGGCAGGAGAGAGAAGGTGGGGCTACGGGGGTGGGGGGTTGGGGGGGAGGCAGAGCTGCTCTGGACTTGCAGCAGTATTCGTTCATCCAATCATATTTATTGAGCACTTACTGTGTACAAAGCACTGTACTGAGCACTTGGGAGAGTAGAATATAACAACAGACACATTTCCCTGCCCACAATGAGCTCACTCTAAAGACAGTCTTAAGGCAGATATTAATATCCCTACAAACATACATAAATAGCAGCATTAATGAATTACAGATAGCAAGTACTTTACCTAGCAGATAGCAGCTCCTGGAGTCCCTGGGCTTTTTTTAATAATCATAAAAAAAAACTAGAATGTAGAGGGGAGGTAGGGAGAGGTTAGGGGCAGGTTGGACATGCAAGAGGGGGACAGGAGAAGTAATTAATTGATTATTTAATAAATACCACTGATTAATTTATTGATATAACTCCCAGGTCTTTGAATTCCCAGGTAATTTTACTCCTGATGGGTGAAGTGCAAAAATTCACAAAGCCCAAATGATATAAGATAATCAGGTCCCACATGGGGTTTACAGCTTAACAGGGAGGGAGCAGGTATTGAATCCCTATTATATGCCCCAATTGCCATATAGTAAGTACTTTGTAAATACCGCTGATTAAGTTAATGGATGAGAGGACTTTAATGGATCCCTAAAAGGAAAATGAGGGCTGTAGAAAGGAAGGCCAAGGGGTTATCCCTATCTACTAGGATGACTGTCAAAGAGGACAGTAATTGATTATTCTCTAGGCATCCAGTTGCTGGAGAAAGAATAGATGGATGGATGGATCAATGGCCTGATTCAACCATCATCATCATCATCATCAGTGGTATTTACTGAGCACTTATTATATGCAGAGCACTGGACTAAGGGCTTGGGAAAATACAGTACAACAGAGTTGGCAGAGAAGTTCCCAACATTTCTTATATGCCTATGCGCTCATATTTTTCTCTTTCCTCTAATTTTAGATTTTTTAAAAGCTCAAACCTTCACTTGGAGCTTTTCTACAGTCTGATGATGGTACATTGGAAATTCGTTGATCCTCTCCCTGCAGCTGAGTCATCTGAGTGTTAACTGGGCATCTGCTGGTTTAGCATTCCAGTTTTGAATATTTGCAAAGTGCTTTATGGTAATTTGAGTCAATAAATGCTTGATTGGGTTTATTTTTAGAAGGCTATCATTTATTTAGTCCTTAATCCTCAATGTTGGCTAAGGGGACTATTATATGTGATCAAGAATAGACCACAGAGTCCTGCAATTAGTAAGGGCTAATGTTTCATGTTAGTGTAACTTTCCTCAACTGTTCTCAACGAAAGACGTTTCAAATTAAAATGAACGGCACTGAGAATGATTCTAAATGGACATCTTATTTGGCTTGCACAGAACATCAGTTTCAATTTTTTAATACTCAACTGATTGATGGCATTCACTGAACACTTACTGAGTGCTGGGCACTATAGTAAGCACTTGGAAGAGTACAATGCCACAGAGTTGGTTGATAGATGCAATCCCTGCCCACAAAGAGCTTACAGACTAAAAAGCTTTACAGTATTAGTCTTCTCTGTGGCACCGGCTTTAAGGGGGCAGGTAGCGGGCTGGGAAGGCCTACACAGGGGCAGAGGAAAATGGGGAAATGATTTTCAAAGATGCAAATGGAGAAAAATGGAGGAGAAAGTCCAAATTCGGGGGTGGGGTGCTCAATGATCAAGGGGAGCAGGTGATTTCCCAGGAATCACAGGAAGGTTAACATCTGCTTTTTCTTCAGTTGGAGCTGAAGTCAAGCTATCTTATCATGGACTCTCTCTGCTGCTCTATAAATAAATGAATATAACTATACTCATCTACAAAATGAGCCAAACTAGCTCTCTTCCCCTCTTCAAAGCCCTACTGAGAGCTCACCTCCTCTAGGAGGCCTTCCCAGACTGAGCCCCCCCTTTTCTTCTGCTCCTCCTCCCCTCCCTATCCCCCCCACTCCCTCCCTCTGCTCTATTCCTTTCCTCTCCCCACAGCACTTGTGAATATTTGTACATATTTATTACTCTATTTTATTAATGATGTGTATATATCTATCATTCCATTTATCTATTTTGATGGTATCGATGCCAGTCTACTTGTTTCATTTTGTTGTCTGTCTCCCCTTCTAGACTGTGAGGCCGTTGTTGGTTAGGGATTGTCTCTATCTCTTGCCAAATTGTACTTTCTAAGCATTTAGTACAGTGTTCTGCACACAGTAAGCGCTCAATAAATACGATTGAATGAATGAATTATGGAGTATACAATTCTGGATGAGTTTGGTAAGAAGTAAGTATCTGCCTTTTTTTGTTCAAGCACCAATCCTTTTTTTATTACAATGCTCTTATAAAACAGTTGATTTGGACTTAAGACACAGTGTTCAGGAGAAAATTACATAGGACTTCTTGAATATAATTTACTTTGGAAGGTGATAAGCGCTTTAGGTATGGTTTAGTGCTTTGAGAGAGGCACCTAAATGCAACCAGTGACCTGAAGGAGTAAAGGCATCTTTAAAAAGGAAGCAGTTGAATTCATTCTCAAAGTTTGGTTAGGATTGCTTGTTATTCTTTTTACACTGACATTTATTGAGAACCTTGACACTTCAAGCCCTTTGTACTAGCTGCTCTAGTGTTCCATTAAGTACGCCCTCACATTCAAGCTGCTAACCTTCTGATGGAGAGAAAGTTGAACAAACTAAGAATCAGGCACAGCAAAAAAATAAGTAGGATAATTAGAGTCAATATACATATATAGATATGTATATATATACACATACACAAAAATCCCCTGATAACATCATTCTTTTTTAGCTTCTTTAAAAGTGATTACAGTTCATTTCAATTTAGCATAGAAAATGTCAGATTTATTTAGCTAGATAATTACATATCTAGTGTGCTAACACAAGGAGCCTTTTAGCTAAATGGAATGTGAAAGATAATTCTTTGAAAATAAGTTCTGAAATTGCATCTGTCCTCAAAGTGTCATTCAAAATCTTTTATTACTAGCACATATATATTTACCTTTCTATTTGTTCATCTAGCTCTACTTATTCTTTTTTTATCAGTGTTTTTCAATGTATTTATCTTTTTGGATCTTGAAAATGCATTAATGAACTTTTCACTGTCTCCTATAGAAAATTCTACTTGTATCATACTTACTAAACACAGTAAGCGTTCACTAAAAACAACTGATTCATCCACTAATTCATTTAGTTGTTTTTTTTTTTTTTACTTAACACTATTTTCATTAAGAATGTCAACTAGGATAAAGCTCAAAGACGCCACTGACAGTGAAAATTGTTTATGGGTGTTTGGAAAAGCCTGCAAGGGCCCCATAGTCCCTTATACACTGTCCATGCACCAAGATTTTCCTTTGCTCAATTGCCATGTTTCTTCTTTGCAGCTCCTGGTACTGTCTTATGATCATTCCTTGAAAAAAAAAGCTAGACTTTTTCTGGATTGCAGTGTTTGGAGCAATGTATCTCCGTGCAGCAGTTGACTCTCAGCTTGAAGCTGAGGGGCAGCAATGTCTAAAACTTAATTTTTCTGCATGCCTCTTCCAAACTCATTGTTTTTGGTTTCACAATTTCCGGCTAATAACCAACTGCCGTTTGTGCATTCTACTGTCATCCCTTCTCACAAATCCCATCCAACACAACTGTGTTGAAGTGAGTTTAGCTTCTTTGCTTGGAGCTTGACTTTGTTCCATGACTTCACTGTTTTTGATCCCATCCTGCCATTTGATGTTGAATAGAACCAGAAAATGCTTCTAATGAAACTGCTCAATGAGCTAGATATAGCGCTTGCAGAGAGTCCAAGCATTCTGTTATATAATATACATTCCTTGCAGTGTATTTGGTGTTAGACTCCATCTTGTCTTGGTTTATTGAATCTTTTTAAAAGGTCTTGGTTAAGGTATCAAACCTCTCAACTCTGAGACATATCTTAAAAGAATGGATGTGTTAATAAATCTTTCAAAGACTCTGGAAATGGGTTCTGTGAATGATTAAGGAGCAGCCAGGAGAGAGGATATCTACATTCACCATGTTTACAAGCAAAAATTTAATTGGAGGGGGATTGAAATTCATAGGTAAAATGGAGAAATACACAAAAAGTCCAAGCTCTCATTTTTGTTGACCTAAATTTTACCACGGAACATTGAAAGGGGACTGAAGGCAAACATACCACGGAGATGCACCTATGAAGACTTATTTTAAGAGACATGGGCAGCAGCCGGAGAGAGTCAAAATATCAGCAGCGTGAAGACTATCTAGTCAGTAGGCTTTCTGTGGTACTGGAGCACGTCTAGCAACACTGTCATACTGTACTCTCCCGAGTACAACAGTACAGTCGGCAGCATGGCCTAGCGGATACAATGCGGAGCTGTGAGTCAGAAATACCGGGACCGTAACATCTGTTACCGATTTGTACATTCCAAGCGCTTAGTACAGTGCTCTGCACATAGTAAGCCCTCAATAAATACTATTGAATGAATGGATTCCAATCCCAGCTCCGCCTCATGTCTGTTGGGTGACCTTGGGCAAGTCACTTAGCATCTCTGTGCCTCAGTTATCTTATCAGTTACCTCAAATGGGGATTTAAGACCGTGAGCCCCATGTGGGACAGGGACTGTGTCCAACCTGTTTACTTTCTATCTACCCCAGTGCCCGGCATGTAGTAACTGCTTAACAAATACCATAAAGAAAAGTATTTAGTACAGTTCTATGCACACAGTAAGCTCTCAGAAGTGCCACTGATTGATTGATAAGGGAATGGATGAGTTCCAAGCAGAAGTTTTTTAAGGCATTCTGGGAGGCTTCCCAGCTAGGTACAAGAAACAGCCTCACTGCTTGATGTGACATGTCATCCAACTCCTCTGCCATTAATTCCCTCTTTCAACAAGAAGCTCGGCAACTGTTTGAAAGACAGTTCAGCCTGAAATACAGATTTCCTGGTGCAAGGGAACCATGGTTATCTTTGGATTTAACGTCAGTCTGCACTGCCTCGCTGAATCGCTGAAGCAATTTGCAACCATTTTCATGACTTCCTGCATGTACTTTTCTGGGTTGTTTCTGGGATCCGAAGGAGACATCATCTACCTGGACTGAAATCACGTCTGTGTTCCTAAATGCCTGGAAACCAAGTCCGATCCCAGTCATCCTGAATTGAGGAGGATCATTAGAAGGTACAGGCCCGAGAAATTGCCCAATATTCCATCAACAATGCTACCAATGCTCCGGTAGTCCTGGCCAGTCTGTACCCACAAACAGGCAGGAGAAACTATTCTCAGAGACAAGGGCAGAAACCAGACAGAGTCGAAATAGCAGCAGCCTGAACACCATTTCAGTGTTTGTCTCCCATTCTAGACTGTAAGTTCCTTGTGGGCAGGGTACATGTCTCTCAATTCTCTTGTATTGTACCTTCTGAAGCTCTCAGTAAAGTGCTCTGCACAACAGCAAGCACCCAATAAATACCAATGATTTCACTGATTTAATTTGGGACATAAAGAAAAACAACACAGAATATTGAGGGAAATATTCATGAGGTAATTATCTACAGCTCCTGCAGCCTTTTAAGACTGATTAACAGACCATCCTCCCAGAAATGAGTCCCAGCAGGCCACTGGCTGCCCAGGCCTAACTGCTTGAGAGATCTCTGGAAACCTGAGGTTAGGCTGAAATTATCCAGCCAGACGCTTATAATTAAGATAAGCTGCATACCGACTTTCCTGTTTATCCTAGATTTGGTTAGAGAGATTGAAATGCACCATGCAAAGAATTAAAATGGCTCCCACATGCTCTTGGACTTTTCTGTTGCCACCAAGAAAAGCACTGTGGTAACCACCACCTTCCCTCCCAACCCGGAGGGTACCTGCTCCTGACTTGCTTCCTCACTCTCTTGGGCTCCTCCATCATCGCCGAGAATTTGAGCCTCTTCTTCTTGTTTGTGTTGCCTTTGAATGTTTCATCACTCCTGATGTGTCCACCTCCAATCCCTTCTCCCTTTATCTTTAATGGATTTCTTTTAAGCACTTACTATGTGCCAGGAACTATACTAAGTTCTGAGTTAGGTACACGCTAATCAGGTTGGACGTAGTCTATGTCCCACTAGAGGCTCACAGTCTTAAAATCCATTTTACGGATGGGGTAGCTGAGTCACAGAGAAGGAAAGTAACTTGCCCAAGGTCACTCAGCAGATAGTCAATCGATGGAATTTATGGAGCACTTACTATGTGCACAGCACTGTATTAAGTCCATGGGAGAGTACAACAGAATTAGCAATCACGTTCCCTGCACATAACGAGCATAGAGTCTAGAGAGGAAATCTTTTTCCCTCACATCCTACCAGAGCTCAGCTCTGCCCCCAGAGAGCAGTGGAAGGGAGGTTTCCATTCTACTGACAACAGCCTCTTCCTTCCTATATTACTTCCCAGATCCTGGAATGACGGGGGAGAGAGGCCACAGCTGGCTTGGACAAAAAGGGTACGGTCATCTGTGTTTAGCAATTCTTGAATAATAATTACCATTGACTGTATGGAGTGCTTCCTTGTGTCAAGCCCTGTTCTAAAATCTGTTGTCCCTGTCCCACATAGGTTTCAAAGTATAAGGGGGAGAGGGAGGAAAGACTCTTTTCTAGTATTTGGGATGATGCTTGACGTGTTTTGAGTTTCCTTCTCAGCTGCCTTCAAAACTTTGAACCACCCCCTTCACCCAGAAGAGCTACCTAACCTTGGTTTCATTGACACTGACCTCTCCTGGTTTTCTTCCTGTTTCTTTGGTTATTCCATCCAAGTTTCTTTAACAGCCTCCTTCTCAACTCAGCGAGTTCCTCAAGGCTCGGTGCTGGTTTTCCTTCTATTCTCCATTTAGTCCCATTCCCTTGGAGAAATCATTTACTGTCATGGCTTCCATCTCTATGGAAGCAGCACGGCATAGTTGATAGAGCATGGGCCTGGGAGTCAGGAGGTCATGGGTTCTGATCCCGGCTCTGCCACCTGTCTGCTGGGTGACCTTGGCCAAGTCACTTCATTTCTCTGTGCCTCAGTCACCTCATCTGTAAAATGGGGATTGAGACTGTGAGCCCCACGTGGGACAGGGATTATGTCCAATCCGATTATCTTGTATCTACCCCAGCGCTTAGTATGGTGACTGGCACATAGTAAGTGCTTAACAAATACCATAATTACTATTATTATTATTGTTAGATGATTCCCACATCTGCATCTCCAGCCCTGATCGCTCTCCTTCTCTGCAGTCTCGTATTTCCTCCGGCCTTCGGGTCAGTGCTACTTGAATGTCCTTCCAACGCCTCAAACTTCACAAGTCCAGAACAGTACTCCTCATCTTCCCACCCAAATCCTGTCCTTCCCATGACTTGCCCATCACTGTACAGAGCACCAGCATCCTCCCTGTCTCATAAGCCTATAACGTTGTCAATTATTCTCCACTTCTCTCTCTCGTTCAACCCACAGACTCAATTTGTCATCAAGTCCGGTCGGATCTACCTTCACAACATTGCTAAAATTTACCCTTTCCACTTCATCCAAATTGTGACCATGGTGATCCACACATTTATCCTATCCAACCTTGTCTACTGCATCAGCCTCCTTGCTGATTCCCTACCTTCTATCTCTTCCCACTCCAGTTTAAACTTCACTCAGCTGCTCAGATCACTTTTCTGAAAAAAACCAGTCAACATTTCCCCACTCCTCAAGAACCTTCAGTGACTGCCCATCCACCTCGGCAACAAACAGAAACTCCTTACCATTGGCTTTAAATCCCCCTAACAGCTCGCCCCCTCCTATCTGACCTCCCTTGTTTCCTACTCTAACCCAGTACACTCACTCAGCTCCTCTAGCACCAATCTACTACTGTTTTACAGTCATGTTTACCTTGTCACACACCTCTGACCCACATCCTGCTTCTGGCCTGGAAGTACTACGCCCTTAATATACGACAGACTATCCCTTTCCCCACCTGCAAAGCCTTATTAAAAGCACATCTCCAAGGAGCTTCCTCAACTAAGCCCTCATTTCCTCTACTCCCTCTCCCTCCCGCGTCTCCCTCGCAATTGGATTTGTACCCTTTAAGCACTTCATAGGCATCCCGCCCTCAGCCCCACAACACTTTTGTACATATCTACAAATTATTTTACTCTCTCCTCATCTAGACTGTAAACTCCTTGAACTGAGGGGACATTTCTGCCAAATCTGTTACACTCTACTCTCCCAGGCATTCAGTACAGTGCTCTGTACACGGTAAGTGCTCAATAAATACAATTCATTGATTGGTTGACTTGGGGTTAAAAGAGCTTCCCAAGGATGCAAAAAGTATTCTAAGTCTTGCATCCAGGTCTCTTTTGCATCCTCTTCAGTGGTTTCACATAATCAGATGAGCAGAACCAGGTCCACTAGGCATAACTGCCATTGACTGATTGCCTGGCGTTCTGCCTCTCCCTCCAGATTGTAAACTCATCTCGGGCAGGGAATGTGTCTGTTTATTGTTATACTGTATTCATTCATTCAATCGTAATTATTGAGAGCTTACTGTGTGCAAAGCACTGTACTAAGGGCTTGTGAGAGTACAGGCACGAAAGGACACATCCCCCGTCGACAGTGAGCTCTCAGTTTAGAGGAGAAGACGGACATTGATATAAATAAACAGACAAGTAAATAGATACATTACAGATCTATTTACTGTAATACTATTTACTATTACTGTAATATCTATTTATTGTATACATATGTGCCGTGGGGATGAGAGGGAGGATGAATGACGGGAGCAAGTCAGGGTGACGTAGAAGGGAGGGGGAGAAGAGGAGAGGAGGCTTAGTCAGGGAAGGCCTCTTGGAGAAAATGTGCCTTCAATAAGGCTTTGAAGTCGGGGACAGCACTTATCTGTCTGATATGAGGAGGAAGGGCGCTCCAGGCCAGAGGTAGGATGTGGGTGAGAGGTCAGTGATGAGATAGATGGGATCAAGGTACAGTGAGAAGGTTATTCATTCATTCATTCATTCAATCGCATTTATTGAGCACTTATTGTATGCAGAGCACTGTACTAAGTGCTTGGAAAGTACAATTCACCTATAAAGAGAGACAATCCCTGCCCACACCGGACTTACAGTCTAGAAGGGGGGAGACAGACATCAAAACAAGTAAACAGGCACCAGTAGAAATCAAAAGAATTATAGCTATGTACATATGTACACAAGTTCTGGGGGGTGGTGGGGGAGGGGGCAATAGAGCAAAGGGAGCAAGTTGTGGCTACACGCAGGGGAGGGGGAGCCTAGGAAAAGGGGGGCCTTGGTCTAGGAAGGCCCCTTGAGGAGGCGAGCCTCCAGGAGGGCTTTGAAGGGGGGCTTTGTTTGGCGGATTTGAAGAGGGAGGGAGTTCCAGGCCAGAGGTAGGACGTGGGGCAAGGTTCACTGGGGGGACAGGCGAGAAGGAGACACGGTGAGAAGGTTAGCACCAGAGGAGCGGAGTGTGCAGGGCTGGGATGTAGAAGAGAGAAGGGAGGTGAGGTAAGAAGAGGCAAGGTGACAGAAAGCTTTGAAACCAATGGTGAGGAGTTTCTGTTTGACGCGGAGGTGAATGGGCAACGACTGGAGCTTCTTGAGGAATAGGGAAACATGGTCGGAACGTTTTTGAAGAAAAATGATCTGAGCAGCAGAGTGGAGTATGGACTGGAGTGGGAAGACACAGGAGGCAGGGGGTCAGCAAGGAGGCTGTTAGAATAATCAAGGTGGGATAGGGTGAGTGCTTGCATTAATGTGGTTGCAGTTTGGATGGAGAGGAAGGGGTGGATTTGAGCGATATTGTGAAGGTCGAATTGACAGAATTTACTGCTGGGCTGAATCTGTGGGTTGAATGAGAGAGAGGAGTCAAAGATAATGCCAAGGTGACGGGTTTGTGAGACAGGAAGGATGGTGGTGCTTTCACCAGTGATGGGAAAGTGACTAGGAGGACAGGGTTTGGGCGGGCAGATGTGACCTTCAGGTTTAGCCGCGTTAAGTTTGAGGTGACGGGATGACATCCAAGTAGCGATGTCTTGAAATCAGGAGGAAATGCGAGACGGCAGAGAGGGAGAAAGATGAGGAGTGTTGATATAGATTTGGGTGTCAAACTGTACTCTCCCAAGCTCTTACAACAGTTCCCCGCACAAAATAAGCATTCAGTAAATATGACTGATTGAATGAATGAATAGGCATCGCTGCTTTATCCCACTGGTGATGAAGAATGGTTCAGGCTGGGCAGCCTCAGCTCTTGTAGAGCCAACCATGGAGTCATGAAGTAATACCTTCACAACATTTCTGGAATCCACCCTTTACTTCTCCATCCAAACTGCTATCCTGCGGATCCAAGCATTTATCACATCCCCCTTGATTACTGCATTTCCCGCTTCGACTATGGTATCAACCTCCTCACTGACCTCTCCGCTTCCCGGGTCTCCCTACTCCAGTCTTGACTTTGTTCTGCTGTATGGATCATTTCTTTTGGGAATAAAACGGTTAGTCCATATATATCCCCATTCCTCAAAAACCTCCAATGGTCACCCATCTACCTCTGCCTCGAAAGGAAAGTCCTCACTATAGATTCTAAGGCACTTGGTCAACTTACCCCCTCCTATCTTGACTATAACCCAACCCACACATTCCACTCCTCTAATACCAACCTATTCTTCGTACCTCCATCTTGTCTGGCCGGCTGCTGACCCCTGAACCACTTTTCTCCCCCACCCCCTCAATATCTGACAGCCCTCCACTCACCCCACCTTCAAACCTTTCTAAAATCTCATCATCTCCAAGAGGCTTCCCCCAAGCCCTCTTCCCCCCATCCACCCTCCCATGACTGTCCCCTCTTACAGTCCCAGCCCCATGGCACGTACGTATATATTCTTCTACTCTACTATTTCCGCTAACTGTAATTTATTTTCATGTCTGTCTCCCGCTGTAGACTGTAAACTCCTTGTGGGCAGGGATCGTGTCTATCAATTCTATTGTGCTGTACTTTCTCAAGTGCTCAGTACAGTGTTTTGCACGTAGTAAGCTCTCAATAGAGAAGCAGCATGGTGTAGTGGATAGAGCACTATCTTGGGAGTCAGAAGGTCATGGGTTCTAATCCTGGATCTGTCGCTTTTCTGCTGTGTGACCTTAGCCAAGTCACTTCACTTCTCTGTGCTTCAGTTACCTTATCTGTAAAATGGGGATTGAGACTGTGAGACCCACGTGGGACAGTAACTGTGTCCAACCCGATTTGCTTGTATCCCCCCCAGTGCTTAGCACACTGCCAGGCACACAGTAAGTGCTTAACAAATACCACTATTATCATTATTATAGTTTAATAGTTTAATAGTTTAATAGTACTATTATAGTTTAATAGTACAATTACAATTGTATTATTAGTAGAAATAATAATAAATACTGATTGATTGATAGTCCCAGAATCTTAATGAACTTTCCAATGCAGATGTTTACAATTTCCAGAGTGCAGATCTCTGATGGTCAAATAGTAGTAATAATAATAATAATAATAATGTTGGTATTTGTTAAGCACTTACTTTGTGCAGAACACTGTTCTAAGCGCTGGGGTAGATACAGGCTAATCAGGTTGTCCCACGTGAGGCTCACAGTCTTCATCCCCATTTTACAGATGAGGGAACTGAGGCCCAGAGAAGTGAAGTGATTTGTCCACAGTCACACAGCTGACAAGTGGTAGAGTCGGAATTCGAACCCATGACCTCTGACTCCCAAGCCCGGGTTCTTTCCACTGAACCACACTGCTTCTCTGAACCACGCTGCTTCTCTGAAGTACGATTAGTAGTTATAGTATTATTTAAGTGCTTTATTCAAAGCACTAAGCCTTGGGCGAGTATTTTCATTGGATCTAAGAAAACTTTTTAGGAGTGTGTGTAATGGATAGAGCATGGGCCTGGGAGACAGAAGGACCTGGGTTCTAATCCTGGATCCGCCACTTGTCTGCTGTGTGACCTTCGGCCAGTCACTTCACTTTTCTGGGCCTCGGGGACCTCATCTGTAAAATGGGGATTGAGGCTGTGAACCCCATGTGGGGCAGGGACTATGTCTAATCAATTTGCTTGTATCCAACCCAGGGCTTAGTAGAGTGCCTGGCACATAGTAAATGTTTAACAAATACTAAAATAATAATAATAATTATTATTATTGTTATTAAGTCTGGGTGTTGTTCTCTGCACTTTTCCCCTATCTGATATGCTGCAAACATGATGTCTGCTGTGATTTGAAGCCAGATTGTGCTCAATATGTTGATGAAGAGCTTATTCAACTTATTAAATGGGATGTCCTTCCATACCTGTAGATTTCAGCAGGGATGCCATTACTTCTAGGTGCTTCATCATTTTCCACAGCTTGGCCTGCCACAAAGAGTTCCTTAAAAGTTGTAATGGTTTCCTTGAAGGCGTGGATTTAGATTTCTGTTCTGGAGGAATGGAGAGATTGGAAAGAACACATTAGATATATATTTATATATTATATATATATTTGTTGAAAGCTTACTCTGTGCAGAGTATATATGTACGTATATATATGTATGTATGTATATATATGTATACATACATATATACTCTGCACAGAGTAAGCTTTCAACAAGTACCATTGATTGATTGATATGTTTTCGATTGTCCCATTTAAAGGCAAGATTGGTGTTTTACAGTTATGGACAATGACCTGTGATGAGGAATAAATGTACTTTCTCTAAATTATTCCTGTACTTTCTCTAAATCATTCCGTGTGAAAAAAGAAATGATTATGATCTCCATGATTTCATTTCTGCTTCTCTCAGTCAACAAGACTGCTGGTTTTGATGAACTTGATTTACAGACCGTTTTCCTTCAGAAGCAGGAATGACCGAATCATTTCACATTGCATACAGTGACTCTTCAGATGGAAATATGTTTGAATTCAGGTTGTTATCTGAGCTGAATTGAAATGAGTAATTAAAGCTCATACCTGATACTAAATCTCCAATGAGTTCTACAAAAATAGCATTAAAAAATAAGAGAAGCACCTAATTTGGAGGAGGCAAGGTAGGCGGGAGGTCGTGGGCTGAGCTCTACAATGAGACTTAATTATCTTTCACCTGGGAATGCGTGTTATGAATTCACATTTTCAGACATGGATGGGAGAAACAACTGCTGCTTCCTAATCTTGTGCTTGTAATTTCTTTTTTGGTAACTATAAATCATGATTTTTTTTGCAAATGCCTGTGACGAACATAGCTTGATTATTAATAAATCTTCAGTATTGCCTCGCTAAAATAGGGCACAAATTTGGAAAAGCTCTGGGAATGTAATTAACTCAAACAATATTAAGAGTATGCCAAGAGAATACTAGAACAGAACGATCATGGTCCTGCCTAAATAAGGGAAAACAGAGGAAATTAAATCTATAACAGATATTATTCAGCCATTTTGTTTTTCCAAATGAGTTAACCTCTTTTTTATTTCCTGACAAATGTGGCCTCTATGCTATTTTTATAGAACTCCTTGGAGATTTAGTATCAGGTATGAGCCTTAATTACTCATTTCAATGACCCTAGGAGTGCTTTAGCCAAGTCATCTACACAGTTTGCCTACAAAGGGGAGTTGGTGAAAACGTTTTTTTTCCCATCTACTTTTTCAGCTATCACATATTCAATCAGTCAGTGAATTCATGCTATTTACTGAGCACTTTCTATGTGTACTAAGTATTTGGAGAGTACAGTACGACAGAGTCGGTAGAATTGTTTCCTGACCACTGAGAGTTTACAGTCCAGAGGGGGAGACAGACATTAAAATAAATTATGGATCTGTTCATAAGTACTTCTGGGGCTGAGCAGGGAGTGACCTTCAAGTGCTTTAAAGTTAGATTCAAGTGCAAGGGTGACACAGAAGGGGAACCAGGAGAGGACGACGTCGACGAAACCAAAGGTAGATGATGTTTCTAGGAGAAGGGGGTGGACCACAGTGTTGATGGAGGATTAGGATTAAGTAGAGTCCCTTGGATTTGGCTAGGAGATGTCATTTGTAACCTCGGAGAGGCCAGTTTCCGTGACCTCGATGACAAGAGGTCAAGGAGAGAATTGGAAGAGAGCAAGTGGAGACAGAGAGTTGTAGACAACTCACTTGAGGAGTTGGGAAGAGTTTGGTAGGAAGGAGTTAGGGCAATCCTCGGAGGGTTCTGTGGGGTGTTCTAGGGTGGGTTTTTTCGGATTGGAGATATGTGGACATGTTTGAAAGCGGTGGGAGGCCACTGAAAAGCGAATGGTTGAAGAAAGCGGTCAGGGAGGGAAGACGTGAGGAAGGCAAGTGTTTTAATAAGGTGAAGGGATGGGGATAGAGATGCAGGTGGAGGAAGCAATTTTGAGAGAAGGTGGGAGATAGCTTGAGATACTTCTGGTTAGTGTGGGAGAGCCATAGAAGGGGCAGGAGTGGGGAGACACTAGGGAGAAGCAGGGGAAATTTTAGGGACATCACATCTGATGGTTTCAATTTTATCAGTTAGGTATGTGGCCAGATCATTAAGAGGCAAGAGACCGGGGAGGGGGTGAGGAGACAAGGGGTTAGAGGAGGGATTTAGATGTCTGAAACAGATAGAGTGGACAGAGGGCATGAGATAAGGATAGAGATATACTGCTGTAGGCAGGAGAGGGCAGAGTAAAAGCCCGTTGTGGGCAGGGCTTGTCTCTGTTGTTGAATTGTACAGCCCGAGTGCTTAGTACAATGCTCGGCAAACAGTAACTGCTCAATAAATACAATGGAATGAATGAATCCATGACCTTCTGACTCCCAGGTCGGTGCTCAATCCACTACGCCATGCTGCTTGAAATCAAGGTGGCTTGATCAATCCGTGGTATTTACTAAACGCTTACTTTGTGTAAAGTACTCTGTGAATCATGCACTGTAAGAATCATCTGGGAGAGCGCTGTTACAACAGAGTGGTAGACAAATTCCCTGCCCACAGTGAGCTTACAGCCTTATATCTGGATTTCTACCAGCAGTACTTCTCAGCTCAAGAGGGACCCTCAAATAAATACCAACAGACTCCTGACTGCAGCATCCCAAATTTTAGACAAAATATCCTTTCCTTAGGACACAAAGAAACGTAAACTTTGAAAGCTCCCTCCAGCCCCTTCTCCCTGGCCAAATTTTTCAGATATTCCTTAAATGGAGTGAGGACTTCTGTCCAAATCATTTGGGTACAGCTATGCCCTTAATGCTAGAATCCTACATGCATGTTACGAGTACTGAAGGAGCTTGTCAGCAGAACTGTACATTTTTATAAATCCACATACCAATGTTTCAGTTGGTCGTCTTTCATGGGTCAGCTTCACAGAAGGTATGCAGCAGTGATTTGTTTCTAGATTGCAATCTTCAACGAATTGCAATTTAATTTAAATTAACCTTTAACCAACTTGCCAGCACAAAGCCTGCAAAATAGCTCCAGTGGCAGCGAAAGCAGTAGGCCGTGACCCGTGGCCACAGAGGCCAAGGGGTGAGTTTCTGTGGTTTCCCCGGTTTCTCTTGATTCCCAGCTGTGAAGAAGCTCTCCTTCTTGCCTCTCTAATCTTCAAACTTCTACTCCCAGCCTTGTTCGCCCCAGTTTTCTGACAAGATGTGGGAACTTTCAAGCAGCAAGAGCAAAGTGTTTGCAAACGGGGGTTGAAATCTTCAACCCAGGTGAGGGGCTGCAATCTTCATTCATTCATTCAATCGTATTTATTGAGCGCTCACTGTGTGCAGAGCACTGTACTATGCGCTTGGAAAGTCCAACTGAGCAACAAAGAGAGACAATCCCTGCCCACAACGGGCTCATGGTCTAGAAGGGGGGAGACAGACATCAAAACAAGTAGACAGGCATCAAGAGCATCAATATAAATACATAGAATTAGAGAGCTATAGTCCCAACAGAACAAGTAAAACAGGCATTAATATTAGTAAACAGAATTATAGCTATAATAATAATAATGGTATTTGTTAAGTGTGCTTACTATGTGCCAAGCACTGTTCTAAGAACTGGGGGAGATACAAGGGAATGAGGTTGTCCCACGTAGAGCTCACAGCCTTCATCCCCATTTTCCAGATGCGGTCACCAAGGGCACAGAGAAGCGAAGCAGACGAGCGGCAGAGCCTAGATTAGAACCCACGTCCCTTGACTCCCAAGCCCGGGCTTTTCCCACTAAGCCAAGATCTCCCTCTCCTTCCCCCTGGAGACTTTGTTTTGTTTTTCTTTGTCTGTCTCCCCCGTTTAATAATAATAATAATGATGTTGGCATTTGTTAAGGGCTTACTATGTGCAGAGCACTGTTCTAAGCGCTGGGGTAGAGACAGGGTAATCAGGTTGTCCCATGTGAAGCTCACAGTCTTCATCCCCATTTTACAGATGAGGGAACTGAGGCCCAGAGAAGTGAAGTGACTTGCCCACAGTCACCCAGCTGACAAGTGGTAGAGTTGGAATTCGAACCCATGACCGCTGACTCCCAAGCCCGGGCTCTTTCCACTGAGCCACGCTTTAGACTATGAGCCCGTTGTTGGGCAGGGCCTGTCTCTATCTGGGCCTGAATTGTACAGTCCAAGCGCTCAGTCCAGTGCTCTGCACGAAGTAAGCGCTCGATTGATACGATTGAGTGAATGAATAGAAGCTCCCTGAGGGGAGGGACCATGTTCGCCCGCTGTAGTGTCTTAGTACAGTGCTCTGCCCATGGTGAGCGCTCAATACATAGCAGAGGTTGATGGGTGGGGGTATACTTAGAGCTCATCTCCTCCAAGAGGCCTTCCGAGACTGAACTTCCCCATTTCCCTCTGCTGCCTCTCTGCTCCCCCTTCACCTCCCCTCAGCTAAGCCCCCTTTCCCCCCTTTCCCTCTGCTCCTCCCCCCTTCCTTCCCCTCCCCTCAGCACTGTGCTCGTCTGCTCATTTGTATATATTTTTATCACCCTATTTATTTGTTAATGAGATATACATCACCTTGATTCCATTTATTGCTATTGTTCTTGTCCGTCTGTCTCCCCCGATTAGACTGTAAGCCCGTCAGTGGGCAGGGACTGTCTCTATCTGTTGCCGATTTGTACATTCCAAGCGCTTAGTACAGTGCTCTGCACAGAATAAGCGCTCAATAAATACTATTGAATGAATGAATACAGTGCTCTGCACAGAGTAAGCGCTCAATAAATACTGTTGAATGAATGAATACATCCCCTTGATTCTATTTATTGCTATTGTTTTAATGAGATGTTCATCCCCTTGATTCCATTTATTGCTTAGACTGTGAGCCCGTCAATGGGCAGGGTGGTCTCTCTCTGTTGCCGAATTGTCCATTCCAAGCGCCTAGTACAGTGCTCTGCACAGAGTAAGCGCTCAATAAATACTACTGAATGAATGAATGAACACAGTGCTCTGCACAGAGTGAGCGCTCAATAAATATTACTGAATGAATGCAGTGCTCTGCACAGAGGAAGGGCTCAATAAATACTACTGAATGAATGAATGCAGGGCTCTGCACAGAGGAAGGGCTCACTAAATACTACTGAATGCATGAATGCAGTGCTCTGCAGAGAGTAAGCGCTCACTAAATGCTACTGAATGAATGAGTGCCGCGCTCTGCACCGAGTGAGCGCTCAATAAATGCTATTGACTATGCGCAGGCGCCAGGCCCGGGTGACTCTTCACCCGGCGGCCCGCGCTCCCCTGGGCGCCCAGTGGGGCGGTGTTCAGCGCGCGCGGGCGGCGGGCACGCGCGGGGGGGGGGGAGGGCGGAGGGGTCGCGTGCCGGCGGGGGGCGGGGCCGGGGGCGGCCAATGGGAGCGCGGGGCGGCCGATGACGCCATCGGGCCGCGACGCCGCCCTGCGCGCCCGGCTCCGGCGGCGGCGGCGGCGGCCGAAGGAAGGAGCGGCCGCCGCAGCCGCGGCAGCAGCCGTTGGAGGCGCCACATTGTGCGGTGCGGCCGCTCCCGCTCCCGCCCCCGGACGGCCCCGGCCCGGTGAGTGTTGCGGCTCGGCCCCTTCCCCCCCCCCCCCCGCCGCCCCCCGCCTTTCGGCGCCCACCCCGGGCCAAACGCCGGGCGAAGCGCTCGGGGGAGTCCGGCCGCATCGGCCGCCGCCGCCGCCGGAGCCCCACACCGCCTCGCCCGACCGCTCGGCGCAGAGCGAGCGCCTGCCCGCTGCCCGTCCACTAGCCTGACACCCCGGCACTGGGCGGGGACCGTCTCTCTCTGTTGCCGATTTGGCCATTCCAAGCGCTTAGTACAGGGCTCTGCATTCCTCCAATAGTACTTATTGAGCGCTCACTCTGTGCAGACCACTGCATTCATTCATTCAGTAGTATTTGTTGAGCGCTTACTCGGTGCAGAGCGCTGCATTCATTCATTCAATAGTATTTATTGAGGGCTCACTATGTGCAGCGCACTGTATTCATTCAATAGTACTTACTGAGCGCTCACTCTGTGCAGACCACTGCATTCATTCATTCAGTAGTATTTATTGAGCGCTTACTCGGTGCAGAGCGCTGCATTCATTCATTCAATAGTATTTATTGAGGGCTCACTATGTGCAGCGCACTGTATTCATTCAATAGTATTTATTGAGCGCTCACTCTGCAGAGCACTGTATTCATTCGTTCATTCAGTAGTATTTATTGAGCGCTTACTCTGTGCAGAGCACTGTATTCCTTCAATATTTACTGAGCGCTTACTCTGTGCAGAGCACTGTATTCATTCGTTCATTCAATAGTATTTATTGAGCGCTTACTCTGTGCAGAGCACTGTATTCCTTCATTCAATAGTATTTATTGATTGCTTACTCTGTGCAGAGCACTGTATCCATTCATTCAGTAGTATTGAGCGCTCTCTATGTGCAGAGCACTGTATTCATTCATTCATTCAATAGTATTTGAGCGCTTACTATGTGCAGAGCACTGTATTCATTCATTCAATAGTATTTATAATAATAATGTTGGTATTAAGCGCCTACTATGTGCCGAGCACTGTTCTAAGCGCTGGGATAGACACAGGGGAATCAGGTTGTCCCACGTGGGGCTCACAGTCTTAATCCCCATTTTACAGATGAGGTAACTGAGGCACCGAAAAGTGAAGTTACTTGCCCAAAGTCACACAGCTGACAAGTGGCCGAGCCGGGATTCGAACCCATGACCGCCGACTCCAAAGCCCGTGCTCTTTCCACTGAGCCACGCTGAGCACTTACTATGTGCAGAGCACTGTATTCGTTCAATAGTATTTATCGAGCGCTCACTATGTGCATAACACTGCATTCAATAGTATTTATTGAGCACTTACTATGTGCAGACCACTGTATTCATTCGTTCATTCAGTACTATTTATTGAGCGCTTACTATGTGCCGACCACTGTATTCATTCGTTCATTCAGTAGTATTTATTGAGCGCTCACTATGTGCAGAGCACTGTATTCATTCATTCAATAGTATTTATTGAGCGCTTACTATATGCAGAGCACTGTAATAAGCGCTTGGAAGGGACAAATCGGCCACAGATAGAGACAGTCCCTGCCCTTTGACGGGCTTACAGTCTAATCGGGGGAGACAGACCAACAAAAACAATAGCAATAAGTAGAATCAAGGGGATGAACATCTCATTAAAGCAATAGCAGATAAATAGAATCAAGGTGATTCTGCACATAGTAAGCGCTCAATAAATACTATAAATACTATTGAATTATGTAGGGAAACGGGGTTGCAGGGGAGAGCGGAACACATGGGGAATAGTGCAGTTGAGTGTTAGGGAGCGTGGTGGGTGGGGATGCGTCCACCGAGTCTGTCGTACTGCACTCCCAGAAGCTACTAATTATGGTAGTAGTAGTATTTAGTATTTATTGAGTGCTTACTATGTGCAGAACACTGTTCTAAGCGCTTGGAATGTACAAATCGGTAACAGAGACAGTCTCTGCCCTTTGATGGGCGTACAGTCTAATCGGGGGAATTTGGAGGTGGATGGGCAACCACTGGAGGCTTCTGAGGAATGGGGAAACATGGAGTGAACTCTTTTTAGAACAGTGATCCAGGCAGCAGACTGAAGTAGCGCTCACTAGGTGCCGAGCACTCTCCTAAGCGCTGGGGTGCATGCACGGTGATTAGGTTGTCCCACGTGGGGCTCCTGGTCTTCATCCCCATTTTCCAGATGAGGTCACTGAGACCCAGAGCAGCCAAGTGACTTGCCCGAGGTCACAGAGCTGACGAGCGGCTGAGCTGGGATTAGAACCCGTGTTCTCTGACACCCAGGCCTCGGCTCTTGCCACTAAGCCACGCTGCTTCCCAGTGTCCCGCACACAGTAAGAGCTCCATAAATGCCATCGATAAAATAACCCCCATTGCGCATAAATAATTTCACTCCAGATGCAGCTTTTTTCAGAAGAATGGGGAAGCAGATTTTTAAAAGAGGAGGATGGAATGAAAGAGGCTGCTGCTGGGTGGGGAGGGATTACCTGATTGCCAGGTGGAGTGATCGGGTAGGGGTGATAGTCGAGTTTTATTTCTGATGAACAGTCAGCGACTCTATTGTAGATTCTTTCTGACCCATAGAAAAACCTTCACGGACTTTTAGTAGATCCTGGGGAGCTGGGAAAATAGGGTACCTCGGTTCAGGAGCCAGTCCTCAGCTCGTAATATTTTTCCCGAGAGTAAACTGGTTCTGATTCATGTTTGGTGTTCTGACAGTTTTCAGGAACTAGCCATGTCACGAGCCACGAGGACTGCCTCTCAGCCCTTAGCAACGTAAACCTTTTACCTAACGCAACTCTGACTCTCAGATTTGGCAGATTGGAACGAGGACAGATTTCTTGGTCACTGTGGTGGACGCCTCCCAAAAGTATTAGGTTTTCAAAAGACGTGGAATTAGGTACCTGAGCACTCTTCCCACTTGTCAGCTGGGTGACTGTGGACAAGTCACTTAACTTCTCTGTGCCTCAGTTACCTCATTTGTAGAATGGGGATTAACGGTGAGCCTCAAGTGGGATGACCTGATTACTCTGTATCTACCCCAGTGCTTAGAACAGTGCTCTGCCCATAATAAGCGCTTAACAAATACCAACATTATTTAGTTTCCTATCGCCCTCTTGACTTCGGTATTGGGTGTCTTTTGTTTTTGCCTTCCTAGTGAATTTTTCATCTCTCTTTAAAATAAATCTCTTAGATTATGAGGATTTAGAGAGGTTTCAAAAACTTTTTTTTTTGGGTTGTAATTACGTTTCGGTTATCCCCTGTGCCTAGCTCTGAGGGGCAACTGAAGTTGCCAGCGTTGAAGCTGAACTTCAGAATATGTGTAAATTGGACCGGCTGACCTTGATGTAAGTGTCTGTTCTCGGAATAAGATGTCTTCTGGTGCGACCTTGGAAACTTTTCTCTGGCTGCCTGGGCAGAGGCAAGGGCTGGCGGCTCTGGAGCTTCCACCTCAGGGGAACGGGGGGTTCGGGGGAATCCCCGTCCGCTCCCGTCCGATGACCTGTCTTTACGGAACTTGGACCCTCTGACCCAGCCCGGCACCCGGAGCCCGGCGGGGTCCAGAATCAGAGTCACTGAATGCTTAAGCTCTGCCCCGGTTCTTTTCCGGCTTCAAGAAGGTCGTGGCCTAATTCTGCCAGCCCACACCACCCCTATAGTCCCTAACTCGACCTCTTTTGTGCTAATCCCATGGGGTTGACAGCCCCCCCACCTCCAAAATCTGGATTGAAGGCTTCCTCAATCATTTTCATTTCCTCTTTTCCTGCTCCCACAATATAATCTCTCAGCAGTGACCTCACAGTACTGAAGAAGACTGGGTGGTGTGCTTCCCCACCCGAATCGTGCTTCAGTGCGAGTCTGTCACCACTCAAGCGGCTGGCAGGGCTGTCCTTGTTTTGTCAACTTCGAAGTAGCATAAAAAACAATTCTTCCCCAGAGCGACGGAGGGGACATTTTCTCAGGCTCCTATTCTCTGAATCCCTTATTTCGGTGCTCTGCCTACCGTAAGCACTCAGTAAATATCACGAATTGATTGGTTGCATTTGAGAGTACCCCACACCGGAGTGTACGGGAGGAGGGAGGAGGAAGTCAGTGTCCTGCTCAGCGAGCGTTAGTAATCAGAAAGGTAAGACCGATGATCCGCAGCTGGGAGGTTGGCTGGTCGTAAGCATATTCTGCACTTTGTCAGAAGTTTCATCTCCTCGACCTCCAACCTGTCACTCCCCCCAAGGTGCGGCGGATGGGCAGAGGAATTGAGCTGGGTGGAGAGAAGCTGTGGGGGAAGACTGCTGGGGACTTGGGGAGGGATCTAGCTAGATGCGGAAGGTTTTGCCGTTTCCCCCAGCTTGTCGGTGGAGGAGCCTGCCCATCTGCTTTTCTTCCCAGACTCTCTGGGACTTACTCTCTCTGGGTGACTCCTACTGTTCTTCTCCCTCTTGTTAGTGGGTGGGACCTAATTAAACTCACTCGGGACATACCAGGTGGATGGGGGTGAGCAAAGGCTACCTGGGGTGGCAAAGATGTGCTATAGCGTGAAGAGTGGAACCCCAAGAAACCTCACCCACAAAACAAAAGAAGGATTGGATTTGAATGAATGTGGCAGAAAAGTGTTTGGGAGTTCAGTTGAACCGTAAATGAAATCTGTGTCAACGATGTCAAGAAGCAGTCCTGGAGGATTCATAGGTCTCCCAGGCGCAACTCATTTCCTTGTCCTAATGCCGTGCCTTGAGGGGGGAGCGGCAAGATGGAGATAGACTGGTCAGACCCCTGCGAACCTGTACCAGGGAATTTCTTATAACCACTCAGTGTCTTTGCTGTGGTACTGTAATAGGTCATCTGTCTCATTTTTCCGTTCACTCTGGCCCAATAGGACGAAAGACTCTCTCCTTCCCCTCCTGTTTACTCGAGTCCCCCACTTGCAACGTAACTGGTTCCCAAGATGCTGTTTTGAGTCAGAATTTTGTACGCTGGGATCGATTTTTGTCATAGGAACAATGTTGTAAATGAGCTCTTGGATTGAGAATGATGCCCAGTTTTTACCATATCACCCAGAACCGTGCACTCAGTCAAATATACGTTATCTTGTATCCACCTCAGGATTTAGTACAGTACTGGGCACACAGTAAGCACATAACAAATGCCATTAATAATAATAATAATAATAATATATACATATATTATTAATAATATACTGCATTATTTGTATTTAGTCCAAGCAGTTCTGCAGTAAGCCAGTTGATGTTCACCTCATCTGAAGGAAACCGACATGTCAATTTGTCAACTTCGAAGCAGCATAAAAAGCAATTCTTGAAAATAATCCGGTGTATAAAAATTCCAAGTTGTCATCGTCCTCCTCCTCAGCATCGGTATCGATTGAGCACCTGTTATGTACAGAGCACTGTATTAAGTGTTGGGTGAACAGAGTATGTAATTCAGTCCTTTTTTAAAATGATATTCCAGTGCTTACCTTATGCCAGCCACCGTACTGAGCGCTGGGGCAGCTACAGGCTAATCAGGTCGGATGCAGTCAATGTTTCTTATGGGGCTCACTGACTTAATTCCCATTCTTCAGGTGAGGGAATTGAGGCAGAGAGAAGTTAAATGACTTGCCCAAGGTCACACAGCAGACAAGTGACCCAGCCGGGATCCTTCTGACTCACAGGTGTGGGCTCTATCCACTGGGTCGCATCTTCTCTCAAGGAACTCGCATCTAGTGGAGAAGAAAAGGAGACTTAAGTAGCAATACAGTAGCTAAAAGAACAGTTACAGTCAGTAACTGTAACTGTAACAGTTAGAGAAGCAGCGTGGCTCAGTGGAAAGAGCACGGGCTTTGGAGTCAGGGCTCATGAGTTCGAATCCCAGCTCTGCTACTTGTCGGCTGTGTGACTGTGGGCAAGTCACTTAACTTTTCTGTGCCTCAGTTCCCTCATCTGTAAAATGGGGATTAAGACTGTGAGCCCCACGTGGGACAACCTGATTCCCCTATGTCTACTCCAGCGCTTAGAACAGTGCTCGGCACATAGTAAGCGCTTAACAAATACCAACATCATTATTATTATTATTAGTCCCTCTAGACTGTAAGCTCGTTATTGGTAGGGAACATAATTCTAATTCTAATTCTGTCATCTTCTCTCCCAAGTGCTTAGTACCCTGCTCAGCACATAGTAAGCACTCAGTAAATACCATTGATTGCTTGAGAATAGATGTGATAAAGGCATAGGGAGTGATAACCTGTAAATTTTGAGGGATGGGAAGGGAAGATTAATGGTTGAATACCCCCTGAATGAGTCAGTTCTTTTAGAAGGGCCTGGAGGGAGGCTGGGTTTGTGGTTCGTCAGAAGCCTGGAAGGGAAAGGGTTTCATGAAGTGGAAAGGAGAGTTTAGAACAGGGGAGAGTTGGAGCTTTGCTTTGAGGTGCTCAAAGAATAAGTTGTTGGAGTAGCAGGTGCTGAAAGGTGAGAGGGAGCCAGCTGACAGGGGAGCCTTGAAACTGATGGTCACAAGTTTTCATTTAATGTAAGAAGCAGTGGGGAGCCTTTGGTGGGGTTGTTTTTTGGTTTTTTTTTTTGGTTTAGCAAAGGAGAGTGACGTGCTTTTATCATTTGGCAGATCAAATCCGAACAGTATCGTGTTCAGTCATAGGGTCCCAAATTCGAGGCTATGTAAGGTTTGAAGTTGATACGGGGAGAATTGGTAATGGGGGAAGTAAGTAATACATTGGAAATGAAGGAAGGAAGGTTAAATGAATGCCAAGCCTAGAGAAAGGAAGACACCGTAAATCTTCAAACCACACAAAAAGCGACAAGGTATGAGATGACGAGCTGCCCGACTCGAGAGGAAGCAGCGTGACTTAGTGGATAGAGCATGGATGGGCCTGGGAGTCGGAAGGACCTGCGTTGTAATCCTGGCTCTGCCACTTGTCTGCTCCATGACCTCGGGCAAGTCACTCCGCTTCTCTGGGTCTCACTTACCTTACCCGTAAAATGGGAATTGAGGTTGTGAGCCCCTTGGGGGCCATGGACTGTGTCCAATATGCCTCAGCGCTTAGCACAGTGCTTGGCACATAAAAATGCTAACCAAATGCCATGAAGAAACAGGATAGAATATGAAATGTGCTGTTCTCACAGTGGGCAGGCTCTGGATTCAGAGACCTTCTTGAAGTGGATTTACTCTCTCGAATTTATTACCGGCAGTACCTAGTGCCATCAATCTATAGGCATCATAATATTCTGGAAGCCTCTCTGTTAAGATCATCACCCATTCCAGATCGGAGACACAAGCGGCCTCGGTTACTCCTGTGGTGTCTCAGCTCCGTATCCTGCTTTTGAGGTTTCGGTTTATGATGCCTTTCCAATTTTTCTTTTGTGTTCTTATTCATTTTCCCTCAATTTATACTCACCACGCAAGAGTGGTTTGGCTACCCTGTGCTCATTCATTCTCCTCCGATAGCTGCCATAATAGGGCTCTTGCTTCAATGCTGATGGAATGACCGTTCTAGGAGTTCGTCGGTTGGAATTCCAGCCGGTCATTTGATTTAAAGCCTTGCAAGTAGATGCTACTTAGGATCCATTGAAGAAGTAGCATGTGGTATCTGTGGTTAGTCCGAGCCTCACCTCTCTATATTAGTCCGAGCCTCACCGCTGTACGGAAGGTTGTTTCCTACAGTCGTTCCATAGTTCTTCAATTTCTCTCAGGCTTGACTCCCCAGGGGTTTCACACTCGGTCACACTTCCAGAAAACATGCTGGATTTTGTTCTCTATTATTTCTCCATCACTGGCCAAAAAGCTGCCTAGGAACCAGAACTGAATGACAAATCTCTTACTGTGGGTAACGTCTCTTGGATCAATCGTATTTGTTGAGGGATTACCGTATGCAGAGCCCTGTACCAAGCACTCGAGAATAATAAATACGTAATAATAACTATGGTATTCGATAAGCGCTTACTATGTGCCAGGCACTGCTCTAAGCACTGGGGTGGATATATAATCAGATTGGGTTGGATGCAGTCCCTGTCCCACATAGGGCTCACAGTCTCAATCCCCATTTTACAGATGAGATAACTGAGGCCCAGTGAAATGACTTGCCCAAGGTCACACAGACAAGTAGCAGACCTGGGGTTAGAACCCATGACTTTCTGACTCCCAGGCCCGTGCTCTATTCGCTACTCCATGCTGTGTCCCTAATACAACAGAACGAGTAGTCACGTTCCCTTCCCACAATGAGTTTACAGTCTAGCGGGGGAGAGAGACGTTAATATAAATTAATGTAATGTGTGTTGTGGGTGTAAGGGTGAGGGGAGTGCAAATCCTAGGGCAAGGGTAACGCAGAAGGGTATGGGAGAAGAGGAAATGAGGACTGAGCTGGGGAAAGCGTCTTGGAGGAGATGGGCCTTCATGAACTGATTTGTACATTCTAAGCGCTTAGTACAGTGCTCTGCACATAGTAAGCGCTCAATAAATACTGTTGAATGAATGAATGAAGGCTTTCAAGTTTTGGAGAGTGATTGTCAGATATGAAGAGGGAGGGTGTTGCAGGCCAGAGGCAGGATGTGGGTGAGAAGCTGGTGGTGAGATGAGTGAGATGGAATTCAGTGAGTAAGTTGGCATTAGAGGAGTTAAGTGTGCGGGCTAGGTTGTAGTGGGAAATCAGGAGGTAAATAGGAGGGGGCAAGGTGTTGGAGTGCTTTAAAACTGGCGATAAGGAGTTTCTGTTGGATACGGAGGTGGATGGGTAACTACTGGCAGTTCTTGAGGAGTGGGGAAACTTGGATTGAAGGCTTATGTAGAAAAATGGTCCGGGCAGCAGAATGAAGTGTGGACTGGAGTGGGGAGAAAAATGAAGCATGGAGGTCAGTGAGGAGTCTGAAGCAGTAAATTGAGGTAGTAGGAGTTTGAATGGAGAGGAAAGGGTGGATTTGAGCAATGTTGTGAAGGTTGAACCAACAGGATTTGGTGACACTGAATATGTGGACTGAATGAGAGATGAGTCGAAGGTGATACCAAAGTTACAGACTTGCGAGGCAGGGAGGAAGGCGGTGCTGTCTACGGTGACAGGAAATTGATGGGAAGGACAGGGTTTGGGTAGAAAGAAGAGGAGTTCTGTTTTGCACTCGTTAAATTTGAGGCGTCGGAGGGGCATCCAAGTAGAGGTGTCCTCAAGGTAGCAGGATATCCAAGACTGCAGAGGAGGAAAGAGATGAGGGCTGGAGATGTAGATTTGGGAATCATAGAGAAGGTAGTTGAAGCCATCAGAGCAAATGAGTTCTCCAACCGAGCGGGTGTAGATGGAGGGGGATCCAGAACTGAGCCTTGAGGGACTCCCACAGTTAGGGGATGAGAGGCAGAGGAGGATCCCGTGAAAAACTCATGAGGAGCTTACAGTGATCTAGGAGGAGAAGGGAACAGTGTCAGTGAAGCCAAGGTTGGATAGTGTTTCCAGGAGGAAGGGTGGTTGACAGTGTCCTAGGCAGCCGAGAGGTTGAGGAGGACAGGCTATTGATTAGAGCACCCAACCGTAGACTTTAGGCTAAATGTCATAGTCCATTGCTGACTCTGAGTAGTGGTTCTTAATCCTTTGTATATTGTCTTGTATGCATGGTCTTTGAGCTCAGACCTTGGTAGTTTTTGTGTGCGATTGATTCATCGGTGAGTTTAGCTTGTTAAAATGGGGGAGTTCCCTGGAGTTGGTAGACGTTGCTGAGGGAAGGTGCCATCTTCTCTGGCAGAACCAGAGGATAGGTATGCTTCTTCTGCAACACACTTGTCGAACTCAGCATCAAGGTGAAGATGTTGTAGTTCACGTGCTCCGACCACGTGTGTTTCTTCCTTCACTCCCCTTGAGGCCTTTCCAGATAGACGCACCTGGTCGGAAGAACGTTCCCTGAGTTCCCAGCAGCGTCCTGTCTGAAACACATTATGGAAGACCTGGCTGGACACAGTCATTTACGTAAGGTGGTTTAGCTCTAGTCCAGCCTGGAGACCGTTGACTGTAGACAAAACTCCTTGTGGGTTGGGAATGAGTCGTCCACCTTTGTTATATTGTATCCCCCCAAGTACTGGGTACAGTGTTCTGCACACAGTGAGTGGTCAGTGAATAAGATTGATTGAAGACCCAGATTTAGATTGTGATCTTTCAGTGTCCCTTTCTGCCCTGGATTTTTCCAAAAATAGTATTGTATGGAACAGATGGCATTTTAAGCCATTCGTTCACTTATGGTTGAGGGAATATAATCCTCCATTTTCGATCTTTTATAAAGGGTGAAATATCTGCAGTTATTTTTCACGTTGTTTTCATGGCCTCTCTAGGCAATTAAAAGCAGAATTTTAAATTTTATAATCCTAATTGTGTATCCTATTTATTGAAGGGATTTTTTTTCTAGTAAATAGAAGCAACTTCTTTAGTTTAGATATTTTTTAGTATTTGGAAGTGTTTTCAAGGTAAAATCTATTGAGCCAAACCCCCCACCCCTTTTTTTTTCTGTAAAAACAAGTGGACTGTTGTACAACAATTTGTTTAGTTAGAGCCTCAGGGAATTCAAAGTACATTGCCAGGCAATCTATGGGCCATCCGTAAAAATTAGTTAATGATGATACTGCACGAGCCTTCTAATCACCTGCTATTTTAATCCTCTGTGTTTACTGCAACCTGCCTTGTCTATAAAGTAAGTTCCATTTTCCAGAGAGTACTGTTTTTCCAGTGATGTTTAAGTCTTCAAGCTCAGACATTTGAAAAGAACTTCTTATAGTAGATGATTTCAAGGTTGACTCTGCTGGTTCTTCAGCAAGGGCCTTCGGGCTCATTCTTTGCAGCGCCTGATCGGGAATGCCCTGGGCTTGCTTTTGTGGAATATAGAACAGAAGTTAGGAAGTGCGATGACCACCCTCCTGAGCCCTGTCCTCCTGGTAGCCATCAAGATATTGGGTGCAGCTGGGTGAAGGCCCCAAGATGAGCTCAATACAGTCGACTCAGATTAAAAGTGAACTTGCTGTAACGTACAGCACTATTTGGTGACTCAGGTACAAGTGGAATTTAACAGATACCAGTGTCCCAACGTGCAAATCAACTTTAGGAATTTGCACCCCAGCTGGTGGAATATGAAAATCATCTTCAGTGGTATTTACTCTGCTGCGCAGAGCAGTGTACTAAGTAGGAGTACAACACGATAAAGTTGGTAGACATGTGCCCTGCCCACAGTGAATTTACAGTCTAGAGGCTGAGTCAGAACATAGAGAAGCAGCGTGGCTCAGTGGAAAGAGCCTGGGCTTGGGAGCCAGAGGTCATGGGTTCGAATCCCGGCTCTGCCACCTGTCAGCTGTGTGACTGTGGGCAAGTCACTTAACTTCTCTGTACCTCAGTTACCTCATCTGTAAAATGGGGATTAAGACTGTGAGCCTCATGTGGGACAAACTGATTACCCTGTATCTCCCCCAGCACTTAGAACAGTGCTCTGCACATAGTAAGCGCTTAACAAATACAAATACGAACATTATTATTAAAGAAATTCATAATACATAAATATGTAAACGTGAACGAGAGCCAAGACTCTGTAGACCTCCACCAAACCAAGAACTTTTCCACATTGTTTCTGCTCCCGAACAAAAACTCAGAAGAGTGAGTGAGATGACTCCAGTTTCAACACAGAATCCTGGATTTTGTGGCAATCCGGATCAGACGGCAACAGCATCGAGGAGCAGCCTGACCCAATGGAAAGAGCACAGGCCTGGGAGTCAGAAGAGCTGGGTTCTAATTCCCGCTCTGTCTCCCGCCTTGCTGTGTGACGGTGGGCAAGTCACTTCACTTCTCTGTGCTTGGGTTGCCTCATCTGTAAAAGGGGGATTCAGTGCCTTTTCTCCCCTTCATTTAGACTGTGGGCTTCATATGGGACACTGACTGTGTGTCCGATCTATTAAGTTGTATCTACCCCAGTGCTTAGAACAATGCTCGAAACATAATAAACTCTTAAATACCATAAAACTAATAATAATATAATTTCAGTATATCCTTAAGCCCACTCAGTTATGGAAGATGAGGCTCTCAGAGCAGGAAGCCTTCCCAAATGTGAAGGCCCGGCAACTCGTCCCACCGTTGAGGAAGTCACCACAGCGAGGCCATGAACAATGGCAAAGCATCTGTACTCATTGTGCTCTGCAAGCATCAGTCAGTTGAGGGTATTTATTGAGTACCTACTCATTCAGTATTTCATTCAGACGTATTTATTGAGCGCTTACTGTGTGCAGAGCACTGTACAGAGCTCTTGGAAAATACAGTTCGGCAACAGGTATTAATGCCTGTCTCCTCCTCTAGACTGTGAGCTCATTTTTTCTGGGAATGAGTCTGTTTATTGTTGTACTCAGTATAGTAAGCACACAGTATATACCATTGATTGATTTGGTCACAGCATCCTGATACTCTCCTTTGCTGGCAAGGCCCAAGCCAGAGAACTCCCAGCCTCGCTGCTGAGGAGGGTGGTTGACCGAATGTCCCGGAATCACAGTTCGCCTTCAGATCCCAGCAGATCGGATCTTTGCAGCGTGTCAGAATCAAGGGAAGGGCAGGGAGTAGCGCCAGGATATGTGTGGTTTATTAGATTGTGATTAGACTGTGTGATTAATGTGATTAGACTGTGAGCCCGTTATTGGGCAGGGATTGTCTCTATCTGTTGCCGAATTGTACATTCCAAGCGCTTAGTACAGTGCTGTGCACACAGTGAGCGCTCAATAAATACTATTGAAAGAATTAGATCTCATCAGTACATTCAACACCTTTCCAAGATAGGATCTGCTGATGATTGCACCTACCTTATATTGTACTTTTCCGAGAGCTTCTTACCACGCCAGTTAGCAGTCAGTAAATACCACTGATTGATTTGGAAATGGCTTAGAAAATTTAGCTGCGCTACAAAGTCCATTAAGATTTTGCCATTGCTTCACGATGGCAGGGCGAGGATGTTCTGACTGATTCACTCCGCAACAGTCAGTGGGTTGAAACGGGAATGCATATTGGCCCAATCCTGCATTTATCCGGAAGTTGCAGTAAGAGACCTGAAAGCAGGAATGGGAATATGCTTCCGTTCCTTTGGGAAGCTTCCAACTCCCTGGATTTTGAGAAAAGGCAAGGATGTAGAAAATTGAATCCAAAGGCTAGCACAACTTTTAGGAGAATGTCAAACTGCCCTGGGGTATTAAGATCCATACCCAACTAAAAGTTGAAAAAGTTTTAGTGCTATTCAACCTTTTTAATGGACGCCACATCTGACTCTGCAAACGTATCCTTCCGCATCGCTTTACTGGCAGTCCTCGACATCAAAAGGCAAGATGGGGTCACACAACCGTTGGTATCCTAGAATGAAGTCAGTGCCCGAGAAGGATCGAAGCTGTGCTCACCATAGCCCAACTCCTCTGAGTGGGACCTTTGAGGAGAATACCCAGCAAGCAGAAAATGGGAGACTGAAAACAAAGAGGACAGAGGAAAGGTGTTAAGGATACAGTAAAATAAAGCCTGGGCAATACTGCATTTCATCTTAAAATTGGGAGTTAATTGCTGCCAGCAGACAGTGCAGTATATGGAGGTTGGGAAAGGAGAAATACTTCTGAGCAGAAGCTTTGCATGGACTGTGAGAAAATGAAGCAAAAGGGAAACAATGCCAGGAGCTACAGACAACAAAAAATAGAAGGTCTATGTGTGTCGGTGTGGTTTGTTACCTTGAATCCTGCACTGGAATTTTCAGGTACGCATGCCCCCTTAGCTAAATTTCACCCTACGGTGATAACTCCTTTGAGCAAGAAAGACAAGCAGCTTTTCAAAAACTAAGGATTTTTTTGTCCTTAATTTCTGACCTTGACTTCAAAGTAAAGGCACAAAAGTGAATTTCTCCAAGAGATAAATGAACATTTAGTACTTAGCTTTCAGTCTTTTGGATGTAAATTCAGATGGCGTGTTATTCTTTCACAGCAGTATAAAATGTAAATTACACTCTCCTCTAAATTCAGACTTGCATCTATTGTTCAGAGTCTTTGTTAAAAAGAAAATAAAGCTTTCTTTTTTAACCATTTAGTTAAGGTTTTATTCTTCTTTCTACTCAAGCCTTCTCATTCCATTCCCTTCTCTGACTTTCTCTTTTCAATATCTTCATTTTAGTGTATTTTCAATTTATATTTTACCACTGATCCTTGGAGAGTGTGTTTCATGTGGAGATGACTCCTTTTTGCACATTAGCTGCGGTGCTTGTGTGTTACCTGCCGGTTATATTTTGCAACTGTGATATTGCTGGGAATTAGCTTGATGGTATCAAACAATTCCGCCTTCCTCAATAAATCTTTCATCTTTATGACCACAGAGCAGGTGAAGTCTGGGCATACACAATGCTGTAACCATAATTTAGTCCTCAAAAATGAGGCCATACGATGGCTATATTATGGGGTGTGTCTTCTAATCGATTTACATGTTATAAAGTGCAAGCCATTCCATAACCTCTGGAAAAATATAGAATTCCTTTCCATGAAGTACATTTAGACCACTAAATAATCATTTAGTCTGTAATTGTAATTCTAGACATTCTAAAGAATTATTCAGTCTGGAATTGTAATTGTAGGCCTTCTAAATAGGGTTATTAGTACTTGCAGGAAGGTGTGGAAGTAGAAGCTTGCTGAGCTGACCGGTTTTTCAACATTTTAGTCAAAAATGTGGCCGATTTAGGTTGAATGACAGTCCCCGTCTTTTATAAGCCACCTCCTCGTAGACTAAGTCTTTCCGGAGTCCTCTGTATATCTTTGAACTCCTCTCTCTATTAGGGTCTTTGTTTCTGTTTAAAAGTTCATGTGCTTTGTGGAAAATTGACGCAAGACTATTTAATCCAGAAATTTGAACTGGGGGGGAGCTGACATCGTAGGTTTAGTGGCAGCCACCACAACCACCTCCTCTGCACTGGGGAATGGGGTTTCTCTACTTCATCTAAAAGCAGCGCAGAATCGGGCTGAGGAAGAAGGAAAGAGATTTTAGGTAGCTGTAGCAGCCTTTTCTACCACGCCAGGATTCTTCACTTTTGGGTAAAAGCAGAGAAGGCGGCCTCCAGTTTGCGTTAGGGGAGGGAGGGAGGGAGGGAAGGTAGGTGTGTGTGGTGGAGGGGAATGGCAGATGCAGAGAAGGGCAGTTCCCTCCTCCTGCTCCGGGATTTTCTACTTCTCTCAGGTAGCACGGAGAACCTGGCTTTCAGTTTCTTGATGAGGAATGGCTGGGAGGATGGAGGTGGGAAATAGAATTCCCTGCAGTGAGCGGTTCCGCAATGCCTTGGCACATTTCGCTCTGTGAAACATTCGGGCATAATCTTTCAGAATGATATGACAAACGGGCCATTTTTAATGGCCACTGATTGAATTACGAGGTCGCCCAATCATCTGAGAAGCAGCGTGGCTCAGTGGAAAGAGCACGGGCTTTGGAGTCAGGGCTCATGAGTTCGAATCCCAGCTCTGCCACTTGTCGGCTGTGTGACTGTGGGCAAGTCACTTAACTTCTCTGTGCCTCAGTTCCTTTAATCCCTGTAAAATGGGGATTAAGACTGTGAGCCCCACGTGGGACAACCTGATTCCCCTATGTCTACCCCAGTGCTTAGAACAGTGCTCGGCACATAGTAAGCGCTTAACAAATACCAACATCATCATCATCATCATCTGAGCAGGGGGCGGTGGCGCAGGGTAAGAGGGAACAGGAGTTTTCATGGAGCTCCCTAGGAGGAAGGAACTGATGCTTGGGGACCAGACTGGGGACTCGAGCGAGGGCTTTCCTCCAAAACTAAAGCATTTGTGGGTGAATCTGGGGCTGAATCGCTACGACAGGAAGGTGGGTTCCCAGTCTGGGCCGCCGCAGCTGGGGTTCTCCTGGGAGGGCGCCTAGAGTCACTGCTGCTGCCGCCATCAGGCTGGGTGAGTGAAGGGAGACATATGCACATGTGTGGTTTCCACCACTGGATGGGGATCAGAGAGGCCCTCTGGCCAGGGCGAGGGAGGCCCGTCCATGTCCTTACTCGTCTGCCTGGGCTCCGGGGCAAAGAAGCCCCCTTCCCTCCCCTAAGAGCGGGAAAGTGGCTCCCTCCCAGCTGTTCAGGAGGGTTCCTGCTGCCCCGAGGTCCATCTCCCCATCGTCAGCATGTGCTCTGGAGGGGGGAAGTCTTCTCTCTCCTCTTCAAAGCAGGGAAATGACACAAATCGGCCTCGTGGCGGGCCAGAGTAGGTGAAATGAAAAGCCTCGTATTTGTTTTCTTTTTACTGTAAAAAAAAAAAAAGTCAAAAATAAATCCCCTGGGACCAGCGACAGACCAAAGCAGAGCTGGCTCTCAGACTGGGAAATCCTGAGGCCACTGAGCGGCCCAGAGAGGTTGTCATGGGCGGCAGGGCACCAGACTGGTGTCCGATTGTGTCACGTCACTTCGAGGCAGAGATGGTGCCATCTTGGATCATAATGGGCAGGGGTTGTCTCTATTAGTTGCTGAATTGGACTTTCCAAGTGCTTAGTACAGTGCTCTGTACCCAATAAGCACTCAATGAATACCATTCACCTTGGACTTGGTAGATAATAGTAATGAGGGTATTTGTTAAGCGAATCAGGTTGTCCCACGTGGCGCTCACCGTCTTAATCTCCATTTTACAGGTGAGGTAACTGAGGCACAGAGAAGTTAAGTGATTTGCCCAAAGTCACACAGCTGACAAGTGGTGGAGCTGGGATTAGAACCCACGACCTCGGACTCCCAAGGCTGTGCTCTTTCCACTAAGCCACACTCGTAGATCTGATAGGATACTCAGAGAAATTGGTTAGCCAGTCAACCCAACACCTCTTACACAAATTGCACACCGTCACGGGCCCCGTGGGCTTATGGACCATGGGGTACATCAGCAATTAGAACATGACTCGATATCTTGAGGTTTTACATATTGTAGAAATTCAGAACTCAAGGTGTACCTGTATACATGATGTCAAATAGCATATGTTAAAACCCCAAGAGTGCATCTTATACAGTTTCCTGTTAGCACTGTACAGATCCAGAGTTCCCAAAGGTTCAGTCAAGGACGGCACTTCACGATAAGGCCCTCCATCCAAAAGTTCCCGCATATTAAGCCAAGTACTTATCCTATCCCCCCTTGATTACTGCTGACCTCCTATGCCAGTCTCCTGCCTCTCCTGTCTCTCCCCATTCCAGTCCATAGTTTGCTGTGCTGTCTGGTTCATTTTTCTACAAAATGTTCGATCCATGTTTCCTCTCTCCTCAAGAACCTTCAGTGGTTGCCTGTCCAACTTTACGTCAAACAGAAAATCCTCACCATCGTTTTTAAAGCACTGTCACCTCGCCCTCTCCTACCTCACTTCACTGCTCTCACGCTTCGCTCCTCTAATGCTAAACTACTCTCACTGTACCTCAGTCTCATCTATCTCGCCCCTGAGCTCCCACCCACCTCATGCCTTTGGCCTGGAACACCTTCCCTCTTTAAATCAACAGACAATTTCTCTCCCTGCCTTGAAAGCCTTATTGGAGATGCATCTACTCCAAGAGGCCTTCCCTCACCACCCCATTTCCTGGTCTCCCACTCCCTTCTGCATCACTCTGATGTGCTCCCTTTATCGAAGCAGCATGGCATAGTGGCTCGAGCACGGATCTGGGAGTCAGAAGTTCATGGGTTCTAATCCTGTCTCCGCCACTTGTCTGCTGTGTGACCTTGGGCAAATCACTTCACTTCTCTCTGCCTGTTACCTCATCTGTAAAATGGGATTAAGACTGTGAGCTCCACGTGGGACAACCTGATTACCTATATCTCCCCCAGCACTTAGAACAGTGCTTGGCACATAGTAAGCACTTAACAAATACCATTATTATTATTATTATTATTATTATTATTATTATTATGAATGAATGGAATTCCCTCCCCCTTTATGTATGACAGAACTCTTACTAAAATCACGTCTCCTAGAAGGTCTTCCCTGATTAAGCCCTCCCTTCCTGTATTGATTATTCACCTTCCCTTCTGTCACTCTTGGATCTATACCCCTTAGCCATTTGATATTCACCCTGCCTCTCCCAGATCTGTCTGCTAACTCTGCTGTATTTCCAAGGACTGAATTTGGTTGGCTTTCGTGCTTATAGGAAAGCTTAAATTGAAGCAGTAATGTAAATGTTTAATAAACACCATTAATGGATTGACTTATTGGTTACCTTGGTAGTGCCCTTAATGAAAATGGAGTGGTAAATTAAAGAGAGAATGTGGAGTGCACTCCCAGGATGGGTAAATGTAAAGAAAATAATGTAAATATATTAAAAATAGTGATAAGAATATAGTTACATTATCTTTGTATGTAAATGCTCATCAATATTGAAATATATTATCTTTCACATCCTGTTCAGTGAAGCGGCACCATTTGCTAACAGGCTTGAGAGCTGCCATATTCTCTGCCAAACTGAATGACCTGCCTTAATTCTGATCAATTTTGTCAAAATGATCAAAGGCGGGGAAGTGCTTATGACAGGATAAACTTGTCGTTATTTCTAATAGAGTACTTTAAACAATTATTAAAGCTTAAGGGCTACTGCCAAAGCTCTAAAAGGTGTGTACTGCTGGAGGAATACATAGAGTAAATTTCTCAACTAGTCAGATCTGGTTGAGTTCCCTTTCTCTGTTGCTTGATAATAAGCAAAATCATCAGTAGTTACTCTGTCTTGAGACAAGAACAAGCAGAGCGAATTGTAGACAAAAATAATTGTCATGAATTTGGGTGGCTTTTGTGCTACAGGAAAGCTAAATTGAAGCAGTAACTGAGTTTTGTAAAGAACTAAGACATACGTATTTGCTTTGCTATCTTCCACAAAAGTGTTAGTGAGAAATATTAATGTGAAGTGTTGTTTTAGGTACAACCATTAGTTTAAAGAGTGTCATTATAGCTTCATTAGATTGCAAGTGTTTGCTAATCTCACCTCCTTTTTTTTTTTTTTTTTTAACAGATTGGCAGATTGTTGATTGGGAGATAAAGTGAATTGCCCAGTGTCAGTGGTATGTAAGTATATTTTTTAAAAAAAGGAATGTTAGGAAAAGGGAATAAATGCAATATTTAATAACACAAATTTAAGATGTTAAATGATCCCCAAACTCCACAGACCTAAAAAATCCAAAGCTAGAGAGTAAGTGCTGGGCAGGCAGTGACTGTTCAAAACATATTACCAAACTAGTATGAAGAGTTCTTGAATCTTTTTGGAATAGTAATATTTACATTAAGGTGGCATAAGAAAAACAGAAATATAAAGAATATTTCTGAAGACTTGGTCTTCATTAAGTTCCTACTTTCCAAGCCATCAAGATATTGAATGAATGTTAGATGTCTGTATGTATTGTTTGGTTGGCACTGAATATATTTAATCTTGAACCCTACTTTTCTTAGTTATCACCCTTAAAAACCTGACTTTTAATATTTAAGGCCGCTGAATTTCAGCACTTCAGCACTTGCTAAGGAAATAGCAGCTCATTTTGTTTTCAAGGAATCAACTGAAGCCTGTCAAGAAATTGAGCTGCAATTCTTTAAAAGTGATTTTGCTGAAATTTCAAGACTCTGTATTTAGAAATATAAAGTTACCTTAGAAACTTGAAGAGCTATTTGAGCCTGTACTCTTAATCCAGTTTGCTAGTTCCTCTTCCAGTAGACACCGTTGCCTTTACCTTCTGATGAAAACAAGAAAGATTTTGTGTGAAATATTTTGAGAGGAAATCTAGACCCCAGGTCAGCCTCATCCTTCTGAAATTAATCCTCGCCTGCTGTAATTCTGCCACCTCATTTGCCCTGCAACAGTACTTCTCCATCCCTGTTGACTCCCGTGTTCATTGCCCACGGCAGCTATTTCAAACTTTTGACTTCCTCCTCGTACCGCCTGACCTCCATTCCTCCCATCCCTTTCCCCTAATGACCTAGTTGGGTACTTCATCAAAAAAAAACTCACACCACCAGGTGTGGTCTTGCTAAAATATTCCTTGCTTCTCTACAGTCCCTTCCTCCTCCAGCTCCCTCTTCGATTCTCCCATCCTTGCCAACAATGTCTCAGATTCTTCTCCCTCTACCTATGCTTCTGACCCCCATCCCTTCTCATCTTAGCTAAGCAGTTGCCTCCTTCCTTCCTTCCCTCCCTCATTGCCATCTTCAGCCGCTCACTTTCCAATAGCTCCTTTTCATTACTTTCAAGCATGCCCATGTATCCCCGTCCTAAAAAAGAAAAACCCTCCTGTGGCCCTCCAGTTATTTATTGCCCAATAATCTCCCTCTTATCGTTCCTGTCCAAACTCCTTCAGCAAGTTGTCTGTTCTCACTGCTTCAACTTTCTCTCCTCCAACTCCTCAGCTGCCTGCAGTTTGGCTTCCACTCCCTTCACTCCACAGAAACTGCCCTTTCTAAGGTCACAGTGATCTCCTTCTTGCCATATCCTCTTTGTCCTTTCTGCTGCCTTGAACACCGTAGGCCACCCCCATTTCCTGGAAATGTTATCTAACCTTGCCTTTACCAACAGTGTCCTATCTCTCTCTCGCTCTTTCTCTCCCTGACCTCTCCTTCTCAGTCTCTTTCTCTGGCTTCTCCCTTGCCTTCCATCCCCTAACTGTGCGGGGAGCCTCAAGATTCAGTTCTGGGTCCCCTTCTAGTTTCCTCCTACACCCAGTCCCTTGGAGAACTAATTCATTTCCATGGCTTCAACTACTCTCTCTGTGCAGATGATTCCCAAATCTACTTCTCCAGTCTTGATCCCTCTCATTCTCTGCAGTCTCACATTTCCTCCTACCATCCGGATATCGCTACTTGGATGTTCTGCCTACACTTCAAGTGTAACATGTCCAAAACAGAGTTCCTTATCTTCCCACCTAAACTCTGTCCTCCCCCGATTTTCCCCATCACTGTAGACTGCACCACCATCCTCCCTGTCTCACAAGCCCACAACCTTGTTGTTATCCTCAACTCATCTCTTTCATTCAACCCACACACCCAATCTGCCACAAAATCCAAAGAGTTCTACCATCACATCATCTCTAGCATCTTCCCCTTCTTCTCTATACGAACTGCTCCCATACTGATCCAGTCACCTATCTTATCGCACCTCCACTACTGTATCAACTTCCTGACTGACCAACCTGCCCTCTGTCTCTCCCCTCTCCAGTCCATACTTTACTCTGCTGCCTGGATCATTTTTCTGAAAAACCATTCAGGCCATAACTCCCCACTCTTCAAAAACCTCCAAACGTTGCCCATCCAAATCTGCGTCAAACAGAATCACCTTTTCCATCAGCTTTAAGGCACTCATTCAGTTCTCTCCTTCCTACCTTACTTTACTGATCTCATCCTACAACCCAACCTGCACACTTCCCTCCTCTCTCACCAACCTCCTCTCTGTACTTGATCTCGTCAATCCCGCCACTGACCCCTTGCCCGTGTCCTTCCTGGGGCCTGGATCTCCCTCCCCCTTCATAGCTGACTCTCCCCACCTTTGAAACTCTCCTAAAACCACATCTCCTCCAAAAGGTGTTCCCAGACTAAGTATTGTTCCCTCTCTGCCTTCCTCTCTGCATCACCTATGCATTCTGCTTTATAAACCCTTAAGCACTCTGATTCTTAGCCCTACCCTACAGTACTTACATACATATCCTCTTGTATTTCCTTTATCCGTAATCTGTTTGAATGTCTTCCTCTATAGACTGTAAACTCATGTTGGGTGGGGGTCACCTCGACCAAGTCGCTGCACACAGTAAACACTCAGTAAATGCCATTACTGATTGATTCCTTGCTTCGTACTTTACGTGTGCTTAGTTTAATCCTTTGCACTCAGTGGGAAGTCAGTGAATGCTGCTTCGCCAGAAGGTGGCCTTTACAAACATGTTCCCATCTTTACCCTTAGTTTACTCAAATTATGAAATAAGATACTGATTCTGTGACCGAGGAGCAGATGATCTCATTCCCCCTTGTCTCCTTTAATATTTTTTGTAAACTGCAAAAGGCCACTGATGTAATACTCATTGAAGTATGATCTTGAGAAGCGCCTCAAAATCTGTACATTCTTTTAAAGCAGCCTTCCATCTGTGTGATAGAAGTTAAACTAATTTTAACGTCTGCCAATAAAAATAAAGTTACATTTGCTGAGTGCTGAAGGATGAATAATTGTCACTTTATGTCTGCATGTCTTCCTCCAGTATGCTGTGAAATCCTTGAGAGAGGGGTTCTTCTTATTTCTGTTGCACTTTTTCCAGGGGCCTGGTACAGTTTCTGCTCACAGTAGATAAAAGTGATGAAGGTGGCCGAGGGGGAAAGAAAATAACGAAGTAGAACATTCGTAATGCTCACTTCAGCTCTTTGAGAATTTCAAGATGTCAGTATGAGATAAAAGTGAGGGTTGACAGGGCAGCCTGATCGAAGGAGTGTGGGACTGGTAGTCAGGAATCAATCAATCATATTTATTTAGTGAGTGCTTACTATGTGCAGAGCACAGTACCAGGTGCTTGGGAAAGTACAATATAATAGAGTTGGTAGACACATTCTCCTCCCACAATGAGCTTACAGTCTAGGGGAAGCTTGGATTCAGGTCCCCACTATGCCACTGGCCTGGTGTGACCCTGGACAAGTCATTTAACTGCTCTGGAGTTCAGTTTCTTCATCTGCAAAGTGGAGATAAAATAGATTATGAGCCCTGGATGGGACAGGGACAAAAATTATTCTGATAATTCTGGACCTATTTCGGCACTAAATAAAGCACCATTATTTGATACCCCTAGAAGATGGTTTTTGGGTGGGAGGTGTGTCCACCTTTCGATTGTTGATTTACTCTTTAATTTATCCTATCGAATACAAAAGATATGCAGTATACTGAGTTTCCAAATGACAAATATTTTTGTGCAAAAAGTGAAATATCTTGTAATGATTTTTTGCAGAAAGGGAAAAAACAGGTGATAAAATAATTATCCTTTGTTTTCCTTTGATTCACCTCTCCTCTACTCCCCAACACATACAAGCACTTGCTAACTGTACTGAACAGGAATGCCTGATGGTCTTAGAGAGCAGTGGCCTACAGAAGGAGCTGCTCTGAAGCTGATAAATTAGGTATACTACGTATTCAGGAATTTCAATTTCATGGTCTTGGCTATTGCTGGCAGGAGAAAGAAGTGCTGGGGCAACCACCAGAGTCAGAGGCGGCTCCAGGAAGAAGAGTGGCCTGGAGAGCACCATGGGGTGGAGAAGATAAGAGCATGAGTGAGAGGAGGAGGGAGAGAGAGAAGAGCGAATGAAGTAGGGTAAAGAGAAAGTGAAAGGAAGAGGAATGTATAAATCAGCAGGCATAGTGGGAGAACGATAGGCAGAGAGTGAAAAGATGAGAAACAGTTAAGAGAACTTAATTCATTTGGATTTATTGAGCGCTTACTTTGTGCAAGCTCTTAGGAGAGTGCAATATAGCAATAAGAGACACTTTCCTTACCCACAGTGAGCTAGTAGTCTAGAGGGGAAGACAGACATTAATAGAAATAAATAAATTACAGATATGTACATAAGTGCTCTGGAGCTGGGAGTGGGGATGAATAAAGGGCGCAAGTCAGGGTGAGGCAGAAGAGAGCAGAAGAAGAGGACCGGAGGGCTTAGGGAAGGCCTCTTGGAGGAGATGTGCCTTCAATAAAAGGCTTTGAAGAAGGGGAGGGTAATTATCGGTTATAAAGAGGGAGGATGTTCTAGGTAAGAGGCAGGATGTGGGCAAGGGGTTGGCAGTTAGATGAGATTGAGGTACAGTGAGGTTAGTATTAGAGTGAAGTGTGTGGGCTGCGTTGTAGTAGAATAGTGAAGTGAGGTAGGAGGGGGCAAGGTGATTGAGTGCCTTAAAGCCAATGCTGAGGAGTTTTTTTTTTGATGCACAGGTGGATGGGCAACCACTGGAGGGTCTTGAGGAATGGGGAAACATGGTCTGAATATTTCTGTAGAAAAATGATCCAGGCAGAAGAGTGAGTATGCATTGGAGTGGGGAGATAGAGGAGGCAAGGAGGTCAGCAGTGAGGCTGATACAGTAATCAAGGCGGGATAGGATAAGTGCCTGGATTAATGGACGAAGGACAAAAGAGATTACAAAAGGACAGGGGAATTTTAGCAAGAAGGAAAATGGAATATCAAATGGCAAATGAAAATCAGATCAGGAGAGGAGCCAAGAAGGACAGAGTAGAGAAGCAAGACAGAGAAAGACAATAGCCCAGATAGTTGGTGAGAAGGAGAAATAAAGTGCAGCAGAAAAGGAGATGTGAGGCGAGGGGTATGTTCTCCCTCCTAATTAAACTCTGAGCCCGTGTGGGACATGGGCAGTATCCGGCTCGATCGATATCCGGCTCGATTAATCTGTTTCTGCCTTGGTGCTCGACACATAGTATGCTCAAGAGAAATACCATTTTTTTTTCTTTGAAGAGGAGAAGAAAAGGTGACTGATGGAGAGGGAGGGAAGAATAAGAGCAGATATCGCTCCCGGTATTTCTGCTAGAGCTGTAGTAAGAGCATTTCATTGTGTGATGGGTTGAGAAGGTCCCTGGTGAAATATTCCCAGTCTTCTTGGTTCCTGAAACTTTGTAACAAAACGGAGCTTGGCAGTGACAGGAGGTGGGGGCTAGGCAAGGGGAATTGTTTTGCTGCCTGGTCAACGGAAGAGGAATCTTTTTTTGAGTGCTCTAATTTTTCAGTAATGGCATATATTCTAGTGGATGGTAGGTACTAGAACTTTTCAGTTGCTTAGAACTGATTCCAGCATTGAAGGGGAGTAAATAAGACTATTGTTAGCATTATTAAAAATAGAGTTGTCATCTTGCTGGCTTGGTACCAAGCATATTGAATACTTCTCTAGTAATTCATTTGATCTCAAAACTTCACACTCTTTCAAGACAGCCTTTCTGCTATTACTTAATGCAGTTTAAAGGGCAATACAGTTAACCTTTTGAAAACCGTGTGCACTGCACGTCTCTTTCTCAGCACTAGATGAATTTCTTCCAAAGAACTGAAAAGATTGTCCAGACGTAATAAAATACCACAGTTTTAAGCTCATTTACAAATAGCGAAGGCTTTTTCGTCTGTCTAAACAGTGTTTTCTAACTCTACTTTCTTTAGTGTCATTGATATCGTTAACTTTTTCTTTTCATTTTTGTCAAGCAAGGTAATAAGTCCTGCTCAATAATTACGTCAGGGTCATTTACATTTTAAGTAGTCAGCTTTATTTTAGAGTGTACTCATGTGTTTGTCAAGTATGGCAGTTTTCTCCAAATAGATCTTCTGTATCTTTCCTAAGCATTAACCGTTTTATCTAATGATTCTGTCATCAAATGGAAAAGGCCTTTTAAAACGCAGCAGATGAGTTATGCTTGTACATAGCAAGTCCTTCTGTTTCTTTGTTAGTTCTGAAGTTTAATACTGAAAGTTTTGTGGCTAAGCTTTAAAAAATTGGAATTGATCAAAGAGTTGTTTCACTTTGCTCAAAAAGAAAGTGTGTGTGTGTCTGTAAGTAGAAATGCCAGGTGAGTTAGCTATCTAAATTACTGGCTCTAAATCTTAAGAGTTTCAGCCCCAAAGTGGTACTTCATACATGTTGATTGGCGAACCAAGAGGCTGATTCCAGTAGAGCCTCCAACGCCCACATGGGCTTGGGCTGGAGGGCTTCCCTGTCCTATGCATGTACAGGAATAACCCCCCTCACCCTCCCTCCCTTCCCGCCTGCTGCCATCACAGATCTGCCATTTTAGATTTGCCTCCACAAGAACAGGCGTGTGACAAAATATCGATGCGGAGGAGGCTGATCAATTTCTTTCTGCTCTCATTGAAAGCCCTCCTAAAACCCTACCTCGAGGTTCTTGAGGAATGGGGAAATATGGTCTGAACATGAACTTGTTCAAGTGGGTCATGATGACTTTAGAAAATTTGAGGAGCTCAAAAGATCGAGCATATGAGCAGTTCCTTTGAGACAGCTCAAACCTCGTGTGTGCATGCTTTAACAGAAAGCCTCTTCCAACCCTGGCCATAGAGATGGGAAATGAGCAAGAAAGAGACCTGCAATTATCCCTGCTGGTAAAAACCAAGACCACCGTGCCCGCCCTTGTTCCTCCAGGATATCCGTCTCCCCCACTGATAGATTTTTACCAGAACCCTGGGTGGGAAGGGGAAGCTGAGACCATCCCACAGCCACATCTCATCTTCAGACTTCCAGACGTGCAAGCTGCTCTCTTGGGCCTCCCGTCTCCTATCTGCCCCGAGTCGGTGCTTAGTCACCGAAGGGACAGACGTTAGACAAGCTTGGGTTTCCTCATCCCTCAGGCTTTTTTCGACTTGGAGGATGTTGGGGTTTGTCGGCAGAGCCGAGGCCTTGCCAGGGAAGCGCTGCGAGCTGCAGCTGAGCTTCAAGCCTGAGGCCCCCTTGCCATCTTACCTGTACCTCCAGGAGCCTCCCTTCAGAACAGAAATGATTCACATGGCTCACCACCCACACAGGTGCAGGAGGCAGAGTGGTCCTGTGGATATTTCAGCGTGGCTGCTTGATGCAGGGCCATCTTGGGAACGTCTATTTTTGAGCATCGTCTTCATAACACCGCAAAGGTGGCCATGCCGATGGGGTCAGGAGAGGTGTGATACGATTAATCAGTTTAGAGAGTGGAGCTGAGGGTATGGATTTGCCTTTCAAAGGGAGGTAGGTTGGATCTGGAGATCGAATGGGTCGTGATGACTAGAAAATTTGCGGGGGTCAAAAGATCGAACTTACGAAACAGCAATGGCTCAAAATCATACATCTTGGATGGCTGGGGCTCCCCTCTCCTCCTCTCCCAAGTGCTTGGCACATAATAAGTGCTCGGTAAATACCACTGAATGATTGATTCCTTTATCTGGGCCTGGAGCTGCAGCTCCTAAAGCCCCTGTGTCAGTGCAGCCCTGGTGGCAGGGCAGATAGTATAGTGCTCAAGCTCTTAGTCCAGTGTTCTGCACAAAGTAAGCACTCAAGTACGATTGAATGAATTAGCTTGTATTTATATATTTATATGTGTGAACAGGATTAGATGTGCCTTTCTTTGTGCTGGTGTAGGTGAATGAGTGAGCGTAATCGTAATAATTGGGGTGGTATTAAGCACTCAGGTGCAAAGCATTGAACTAAGTGCTGGAGAGAATACAATATAAGCAGATCAGACATAATCCTTGTCCCACATGAGGATCACAGTGTATGTAGGAGGGAGAGTAGGTATTTTATTCCATTTTACAGATGAGGCAAATGAATAATAATAATGGTATTTGTTAAACGCTTACTCTGTGCCAAGCACTGTTCTAAGCACTGGTAGAGATACAAGGGGTAGATACAATTCATCTGAAGTACAGAGAGGTTAAGTGACCCGCCCAAGGTCACACGGCAGGCGAAGAGTGGAGCTGGGATTAAAACCCAGATCCTCTGACTCCCAGGCCTATGCTCTAAAGGAAAACATTGCTTCAAGAAAGTGAGTCTCTTTTAGACCTTAATCTTTCTACTTAAATGTAATAAAAATTCCATACAATTATAAATTGAAGGTAAATCTTAGGCTAGATCAAGTCCAAATGATCATTTTCCCTGTAAAATTGGACACTAAAAAAAGATAGGGAGCCTTATGTTTAAGTATTTTAACTAACTGTGATAGGGAATTAAAATAGTGCAGATGAGAATTCAGAATTTCGCTTCCAAAAAGATGCATCTCATTTGAAATGTTCTTCTAAGAGTGTCTTATCTTGGGGTAAATTGGAGTAGGTATCAGGCAAGCTTTGCACATTGTAGCAGGAAAGGGAGGAAAAAGCATTTGTAGGTTGCTGTGGGACAGAAAGTATTGTTAATTACAGTTGCCATCATCACAGTGTTTCCCTTAAGAGAGGGTGGTGACTTGGGTGTCCTAATTCTCTTTTCTGCAACCCTCTTCTTGTGCTTTAGATTGAAACTAAAACTTAACAGGCTGCGGCAGTTTGTATGATTACCGTGAGGAATAGAAATATCAGCTGCCCAGATGGATATTTTTAGCTCTCTTCTCTCGCCTCCCAGTGCCACTGATGTCATGACCTTAACTCATTTTATTTGATACTTGGTGGGAACGTATGAGGAGAAGCCAGTGGGTAAGGCTGCAGACCCCCCCCCCCCCCGCCCACCGGAGGAAAGACCCAGATTGATCGAGGGAGGAACTCAAATCTCTGGCTGATCGCAACTGGCATTTCGCGGTTCTGAGGAGAATCAGATTACACTATGTGTAATCAGCTTTCATCCAACTAAACCAGACCGCATCTCGTGGTTTAGGTTGGGAGCGCTAGGATGGTTACTTGCTAATGCTGTTCCTTCCGATGATGCGAATGCCTGTGGATGAATTAGTTCTCCTAATGGCATTTTAAACCCATTTACAAATGATTTTTTTTTAGTACTTTTTTGTCTCCCCGACTGGTAATGTGTTATAATGTGGGCAGAGTGGAAGAGGGAGATCCGCCATTGTGTGTTGCCATGACCTTTCAATCAGGTGGCTTCTGCAGAGGAAGGCCAGACCTGGAAAGGAAGCACCTAGGCATCCGAGATCTTTCCTCTGACTTTTTTCCTCTTTTCCCTTCCGTTTCGGGACCGAGCGAGGCCTAGATCTACTGACCCCCGGGCCAAGCAGTTTGGTGTTTGACAGTTTGGGCGTACTGCTACTCCCTGATTAATTGCCTGAAAGGATGATTTGGAAGAGCCATCCCCGGGCCAACTGGATAAAGTAGGAGGTGGGATAAAACCAGTGTGTAATGGTCTCTGTGAGCCTCAAGCTGCATGGAGAATAAGGTATAAGGGTGAGGCTTTGTCTCTTCTCAATTGCTTCTCTCCCTATTTGCCCTCTGGCTTCTTTGCCTCATCCTTCCCATGTTGCTCGGTCCAGTCCACCTCCTTTTCATACCGTCTGCCTCCTCTTCCACCCCTTGACCTAGCCCCCCTCAAATGATGGACTGGTCCCCGTGGTTATCATCTTGCTTCCTGCCCTGGCCGACTGTGAACTCCTCCTTGCCTAGTCTGTAGCTTTTCAGTGTTTCAGACATTCTCCAAAGGTGGCAGGGAATTACTTCCTAAATTCCTCGTAGAAAAATAATTATGGTATTTGTTAAGCACTTACTATGTGCCAGGCACTTTTCTAAGCGCTGGAGTAGATACAAGGTAGGTTGTCCCACATGGGGGCTCAGAGTCTTAATCCCCATTTTACAGATGAGGTGACTGAGACCCAGAGAAGTCAAATTAAAAATAAATAAAGTTTGGTATTTAAGCGCTTACTATGTGCAAAGCACTGTACTGAGCGCTGGGGGGGAATGCAAGGTGATCAGGTTTTCCCAAGTGGAGCTCACAGTCTTAATCCCCATTTTACTGATGAGGTAACTGAGGCTCAGAGAAGTTAAGTGACTTACCCAAAATCACACAGCTGACAAGTGGTGGAGCCGGAATTAGAACCCATGACCTTTGACTCCCAAGCCCGGGCTCTTTCCACTGAGCCACGCTGCTTCTCTAAGTGACTAAGTAACTTGTCCAAGGTCACACAGCTCTATCACCACTGGGGGATTTTGAAAACCTCTAGATTGGCTCACATCAGTGATTTCCAGAGAGTTTCCTGTTTTTCCTGCTCGCCTCCATAGTTTCTATGCATTTGGGCCAATCCACTCCTTCCGTTTTTTTCCTCTGTTCTGAGAGAATCAGAGATTTCATCCTGCCTAGGCATCTGTGCTTAGGAAGTAGGAAAGTTGGTATTTATAGACTGTCCTCTATCCTCCTTGGGGTGTGCTTTCTGTGTCGTCTTTGGACATTGGCATCTTGCATTTTTTCTGGGTGGATCATTCTGCATCTTTTTGTCTGACTTTAATGAACTATCAATTCAGTTTTGATGGTGAATTAAAGGTGATTTTTTTTTTATTAAGATTGCCCCAGACGATATTGCCCACTTGAGACTTACATAACCTAAAATTTGGGAAGTTTTGGTTTGAAAATGAAAATGTGTAAAAATGAGTGCTTCCACAAATTTCACTGGTTATATTGGGGTCCTTTATGAGATCTTCAGCTATAATAGGGCTTAAAACGTTTTTAAACAGAGAGGAAAAATTATTAAACCTTGCTTCAATGCCTGAGTTTTTTGGTTGCCTTTTTTCTTTTGACCTTTTTGAAGCACTTCCTGGAAACAAATGGGAAAGAATAACCAGCCATGTCTCCTGTTGCAGTATGTTGGATGGATGGATGGATGGTTTTGCTGCCATTTTGCAGCTCAGGAATAATAGCAAGTGGGAAGCAGTCAAGTATTAAGTGGGGGAAAAAGGCAATCAAAAGTACATTTTCTGGCTTCTGTTAAAGTTTTCAGAATTTTCATAATCAGATGAGATGATTTGTTAAGCCATTAAGTCAATTAGGATCTTTCTAAATGGAAAAAATAAACACGATTAAAATGCCACCCACTCTTCTTGCTTCATCTTTTAGAGAAATAATTCACCACTTCTCCTGTTAAGATGAAATGGTCAGCAGTTCTCTGGGGAAAGAAAAGGGTTTAATTGGTTATCCAGTATAGAGTGCAATTTATTTATTCATATTAATGTCTGTCTCTCTTCTAGACTGTAAGTTTGTTGTGGGCAGGGAGTTTGTGTGTTTATTGTTACACTGTACTCTCCCAAGCAGTTAGAACAGTGCTGTGCACACAGTGAGCGCTCAATAAGTGCGATTGAACGAATTAATGAATTATTCGTTCAATCGCATTTATTGAGCGCTCACTGTGTGCACAGCACTGTACTAAGCTCTTGGAATGTACAAATTGTCAACAGAGACAGTCCCTGCCCATTGACGGGCTTACAGTCTTATCGGGAGGGACAGACGGACAAAAACAATAGCAATAAATAGAATCAAGGGGATGAACATCTCATTAAAACAATAGCAATAAATAGAATCAAGGTGATGTACATCTCATTAACAAAATAAATAGGGTAGTGAAAATATATACAATTGAGTGAACGAGCACAGTGCTGAGGGGAAGGGAGAGGGGGAGGAGCAGAGGGAAAGGGGGGAAAAGAGGGCTTAGCTGAGGGGAGGTGAAGGTGGGGTAGAGGGGCAGCAGAGGGAAAAGGAGAAGCTCAGTCTGGCAAGGCCTCTTGGAGGAGGTGAGCTTTAAGTAGGGTTTTGAAGAGAGGAAGAGAATTAGTTTGGCAGAGGTGAGGAAGGAGGGCATTCCAGGACAGCGGGAGGATGTGGCCCAGAGGTCGACGGCGGGATATGTGCGAATGGGGGACGATGAGGTGGGTGGCAGAGGAGCGGAGCGTGCAGGGTGGGCAGTAGAAAGAGAGAAGGGAGGAGAAGTAGGAGGGGGCAAGGTGATGGAGAGCCTTGAAGAATCTGCTGCATCTCCTTCAATACCTGTGTTTTAGTGGTTTGGTCCTTAGCTTCTTTCTCAGGAGAAAAGCCATTCTTATGAATTAGTATGTTTGAAAGTTTATAATAGAAACTTGAAGAATCAGTCAGTGGTATTTATTTATTGAACACTTCCTGTGTGCAGACCACTCTACTAAGCACTAATAGGGCTTCATATCTGGGATTTAAATTCATTTTTTTAAGAGATCACGTACACCATATCAGGTATTAGGTTGTTCGCCACCAAGGCAGATTACTTAGAGAAACCTGTAGTCAGAAATATTGCTTTTTGTGGAGGGGTCATTTTTGAACAACCAAATGGAAGTTGGATAGATATATTAAGGCTCTTTCCAATTTCTTATTTTTAATGAATAGAAATTAAAAAACAAACCCTTCCTAGTGCCTCCACTAAGTAATCTTTCTTCCTCTGGGCAGAGTGATGTATTTAATGGCAGCTTGAAAAAAAGGGAGAGAAAAGTAAAGAAGAAATAGGACTTCCAGTCAGTCATATTTATTGCGCTCTTACTGTGTGCAGAGCACTGGGTGGAGTGCTTGGGAGAGTACAGTACAACAATATAACAGACACATTCCCTGCCCACAGTGAGCCAACAGTCAAGAGAGTGGAGGTATAGTGCCTACTCGAAGGGAGTCTTGGCTTCTCCGGGGTGAGGGATGCCCTAGCTGTCCTACTATAGCCTGGGCTCGGCTGGCACTGGCAAAGGCAGGCCGTCCCAGTTTTCTTGCCAGGGCAAAGGTTATGAAATCGATCTCGGGAATGGAGAGACTCAAGCCCCTCTTTGACTTATCATCAGCTCCCTGTCTCTTGGCATCCTTCCCCTAATGGGAAATGCCTGGAGACAAGGTGAAGCAGTGTGCGCAAGTGGAGAGAGTGAAGATCTGGGTTCTAATCTCGCTTGCTTGCTGCGTGACCTTGAACAAGTCATGTAACTTCTCTCTACTGCCGTTTCCTTATCTGTAAAATGAGGTTCGGTGCCGATCTCCCTCCCCCTTAGATTGTGAGTCCTTAAATTGGACAGGCATTGTTTCTAACCTGATTATTTAAATTCTACTTCAGTGCTAAGTACTGTGCTTGGTATATAGTAGGTGCTTAACAAATGTCATCGTTATTATTTGTATAGCAAAGTCACAGTTATCATTTTCTCTCCCCTTTTACTCTTTCTAAGAGAGAGCCCTCAGGAGATTCCCTATCTGTAATTTACTTACATTTCTGTCTCCCGCTGTGGACTGTAAGCTCCTTATGGGCAAGGTTTGTTCAATTGCATTATACTTGCCCAAGTGCTTAGTATAGCACTCTGCACCCAGTAAGCGTTCAAATAGCATCAATTGATTGATTAAAAAAAATTGCCATACTCAAATATCATTGATTGACTGATTTAAAAAAATTGCTGCCATCATCATGATGATAGCCCATTGTATTTAGTGCCAGTTTTTCAGAATGCATAGAAAAGCTTTTCCCTTTCTTACCTTTCAAAGGCAGAAAAACGTAATTGTCTTTTGTTTTGAAGATGGATAGCTATTTTTCACTTCTCTGGCATGTTTAGGCTAGTGCAATTTTGACATCTATAAAGAGCCACATCCCTCTGGTCCTCATACTTTTTGATTCAGTTCATCGCATGGTTGGAGGAAAATGAATATGTAGTGGTAACTTGAACGGGTCAGACCCTCATTTCAACGATGAGAGGAACATCAGATAGCTGCCCCGAGAGACACAGTAGCTATAATGTTTCTTTGATCTTTGTCTGGGGGCTCTGCATTACATTGTGCTCATTTTTCTTAGGATACTTATGTTTAAGGGTAGGGGACAGTGAGCCACTTGGAGCAGTCCTTGGAAATAATCATATTGGAATACAAAATCATCCATACCTGCCACTAGTAGTGGTAATCATATTTATTGAGTGTCCTCTGAGTACAGTGTGCTTGGGAAAGTTCATCAGAATGGAAGCATGAGATGCATTCTCTGCCTACAAGGCCCTTGCACTTGATTGTGCCTATAGAATAATAATTGTGGCATTTAAGTGCTTACCCTGTTCCAGGCATTGTACAGAGCACTGGGGTGGATACAAGCAAATTGGGTTGGACACAGTTCCTGTCCCACTTGGGGCTCACAGTCTTAATCCCATTTTACAGATGAGGTAACAGGCCTAGAGAAGTTAACTGACTTGCCCAAGGTCACACAGCATACGGGTGGCGGAGCCGGGATTCGAACCTAGGTCCTTCTGACTCCCAGGCCCGTACTCTATCCACTAGTGCTGAGAGAGGGAGGGAGTAAATATTAACAAGTTTTAGAGGTGGCTAGTGGGTGGATGTCATTTGGAGTGTTGGGTGTTAATTCACAAAGGCATGCTGGAAGAGATGGGACTCGAAGACAGCTTGAAATGTGGAGAAAACCTGGCCTGTCCGATGTGGAACTGGAGGGATTTCCAGGCTGGGGTGAGCTTGCTTCCAGTCCCAGTTTTGCTGCCATCCTACTGTACGGCTTTAGGCCTCACAGTAGGGTTATGCTGGACTTCAGTTTCCTCATCTTTCAAATGGGGAAATGATGGATCGTGACCCTCCCCCCAACCCGGGTGGGAGAGGATCTTGGTCCAGTCTCATTACCTTTAACTACTCCAGTGCTTAGTACATGCAAGTTTTTAATAAATGCCATTGTTATTAAGAGAACCGATTCGTAAAATGAGAAAAATGCTTCAAGGCTCTCTACTAAATCACGGGGCGGTGGAGGGAAATGAGAAGCCATCGGGAGACTTTGAGGAAAGAAGAGGTGTGCGTTGAGAGATGCTTCAAGAAGATGATTTGTGCCGCAGTGGGTAGTATGAATTGGAGGGAGGAGTTATTAGTACCGTTAATAGAGTAATACCCCACCAGAATGTCGGACAGACCAAGCTACGGTAGTCTTTTTTCCTATCAGTGCCATTTGCTAAACTACCAAATGATACCCCTGGTGAAGGAAGAAATTCATCCCAAGAGAATCGACTATAAACCTAAGGAATAGTTGGATCACTTGGAAAGAATTGGCCCATTGGCCACTTAACATCAGGAAGTAGGTGACTTTGGACAAGTCATTTAACTTCTCTGTGCCTCAATTACCTCATCTGTATAATTGGGATAAGAGCCCCATGTGGAGCATGGACTGTGTCCAACCTGATTATCTTGTCTCTACCCCAGTGTTTAATCCAGTGCATGGCACATAGTAAGCACTTAAATCCTACGACACAATTATTTTCTGAAAACACGATCTCAAGCTGAAATGTTGTAAGTTGGAACCAGTTTTCCCATAGGAATAGGGTATTGGTTCCCGAACCAAGCTCACGTATCTCATTTTTACCAAGATGATTCAGAGTTGCTCACGCGGCCCATTTTAGCTGAATGCTGTAGCTCCCCAAATGTTCTAAATAGAGTAAATAGCAATCACAGAGACGGAAAGGGCTCGTGTACACCTGGCAGGGTCCGTGACGGCAGAGCTGCCCCTGACCTGGGTGACTGCTGTGACAGAGTGGCTGCCCCATGCTGCGAATGCTGTCGCCTTTCACGGACTTCTACGGTGTTGCCATTAGCCCAAGGGACCAGTGCCCAACTGATTTCTAGGTGTGTGCTAGAGCCCAGGGGAGTGATGAGGAAGCAGAAAGAGAAGGAACCCCTCCCCGCTCCCCCCACAAAACCTGTCAGTGCCAACAGGCTGGGGAAGGGAGAAGAGATTCAATGTGTTCTGATCACCCATTCACTGTTTCTTTTCTCTCTCTCTTTGTGTGTGTGTGGGTGTGAAAGAGAGATGAAGAATGAACATTATTCCTCGTCGTGTTTTTATTTAGGAAGGGAAGAGTTCTGGGAGCCAGTCGATTCAATCATTCTAGTTCCAGTGGTCACTCTTACAGAGCACCCATTTATACTTTAAACACAGACTCCTTTAAAGGTGCCACCACCACAGATTAAATGAATGGAAGGGCTTTGTTCGTATGTGTTGGCCTGGAGTTCAGCTAGAGGGGGACAGGGTGGTGAGAGCTGGGTCCCCCCCTCAAAGCCGAGGGCATGGAAGGACAGGGGTGGAGTGGGTGGGTTTTCAGGGAGGGGTTTGGTGAAGGAGGGACACAATGCGTAGATCATTCATTCAAAGAAATTGTGCTCTGGCATGTAGCTGGGTGGGGAAGCGAGAGACCTCGAGAGGACGAGAAGACGGCTGTTTGGAATGAACGTCTCCTCCCCCAAGGAGAGACTCACTGGGTGGTCTGGAATTGCAGCTGGCTCCCTCTGTGACTCACGGTCCCCATCATCTAGGACTGGACCAAAGGAGGTTCATTCCGTCATATTTATCGAGCACTTACTGTGTACAGAGCACTGTACTGAGCGCTTGGGAGAATATAGTATAACAATAAACAGATACCTTCCCTGCCCACAGTGAGCTTACAGTCAAGGTTTGGCAGCAGTGGAGGAAAAGGGGATTGCCCGTCTCATCGAAGGCACATCTCCTCCAAGAGGCCTTCCCTGACTTAGCCCTACTTTCCTCTTCTCCCAGTCCCTTCTGCGACTCCCTGACTTGCTCCCTTTATTCATTCTCCCACCCCCTGAAGCACTTTCATACATGTCTGTAATTTATTTCTTTATATTCTATTATATAGTTATACAATATATGTCTGTCTATATATATATATATGTCTGTCTCCCCCTCCAGCCCCTAAGCTTGTTGTGGGCAGGGAATGTTTCTGTTTTTTGTTGTATCCTACTCTCCCAAGCACAGTGTTCTGCACACAGTAACTGCTTAATGAACAATAATAATAATAATAATAATGTTGATATTTGTTAAGCGCTTACTATGTGCCGAACACTGTTCTAAGCGCTGGGGTAGACAGGGGAATCAGGTTGTCCCACGTGGGGCTCACAGTCCTAATCCCCATTTTACAGATGAGGTAACTGAGGCACTGAGAAGTTGTGACTTGCCCAAAGTCACACAGCTGACAAGTGGCTGAGCCAGGATTCGAACCCATGACCTCTGACTCCAAAGCCCGTGCTCTTTCCACTGAGCCACGCTGCTTCTTTACTGTCTAATTCCTGGAGTAGTTGCTCTCCAGCCACCACTTGCCTCATACCACCCCAGTCTGGCCTTCCAATTTGAGGCTCCTCAGAGGGCTGGCGGGAGCAGAGGGACGACACTGGGGTGACCGGAAAGCCAGAAGTCCAGAATGGGCAGGATTATTTTTGCCTTGCTTTTTCTCATCTGAAAAATGGGGATTAAGCACCCGGCTTCCCTCCTTTGCTTGTGAGCCCCACGTTAGGAACTGGAGCCAGCCCGATTCTTGGATCTGTGCCATGCTTAATACAGTTCTCGTCACATCGTAAGTGACTAACAAATGCACATTTATTATTGTTATGATTATTTATTACCATGTTACGTTATGAGTCTGGTCTGATAATTGGAGCTAGTGTCATAAACCTGATATGGAGTTTGTTCTGCTTAAATCTAGGACTCTCTGGATTGCATTTGTGTGTCTATGTATTTTTGCTCACTCTCTACAACCTTTTCTTGATGGTATTTGAAACTTGTACTTTTTAAAAATTTCAACTTTGGGCTAAGAAAGTAGTGTTTGGCACATAGTAAGCGTTTAACAAATACCATTATTATTATTATTATTTTCCCCTTCTCCTCCATCTCTTGAATCTCAGGGGAAGATGTGTTTAGACCCTTTTCCCCGATACACTTTTATGCCCGTTTACCAATAGTTCCCTGCTAGAACAAACCCATCAAGCAGGCCATAGATACATAATAGAAGTGTTTAATGAGCAATTCCTTGGAGCAACCTATGTGAAGCTGGAAACTGCCATCTGATTGGAAATCACACTCTTGATTTTTTTTTTTTTTTTAGGAAGGTGGCATTGTTTAGCTTTGTCACAACTATAACAGTTGTGAACTCTGGGGACTTTTTGTAAATACCAATCCTAAAGAAGTCGGCCACTTGCTGGTTTATATTAGCAGTATAGAAAACTTTGCTTCCCTACTGTTTTCCCAACCATTTAACCTCTCTCATCTGCAAAATGGGCCTCCTTTCCACAACTAGTTACCTAAAATTTCCTAATTACCTAATACTGATATTTAAGTGTTTCCTATGTGCCAAACACTGTACTAAGTAAGAGGGTAGATAAAGTATATGCAGATTAGCCCGAGTCCCTGCCCCACATGAGACTTGCAGTCTAAGTGGAAGAGGGGAAGGGTGTTAATCCCCACTTTACAGACGAGGGAAGTGAAGCACAAAAAAGTTGTGTTTCGTCCAAGGTCACCCCGCTGGTAAGTGACAGAACTGAGATTCGAATCCAGGTCCCCTGACTCTCAGGCCTGTGTGCTTGCCACCAAGCCAAGCTGCTTCTCTGAGCACGTTTCTGACTACATGTATCTGGTACTATAGCTAAGTCACCCTGGGACCTGTTACTCTTGATGATTATAGTGAAAGTTTTTATGAACAGTTGTGATAAGGTGAACTAATATTCTCATTTTCTTGGCGCCTTTGTCATGCATTCTGTCTTCTAGCAGAGAAGTATCTTGGTTTAGTTTTAGAGAAGGCAGCATGGCATAATGGAAGGAGGACGGGCCTGGGAGTCAGAGGCCGTGGGTTCTAATGCCTGCTCCACCACTTATCTGCTGTGTGACTTTGGGCAAGTCACATCATTTCTCTGTGCCTCAGTTCCCTCATCTGCATAATGGGGATTCAATATCTGTTGCCGACTTGTTCATTCCAAGCACTTAGTACAGTGCTCTGCACATAGTAAGCACTCAATAAATACTATTGAATGAATGAATACCCACTCTCCCTCCTACTTGTACTGCAAGTGCCACGTGGGACCTGATTATCTTGCATCTATCCCAGCGCTTAGTACAGTGTACGGCACATAGTAAGCGTTTAACCAATATCACAATTATTATTAATTCATCATCATCCTGAAGGAAATAATGAATGGTGGCCTGTCACGATCCAGGCTGATGTGGCTGACCTGTATAGTATATGTCACACTATGACAAATGGGGATGAAGACGGTGAGCCCCATGTGGGACTACCTGATTGCCTTGTATCTACCCTAGCGCTTAGAACGGTGCTTGGGACATAGCAAGCGCTTAACCAATACCATCGTTATTGTTATGAAAAGGGCGAGGCACGGTTTCATTACCCCATTCTGGTTCTCATCCGACTTCTCCGTGTCGGCGCTTCAGTACAACAGGGTGCAAGGGTCAGCAACTGTTGTTCCAGGGAGGGGCTCGGCTGACGACTCAGTTATAGCCACGAGGGAGGCATCTACTGTGAATGGCAGGTTAGGGAAGTTACTTGGGCAGAGATGGCTATACTGGAACATTGTACAAAGTGCTTGGGAGAGTCAGTGAAGTTGGAAGAGCCCATCCCTGCCCTAGTAGTCTAGTCAAGAGAGAGACTCAAAATAAATTCCCAGTAGAAATTGTAAGACTCATGATACAAGAAAAAAATAGAATGGAAAGATGGGTGTATGGATAATAACGATATTTGTTAAGTGCGTACCATGTTCTAAATGCTGGGGTAGTTACAAGATAATCACATTGCCCCAAGGGGGGTTCCCAGTCTTAATCCCCATTTTACAGATGCGGTAACTGAGGTACAGAGAAACTGAATGAATTGCCCAAAGTCACACAGCTTTTAAGTGGCGGAACCAGGATTAGAACCTTTGATGACCTCTGACTCCCAAGCCCGTTCCCTTTCCACTAAGCCAAGCTGCTTCTCCTGTTGTTAAGTGGTTCAATAGTAGTTATGTAGCAGTTATGTACGTTTATATTTTCACAAGTGATAAGGTAATCAAGTGGTGTGGTTGGTTAGAGAATGCATAAATGCAGGTGTGATAGATCTCTCTCAGTGGTATCTTTTTTCCCCAGTAGTACTTAAGTGCTTCCAATGTGTCAACCACTGTTCTGTTTATCTCCTTGAGGGGCATCTACTAACTCTGTATCGAACCCTCCCAAACACTTTGTACAGTGCTCTGCACACAGTAAGCACTCAAATATGAGGGACCGACTCTAAGTGATGGGGTAGAAGCAAGTTAATCAGGTTGGACACATTCCCTGTCCCCAAATGCTTACTGGGTGCAGACCATTGTACTAAACGCATAGGAGAATACAGTACAACAGGGTTGGTTGACATGATCCCTGCCCATCATGAGTTTATAGTCTACAGGGTATAAATTACAGGTAGGGGATGGTGTCGGTTTGGGTCGGAGACGAGTTGACAACATAAGAAAAGAGGTGTAAACCCAACTGCGAAGGGATCGTGAGTAGGGGAAATGAGGGTTCTAGGAGGAGATGTGATTTTTAGGATGGCTTTGAAGGTGGGGAGGGAGGTGGACTGTGAAGAGATGAAGGGGGAGGGAGTTCCAGCCCTGAGGATGGCTGTGGGCAGGTGTTGGCGGTGAGGTAGGCGGGATACAGTGAGTAGGCTAGTGTTAGAGGAGTGAAGTGTGCTGGTTGGGTTGTAGTAGGAGGTCATTAGTAGGGGGAGGGCTGATGGAGCGACTGAAAACCAATAGTAAGGAATTTCTATTTGGTGTGGAGATGGATGGGTGACGATTGGAAGTTTTTGAGGAGTGGGGAGTTGAGGACTGGACATTATTTTAGAAAAATGATCCATGCATCAGAGTGACATATAATCTGGAGAGGGGAGAGACAGGAGGCAGGTAGGGCAGCAAGGAGGCTGATGCGATAGTCAAAGTAGGAGATGATATGTGCTTGGATCAGCGTGTTGGCAGTTAGGGTGGAGAGGAAGAGGCAGATTCTGGAGATGTGAACAGTAGAAGTGACAGCATTTGGTGGCAGACTGAATATGCTGCTTGAATGAGAATGGTGAGTTGAGGATAAAGCAAGGTTAGGGGCTTGCTAGACAGGGAGGTTGGTGATGCTTTCTTTAGTGATAGGAAAGTCAGGGGTTGGACAGCGTTTGGGTGGGAAGATGTGGAAGTCTGTTTTGGGCAGATTAAGTTTGAGGTGTCCAACTAGATATGCCCTGAATGCAGGAGGAAATGTGAGACTCTAGGGAAGGAGAGAGGTCAGATCTGGAGATGGAGATTTGGGAATCATCTGCATAGATGGTAGTTGAAGCTGTGGGAGCGAATGAGTGCTACGAGGGAGTGGGTGTAGATGAAGACTAGAAGAGGAACCAGAGTTGAGCCTAGAGGTACTCCCACAGTTACGGGCCGGGAGGCAGGGGAGGAGCCTGTGAAAGAGACTGAGAATAAGCATCCAGAGAGATAGGAGGGGAACCGGGAGAAGACATTGAACCAGTGAAGCGAAATTAAAGTTTTCAAGAGAAGGGGGTGGTCCATAGTGTCGAAGACAGCTGAGAGGTCGAGGAGGATGGAGTAGAGAGGCCGTTGGACTTGGCAAGAAAGAGATCGTTGGTGACCACCGAGAGGGCAGTTTTTAGATTTTTATAGAGTGAAGGGGACGGAAGCCAGATTGGTGGGGGTCAAGGAGGGAATCGGAGGAGAGGAATTTGAGACATGGGTGTAGACAGCTCGCTCAAGGAGTTGGAAAGGAATAGTAGGAAGGAGATGGGGCGATAACTGGAGGGAGGGTCAAGGGAGGGTTTATATTTTTTTAAGCTGAGGGACAAATGGGCATGTTTGAAACCTGTGGTGAAGGAGCCACTGGAAAGTGAGCGGTCGAAGATGGCAGAAAGGGAAGGAGGAATGGGGCAAGTATTTTAACAAGTTGCGAAGGGAAGGAGTTAGAGGCAGAGTATTGAACAGGTAGGTTTTAAAGGAGGTGGAAAATTCTTAGGGCAAAAGGATCACTTTTTTCCTTTATATTTGGAATTTTCGAGGGAACAAAGACAAAATATTTGATATTAGCTCTCTAGGAGTTCTGAAAAGTGGTATCTTGGTCGGTCATGTATTGGTGCGTTTTCCTAATCAAAACCTGCTCTGAGGGTTGAAGACACCCTCCTTTCACCTGTATATTTATGTAGAAGATGATGGAAGGTTAATGGAACATCTTTTATATCTATGAATTCATGCCATCTGATTGTTTATGTTGAACAGGCAATAGTCTGAGTAAATGATTTACTAGATCAAATTGCAGTATTTGTATTCTGCCAGCTGCTCTTATTGCTCTTTTATTCTGTTGATTTTTTTATTTATTTCCTAAGCAGAAGCGAACAGAAGAAAATCACAAAAATATTAATTTTTTCCAGAAATCTCAAAAGAGAATTGCATTTGGGTGGGTTTTTTTTGTTTTTTTTTTGTTTTTTTTACTGTTTAAAGGTTTTCTAGATGGGCATTAGTTTAAGCCCATTTAAAAATGTCCCTGACTTCAAACTGCTTTTTTCACCTTTAATATCAATCAGTGGTATTTATTGAGCACTTAATGTGTGCAGAGCACCATATTATAGCAGGAGAGGATCCATGTAAGCATTGGGCACTCACTGTTTCTTACTCTAGGATAAATAAGTTCTGGGTCCCACAGTGTTTTTTTTTTTTTAATGTTTCCTGACATGGCTACAAGGAACACTAAACAGCAGAGTTCTCATTTTAAAAAGTTGCATGGTTTCTGATACTGAATGTTGGTACCTATACTGATGAATAGATACGGCCACGTCTGTGCATGTTGTTTGACAGATGACATCACCCTACTGAAGAATATAATTTTGAATGTATTTACAATGTGAGTACATTGTCTCTTTCAAGCAGTCTAGAGTTTACCTTCTTGGTGAGTTTAAATGTTGATTTAACCACTCAGTCAGCTTGTCACCTCCTACCTTACGTCATTTATTTCCCACTACAGCCCTGACTGCACATTCCACTTTTCTAATGCCAGTCTACTCACCGTACCTTGATCTCATCTGTCCCACCGCCAGCCTCTCTCCCACATCCCGCTGCTGGTCTTTTCTTTCCCCTCTCCACCCTGCCGTTTTCATCAACTCTGTATTTGGCTAGGAACTGACTGTGTATTTGACTCTGTAACCTTTAAGCACTTTGATACTCACTCCAGCCCCAATCCATCAGTCGTATTCATTGAACACTCACTGGGTGGAGAGCACCGTACTCAGCGCTTTGGAGAGTACAACATAACAAAGTTGGTCGAGTGTTCCCTGCCCACAAGGAGAAGCAGAGTGGCGTAGGCAGTAGAGGACGGGCCTGGGAGTCAGAGGATCGGCTTCTAGTCCCAGCTTTGCCACTCGCCTGCTGTATGACCTTGGGCAAGTCACTTCCTTTTGCTGCGTGCCTCAGTTACCTCATTGGTAAAATGGGGATTAAAAGACTGTGAGCCCCATGTGGGACATGGACTGTGTCCAACCTGATTAGCTTGTTTCTACCCCAGTGCTTAGTACAATGCCTAACACACAGTAAGTATTGAACAAATACCATTACAAGAAAAAAAGGAGCTTGCAGTCTAGAACTCCACAGCACTTTTGTGCAGATCCTTATTGGCTGCTGCTTCCCCTGTCTGATAGTAATAATAATAATGATGTTTATTAAACACTTACTATTTGCCAACTGCTCTTCTACTTAGAGCCTACTTAGAGCTCACCTCTTCCAAGAGGCCTTCCCAGACTGAGCTTCCCCTTTTCCCTCTGCTCCCTCTGCTGCCCCTCTCCTCCCCGCATCTCCCCTCAGCTAAGCCCTCTTTTCCCACCCTTTCCCTCTGCTCCTCCCCCTCTCCCTTCCCTTCTCCTCAGCACTGTGGTCTTCCGCTCAATTGTATATATTTTTATTACCCTGTTTATTTTGGTAATGAGGTGTACATCACCTTGATTCTATTTATTGCTATTGTTTTAATGAGATGTACATCCTCCTGATTCTATTTATTGCTGTTTTTGTCTGTCTGTCTCCCCTGATTAGACTGTAAGCCCATCATTGGGCAGGGACTGTCTCTATCTGTTGCTGATTTGTACATTCCAAGCGCTGAGTATAGTGCTCTGCACATAGTAAGCGCTCAATAAACACTATTGAATGAATGAATGAATTTTCTAAGCGCTGGGGAATTATAAGATAATTAGGTTGTCCCACTGGGGGCTCACAGTCTTAATCCCCATTTTACAAATGAGGTAACAGAGGCACAGAGAAGTTAAGTGACTTGCCCAAGTCAAAAAGCTCACAAATGGGGGAGCTGAAATTAGAACTCACGACCTCTTATTCCCAAGCCCGTGGTTTTTCCACTAAGCCAGTAATTTATTTATAGACCATAAACTCTTTGTTGGGCAGGGATCACAGCTTCCAACTCTGTTGTGCTCTCCCAAGCTGTTCGTATAGTGTCCCGTACAAAGTAAGTGCTCAATAAATAGCGCCGACTGAAGGATTGGTATTATAACCCTGCACTTCTAATAGACAGAATTACCTGTAGCCCAACTCCCCAGCAGTGCTCGCTACTGACAAGTCAATCGTATGTATCAAGTGCTTACTGTATTCAGAGCACTGTACTAAATGCTTGGGAGAGTACAATATAACAATATAGCAGACACATTCCATGCCCACAGTGTATTTACAGTCAAGAGGGGCAGACAGATAATAATAGTAATAATAATGTTGGTATTTGTTAAGCGCTTACTACGTGCCGAGTACTGTTCTAAGCGCTGGGGTAGATACAGGGTAATCAGGTTGTCCTATGTGAGGCTCACAGTTAATCCCTATTTTACAGATGAGGTAACTGAGGCTCAACTGTATATATATAACTCAACTGTATATATTTTCGTTACCCTATTTATTTTGTTAATGAATTGTACATCGCCTCGATTCTATTTAGTTGCCATTGTTTTTACGAGATGTTCTTCCCCTTGACGCTGTTTAGTGCCATTGTTCTTGTCTGTCCGTCTCCCCCGATTAGACTGTAAGCCCGTCAAACGGCAGGGACTGTCTCTATCTGTTGCCGACTTGTTCATCCCAAGCGCTTAGTACAGTGCTCTGCACATAGTAAGCGCTCAATAAATACTATTGAATGAGGCACAGAGAAGTGAAGTGCCTTGCCCACAGTCACACAGCTGACAAATGGCAGAGCCGGGAGTCGAACCCATGACCTCTGACTCCGAAGCCCAGGCTCTTTCCACTGCTTGGGATAAATAAAGGAAGCAAATTAGGGCAGTGCACAGGGAGCTAAAGAAAAGGAAAAGAGGGTGTAGTTACGGAAGCCCCCTTGGAGGAGATGTGCCTTCAATAAGGCTTTGAAGTGGGGCAAGAGTAATTGTCAGATATGAGGCGGGAGGGCGTTCCAGGCCAGGGGCAGGATGTGGGCGAGAGGTCGACGGCGAGATAGATGAGATCAGTGTATAATGAGAAGCTTAGCATTAGAGGAGCGAAGTGTGTGGGCTGGGCTGTAAGAAGAGAGCAACAAGGTGAGGTGGCCGGGGGCAAGGTGACTGAGTGTTTTAAAGCCAGCGATGAGCAGTATCTGTCTAATGCGGAGGTGGATGGGCAATCACTGGAGGTTCTTGAGCAGTGGGGAAACAAAGCCTGAGCATTTATGTAGAAAAATGACCCGGGCAGCAGAGTGAAGTGTGGACTGGAGTGGGGAGAGACAGGAGGCAGGGAGGTCAGCAAGGAGGCTGAAAACAGTAATCAAGGTGGGATGGGATACATTATTGGATTAACATGGTAGCAGTTTGGTTGGGGAGGAAAGGGCAGATTTTAGCGATGTCGTGAAGGTTGAGGTGACAAGATTTAGTGATGGATTGAATATGTGGGTTGAATGAGAGAGGGGAGTCAAGGATAACGCCAAGGTTACGCTCTTGTGAGCCAGGAAGAATGGTGGGAAAGGGATGGGAAAGTCAGGGAAGGACAGGGTTGGGTGGGAAGATAAGGAGTTCTGTGTTAGACCTGGTAAATTTGAGGTGATGGGAGGACATCCAAGTAGAGATGTCTTGAAGGCCAGGAGGAAATGCAAGATTACAGAGGGAGAGAGATCAGGGCTGGAGTTGTCGATTTGGGTATCATCTGCATAGAGTTGGTAGTTGAAGCCATCAGAGCAAATGAGTTTTCCGAGAGAGTAGGTGTAGATGGAGAATAGATGGGAACCTGGAACTGAACCTTGAGGGACCCCCACAGTTAGGGAGTGAGAGACAGAGGAGGAGGAGCCCACAAAGGAGACTGAGAAAGAAGGGCCAGAGAGATGAGGAGAACCAGGAGAGGACAGGGTCGGTGAAGCCCAAGTTGGATAATGTTACCAGGAGAAGGAGGTGGTCCACAGTGTCCGATTTGGCAAGAGGGAGATCATTTGTGACAAGACTCCGGAAGGGATGGCTTCTGGGTCTGCTCAGTCTGTTTGGCCCAGTCCCTCGGCCGCCTCCCCCCCCCATCCACCCACCCACAAATTCAATCAGTCCTGTGCCTGCCCCCGCCATAACCCCACTCTGGGCCATGCCGGGGTTGGAGGCGGTCCAGCACGCGACCCCCTTCCTTTAACACCGTGGGCCCCAGGGTACTGGCTGATCTCAGCGGGACATCTATTTATAGGCCAGATGTTTTCTTTTCACTCTCCACCTGACCGGAGTCCAGTGGATTTGACTCTCCCAGAGCCATTAAGCAGCTTACACGTTGGATACAAAGCTACAAGGCTTATTGTTTTTATCACTGACGTTTCTGTGAACCAGCCCTCCTCTGCTTGGGCCTGGAATGAATGAAAAGACTAATCAATCAGTGGTATTTATTGAATGCTTACCGGGTGCAGAGGTCTGCACTAAGCACTTGGGAGAGTACAATACCACAGAGTTCATAAACACATCCCTTACCCACCTGGAGCTTATAGGCTAGAGGGGGAGACCGGCATTAAAAGAAATTACAAATGGGTACATACGTAAGTGCTTTGGGGCAGAGGATGGGGTGAATATTAAGTGCTTACAGGGTATAGAGGGAAAAGGAGTAGAACTGAAGGTAATTCCCGGCCCCATGCCCTTTCCATTAATAATAATGTTGGTATTTGTTAAGCGCTTACTATGTGCAGAGCACTCTTCTAAGCGCTGGGGTAGATAGAGGTTAATTGGGTTGTCCCACATGAGACACAGTTAATCCCCATTTTACAGATGAGATAACTGAGGCACAGAGAAGTTAAGTGATTTGCCCACAGTCACACAGCTGACAAGTGGCAGAGCTGGGATACGAACCCATGACCTCTGACTCCCAAGCCCGGGCTCTTTCCACTGAGCCACGCTGCTTCATTAGTCCACACCACCTCCCTGATGGTGAGGGGAAGCAGTGTGGCCCAGTGGAAAGGGCACGAGCCTAGAAGGCAGGGCATCTGGGTTCTGATCCCACCGTGCGTCCTTTGGCTAATCAACTCTTCTGTGGCTCAGTTACCTGTTCTGTTAAAATGGGGATACAATACCCGTTCTCCTTCCATCTAGGACTGTGAGCTCTATATGGGGCTGGGACTTTGTCCAATATGCTTCTATTGTATTCATTTCATTCAATCATATTTAATGAGCGCTTACTGTGTGCAGAGCACAGTACTGAGTGCTCGGGAAAGTAGAGAAGCAGCATGGTTCAGTGGAAAGAGCCTGGGTTGAGGAGTCAGAGGGCATGGATTCTAATCCTGCCTCCGCTGCTTGCCAGCTGTGTGACTTTGGGCAAGTCACTTCACTTCTCTGGGCCTCAGTTCCCTCATCTGTAAAGTGGGGATGAAGACTGTGAGCCCCACGTGGAACAACCTGATCACCTTGTATCCTCCCCAGCGCTTAGAACAGTGCTTTGCACATAGTAAGCACTTAACAAATACCACCATTTATTTATTTTTACAGTACAGCAAGAGAGAGAGACAGTCCCTGCCCACAATGAGCTCATGGTCTAGAGGATGAGCTCACGGTCTAGAAGGCCAGCATCAACCCCAGCAGGTAGTACGGAGCTTGCTTAACACACACCACAATTATAATGGGTGTCATAGCTCAGAGAGTTGGATTAATATTACGGGGGACCAGCTTGCTGAGCCCTTGTTGTAGCCATAAGACGGACTTCTTGAAAGTTGTTAAAGAAAACTGACGATCTTGCTTAACCCTGATTTACTCTGTTGAAGCCGGGAAATATGTCAGACAAGGCAGTGGATCTTGGTTAATTTCCCAATGGAGTCAAACTTGCATAGGGACTGGCAGAACCCATGTTTCCAAACTCTTTTGTTACGTTAACGGTAAAATACCCAAGGCTTGCTTAATGTTGTGGTCTTGAAGTTGCTCCTTGCTGAATTGATTTCTGATGTCTAATTAAAACCAGGTCTTGATCGGGTTTGCTAGCCAGATTATGATTCTGAAATCAGTCGATCATACTTTTTGAGCACTTTACTCTGCGGAGTAAAGGTGGAGGCTGAAGAGAGAAATTCAGCATCTGTCCATCTTAGTTCCTGATGATTCCTCTCAAAGTTTGGTGAGGAAAGAGATGAAACTGTGTGACCAAGGTAAACTTTTTAGATTATCCATGCTAGCCGTCTTCCCCATTTTCATAGGCAGTAATGTAAAGCAGAAGTAGTGAGAGCATAGAAAAACCCAGTTGGCTTGTTGACGAAGACAGGGATGTGCCATATTACTTGAGAGAGTGGAATATTTAATTTGCTGTGTAAGGCAAGCCTGGAAGGCAAGTAGGCCGCAGTGGCAGAATTGATTTTGGGGAGGGTTGTCCTACTTGCTTTTATTCCTCATTCTTGTCCATTTCCATGGGGAACCTCATGGCAGTTGGGATGGGTGCTTTCCTTTATGTTTTATATTTGAAATTACATATGCAGGCATTTTTCCGAAGTGGCATTAGTCTGAAATTGCCTTTCTTTTCAGACTTTGAGCTTGTCAAAATTTGGATTATTTTAAAGCTCTTAGTTGCAGTGTTTTTTCATGGTCTCCTTCTTGTGGATATATGCATTGAGAATGTTTACCTTATTGTCACTCGGTTGCCATGTAGTCCTCTTTATTAACTAGCCAGCACAAGTAGCATAAGCGGTATATTTCTCCATCTTCAGAGAACAAGATAATAAAATCAGAAGCAGAACTCGAAGAACAAATGCACTGTCATACGATTAAGGAACTAAAATGAATACAAATGGTAAATTAAATGTTTTATATTAGGTCCCAAATTTCCATTTCATTATAATTGTATAATGCATCAAATCATGTTTCTTTGCTGCCTACATCACTGCTATGCAACAAAATGTTTCACTAATCAACTGTGCCACTCAGTTCTGCTATTACAAGATTAATGCCACGTTCAGCCATCTTTGCATTAAAGCATGCGACTGCACAACATCGATTCTTCCCACTTACCCTGAAATCTATCTGGCAGTTGCACACCCCTGGAAGAGAGTTCTGTAATTACAATACAGTGGTAATTCTCTCTAGACTGTTGGGAATATGAAGCAGCATGGCCTAGTGGGTAGAGCACAGGCTGGGATTCAGAAGGAATCCCAGCTTCACCCCTTGTCTGCTTTGTGACTAGGGGTTGAGTCACTTCTCTCGGCCTCAGTTCCCTCACCTGCAAAATGGGGATTAAGACTGTGAGCCCCATGTGGGACCTGGACTGTATCCAACCTGATTAAGCTTGTATATGCCCAAGCGCAGTGTCTGGGCACAGAGTAAGGCCTTAGTAGATACCACTGAAAGCACGATTCTGTTATCTCCCAAATGCTTACTACAGTGCTCTGCACATAGTAAGCGCTCAATAAATGCCATTGATTGATGGATTTGGGAAAAAAGCCTTATCAAAAGCAGCATGAAAGGGGGCTTTTCACTCCTTCGAATCTTACCTGACTCCCTGAAACTGCAGAAACGTAGTGGTCCGATTTGTCTCGCTCCTTTCTCGATTGAGCTGGAGACCAGCCAGTCATGTGATGTGCAGCCTGTTCAACAAAATGGAGTTTGCAATGGTTTGAGCTCTGCTCACCTCCTGCAGAAATTCCCAGTATTTCATAAACTGCAGGTGTAGATGATGAGCGTTGATTCACTGAGGCCCTGTTATGTTGTCTAAGATGATGGTCTAAAATTAGACAGCTTATTCAGGGCATTGGTATGGTGATTAAATGGAGTAGATGACTTACCAGCTAGGTTTTAAACAGAACATTTTTTCTTTTGTACCCAGCTGTCAAGTGACGAGATCTCCACGCGTAAGCTTTAAAACTGGCGGTATCTTTCATCCGATACAGTTTAATTAACTTGTGTAACTTGTAGCGAAGGAAATATATTCTGTCGAGTGTTAGAATGGAACTTTTGTGCAGCAGGTTCTAAAAATGACTGCATGTTGAAATCCGTTCTTGCTTCCAGGACCTTAGAATTTCCCCGCTGACTTTTTTTTTAATAGCAATAAATAACGTTTTAAGTGAAGCATATGAAAAAGGAACTTGCTGATCCAGTATTTCCCTGTTTTCTATTAATACCGCAAGGGACGTTGGTTTTCAGACACTTTCATGCATGCATCAGGAGTTTCTGATCCAACGGCATCTGACCTGCCGGTCTTCTGAAGATTGGCAGGAGTGTGGTTCAGTTTAGAGATGCGGGGGGGCAGGGAAATATTGCTGGTGATAAAGTCTGGAGGACTCCAGCTTCAGCTGGCCTGTCCCCCAGATTCCCTCCCAGTGTAGCCACAGTGAGGCCCGTGAAGCCTTGAGGACTGTAAGGTCAATGTGGGTAGGGAACGTATCTGCCATTTCTCTTGTATTATACTATTCCAACCGCTCAGTACAGTGCTCTGCACTCAGTAAATACCACTGATGGGTTGAGCCCAGACCGGTTGTCAGAATGCCCCTGCGATTCTCCCCCAGCCATGTGACAGGCCTGGCAGTAAGCTACTTTTAACTGTCGTTGAACTAAAGTATGACGCTTATAATGTGCTTTCAACTTCGGGGTCCATCAATCAATGGTATTTAGTGAGCACGTTCTCTGTATAGAGGCAGAGAGAGTAAAATGACTTGCCCAAGGTCGCACAGAAGATAAGTGGAGGGAGCTGAGATTAGAACTCAGTTCCTCTGACTCCCAGGCCTGTATTCTATTCACTAAGCCTTGCTGCTTCTCCTCTATAGTTCTTTCTCCCCTCAGTACCTTATCGACAATTTTTATGCCTTAAAATGGAGCCACCTCTTATTTTCATTATCACTAGTGGTTTTCGGTGGCCACCTGGCCAATTCAGGATGAAACAGAAGAGGCCGTGACTTCTAATGCAGGGTTGTATATTGATTTATTCCCCCACATCCTCCCTTGCTCGCCATATAGGGCCAAAAAAAGGGTTTCTAAGTTTCCCTGAGCTATGGGGCCAAAGACTTCCTTAGTTTCTGAGTTGCCATTTATCCCTGCTCCCTCTTTGTATCTGTCCCTTGGGGGTTTCTTGTTTTCTGCCTTTCAGCTAGTTGTTTTATGGGGAGCCCTGTCTTCCTTTGTTTGGCCCCTGTTTGTAGCTCCCTGTCCAAGAGAAAATTTGTTCCCATCTTGCCTTGAGTTCCAACCAGATTCCGCTCCTGGCAGCCGCTCTAGCCCTGGGCCCAGCCCCAGCATTGGCGTGGAAATGCGGGAAGGCTCCCCCCGGGCTCTGCGCAGGTGGAATGCCCAGCCTGGGGCCTGCAGTTGGTAGCCACTCCCTGCGAGGACAGCAGTGTCCAGAGCAGCGAACCCCCACCCACCACAAAGAGGCAGAATGTGCCCGACACCAGCCCACAAGGTTGCATCCTCCCCGTACCCTCTGCCACACCTCCATGGGGAACACGGAGGGGAACCCCTTTGGGGAACAACAGCCAGCTGACTCTGGGCATTCTGCCCCTCTCAGGTGCTCCGAGGCGAGGGGACGAGGGAGACGGAGGGAAAGAGGGGGTTTATGTGGGAGCAAGAAGAAAGTCGGAGCCGGGCAGAGAGAGGGATGAGTCTGGCTGCCCCCTTTTCCCCAGAGACAGTCTTCCAACTTCCTGCCCCCAAGGGTCAGGAGACAAAACTCAAACCTAGTAACACCTTGTCCTTCTAGGGGTAATTTGCCTCCTGCAGGGTCTGTGTGCCGTGTCCGGGCCTGCTGGGATCCAGTGTGGTTCCAGTGCCCCATTCCTCTAGATTCCATCGTTGACATTTCTGGCCATATTTCTTCTAGCACCCATTTTTCCTCCAGCCAGCAGCACCGTGTTACGTGGGTGAGCCGTAAAACGTGCCTTTTGAAGTGAAGTGAGTTTGCCCCAGCACGGCTCACCAGAGAGGTTCTCGATTCCTGAGAGATGCAGCCCTTTAGGCTCCTCCAGGGCAAATTTTGGCTCCATGCTTTCAAGTGGGAGGCGGCCGGGAGCCTTAATTTTAGCTCTTCGGCCTCGATTTTGGCAGGGCCCACCTTATGAAACTGGGTTGCGTTCCCTTCCGGGGTGCTCTGGCTGCTCTAGTAAGGGGTGGGAAGTAGGCTGCAGGGCCGTTAGAGAAGCAGCATGGCCTAGCCGATAGAGCATGGTTCTGGAGTCAGAAAGTCCTGGGTTCTAATGTCGGCTCTATTACTTGCCGCTGTGTGTCCTTGGGCAAATCACTTAATGTCTCTGGGCCCCAGTGACGTCAGCTGTTAAAGAAGATGAAGATTGTGAGCTCCACGTGGGACAGGGATGGTGTCCAGTCTTTTGCATATTCACCCCAGTGCTTCATACGGTGCCTGGCATTTAGTAAGCGCTTAACAGATACCACGGTTAGGTTGCTCTCCGTCTCCTACTGGTCCATATGGAATCTTTGCACTCAGATGCTCAATACCTACCATTCACTGATGCTTTCTGAATCCCAAGGAAAGAGAGAGGGAGGCTTTTGAGTCCCTTATCAAATTTTGCATAAAAAAACCAACACAGATCCACCCAGGTCTGTAATACCACAGTTAAATTCTTTCAGAACTCTGCATGAAGGAAGACTTGTGGTGTAGAACAGTGCTTAGCACATAGTAAGTGCTTAACAAATAGCATCATCATTATTATTATTATTGTTACTTAGTGTGACGGAAGCCACGTCCGTGTACACAAATGCTTTTTGTCTGACCTCCAACAGGGTTGTGTGGTCAGTTGAACGGTCTCTAATTGCAGAACAACTCAATCCAAAAAAGTGTAGTATAAACGTGCATTGTGGTGGAACTGGGTGTTTTAGTTGTACTCTTCTCGCCAGCCCAGTGGTCTCCCGCTAAGAGGAGGCTTGTTGGAATGGTGTGATCATTACTGTCCTTCACTGATCCCCAAGTTAGTAATAATAATAATAACAATAATATAATAATATTTGTTAAACCCTTACTAGTGGCAGGCATTGTGCTAAGTGAGGGAGTAGATGTAAGTGAATCAGGTCAGACAGAGTCTCAGTCCCACATGGGCCTCATAGTTTAAGTAGGAAGGAAAATAGGTATTGAATCCCCCATTTTACAGATGAGGAAACCGAGGCACTGAGAAGTTTTGGCTTGCCCAAAGTCCCATAGAGGACAAGAGGCAGATCTGGGGATAGATCCCAGGTCCTCTTACTTCCAGGCCCTTGCTGAAGCACGGGAGTGTTAGACTTTTTTTTTTAATGGTATTTGTTAAGTCCTTACTCTGTACCAGGCACTGTTCTAAGCACTAAGGTAGATACAAGGTAATCAGGTTGGACACAGTTGTAATCCCCATTTTATAGATGAGGTAACTGAAGCACAGAGAAGTGAAATGGCTTGCCCAAGGTCACACAGCAGACAAGTTGCGGAGCTGGGATTGGATCCCGGGTCCTTCTGACTCCCAGGCCCGTGCTCTATCCACTTGACCACACGGCTCCTCTTGCCCAGGGTCACTCACGTGACCAGTGGCAAGACTCCAGTTGCTCATTCCTACGGTCTTCCACCAGCCTGAGCTGTCTTCCCAGTGCAGAAAACTCAACCTGAACCCATGTTCCCCTAAACCTAAATTTGTAGGCAGCCCAGAACGTTGGACCCTCAGTTCCCGGAAAGGCCGCAGCTCGGTTTGGCAGCCCTCCAAGGAGGGCAAGGAGGGCTAGAAAAGGCATTCCTAAAATGTGCCTGTCTCAGCCATTGTCGAATCATTCATTCATTCAATAGTGTTTATTGAGCGCTTACTATGTGCAGAGCACTGTACTAAGCACTTGGAATGTACAATTCGGCAACAGATAGAGACAATCCCTGCCCATTGATGGGCTTACAGTCCAGTCTAGGGAGACAGACAAAAAGAATAGCAATAAATAGAATCTAGGGGATGTACATTTCATTAACAAAATAAATAGGGTAATAAAAATATATACAATATATACAGACCAGCACAGTGCTGAGGGGAGGGCAAGGGAGAGGGGGAGGAGCAGAGGGAAAGGGGTGGAAAGGGGGCTTAGCTGAGGGGAGGTGAAGGGGGCAGGCAGAGAGGCAACCGAGGGAGCAGAGGGAAAAGGGGAAGCTCAGTCTGGGAAGGCCTCTTGGAGAATCATCAGAGGACCGTGATAAGCGAGGCTTTTCCTGGTGGTGCAGAAACAGAAATCGATCATAACTGTCATGGAATTGCAGGACTAGGAAAATACAGTCGTCGATCGAAGGAGATAGCATTTGTTGCTAGCTGGGTAGCATCGCTATGAGCGAAGCAAGGCTTCTTGATGAAGAAGGATATTTCGTTGTTTGGGAAAAATGAAGCCTTAACGGTGTAGGCTTAGGTTTCACACTCGGCCTTCCAGATCAGCCCAGAGGCACGAGTGAACACCCTGCGACCCAACACTTGCCTTGAAAATCAAAGTGTCATGATTCGATCAGGGCATATACTAATCGGGCTATTTAAGCGCTTACTGTGTTCCAAACACTGTACTAAGCCCTAGGTTAGATAAAAGCTAATCGGGTCAGATACGGAGAAGCGACAGGGAGGAGTGGATAGACCATGGGCCTGGGAGTCTTGAGGTCATGGCTTCTAATTCTGGTTCCGGCACTTGTCTCCTGTGTGACCTTGGGCAAGTCGCTTGGCTTCTCTGGGCCTCGGTCACCTCCTCTGCAAAATGGGGATTTTGGGGACTTTGAGCCCCACGTAGAACAGAGAATATGTACAACCCGATTTGTTTGGCTCCTCCCCAGCGCTTAGAACAGTGCCTGACACATAGTAAGTGATTAACAAATGCCATTTTTATTATTATTTTTATTAGAGGAAAATAGGTATTTAACAGTCATTTTACAGTTGAGGAAATTGAGTTACAGAGTAGTTAAGTGAGTTGCCTAAGTTCATGCAGCAGGTAAGTGGCGGAGCTGGGATTAGAACTCGGGTTCTCTGACTCCCAGGCCGGTGCTCTTTCTACTAGGCCAAAATAATAATAATGATAATAGCATTTAAACTCTACGTGCCAAACACTGTGCTAAGTGATGGGGTAGTTACAAGATAATTAGACACCACCTGGGGCTCACAGTGTAAGGAGGGAGAAGGAGGTTTTGAACCCCCCAGTTTGCAGATGAGGGAATGAGGCAGAGAGGAAAAGAAGTGACTTGCCCAGGGTCACACAGCAGGGATGATGTGGTAGAGCTTACTGTTACAGGCTCTCGTTATATCCCGGCTAGACTACTGTGTCAGCCTTCTCTCTGACCTCCCTTCCTCCTCTCTCGCCCCGCTCCAGTCTATTCTTCACTCCGCTGCCCGGCTCATCTTCCTGCAGAAACGATCTGGGCATGTCACTCCCCTTCTTAAACAACTCCAGTGGTTGCCTATCGACCTCCGCTCCAAACAGAAACTCCTCACTCTAGGCTTCAAGGCTCTCCATCACCTTGCCCCTTCCTACCTCTCCTCCCTTCTCTCTTTCTACCACCCACCCCGCACGCTCCGCTCCTCTGCCCACCCACCTCCTCACCGTCCCTCGGTCTCGCCTATCCCGCCGTCGACCCCTGGGGTCATGTCCTCCCGCGGTCCTGGAACGCCCTCCCTCCTCACCTCCGCCAAACTGATTCTCTTTCCCTCTTCAAAACCCTACTTAAAACTCACCTCCTCCAAGAGGCCTTCCCAGACTGAGCTCCTCTTCCCCCTCTACTCCCTCTGCCACCCCCCCTTTACCTCTCCGCAGCTAAACCCTCATTTTCCCCCTTTCCCTCTGCTCCTCCACCTCTCCCTTCCCATCCCCGCAGCACTGTACTCGTCCGCTCAACTGTATATATTTTCATTACCCTATTTATTTTGTTAATGAATTGTACATTGCCTTGATTCTATTTAGTTGACATTGTTTTTACGAGATGTTCTTCCCCTTGAATCTATTTATTGCCATTGTTCTTGTCTGTCCATCTCCCCCGATTAGACTGTAAGCCCGTCAAACGGCAGGGACTGTCTCTATCTGTTGCCGACTTGTTCATCCCAAGCGCTTAGTACAGTGCTCTGCACATAGTAAGCGCTCAATAAATACTATTGAATGAATGAATGAATGGAGCTGGAATTAGAACCCAGGTCCTCTGACTCCCTGGCCTTTGCTCTTCCTATTAGGCCACGCTGGTTGTCTTTATGCTCCCATGATGTTTGACATCATTGAGGAAGAAGATTCTATCAAGATCTAGGCCAGGGGTGAGGACTTACTTGATCTCATTTTTAGTCTTCTGGGAAGCCCTTTCACTCCAGACGTCACGCGTCACTTAAAAGTCTTTGTGTCACACTGTACACAGATGACTGTGCCACGGAAGCACACACCCAGGAAAATATACAGTGATTATGAACTGTTTCCTAGAATTAGCAGAAGTATTGTGGACAGACCGCAGTGCCGGCCTACACCGGCGAATCTCATGACACAGCTAAGGATCTCTCGGCGACTAGCCATAGCTTAAGGCTGCCTCTGAATTCGACTACGTAATAAACAGTCCCTACATAACAGTCCCTATGACTACGTAAACAGTACATCCAAAATGCAAAGATGTACAAAAACTAGAAAAATGTCGGGAAGGCTAGTATCTCCTGTTGATCACGTGAAGCCAACGTGGCATCAAGATTCTTGGGGAACTGAAAGTCCTCTGGGCGATTTTAATAGTCCCCGTTCTCGGATAGACAAGCAGAGACTTCAACTCTTGGAGCAGTTCCGTGAGTGCAGCCTTCATTGCAAGCCTAAATGAAAATACATGACGAGACCATAATGATGATCTTGTCATCCATCAGGCCACCCACATGAGAGAACATTCTTTGTGTCACACCTTCACTTGGGGACTAGAAGGGGGATTATTTGTGAGAAGAGTAGATGACGGTGACAGAGCCTGACAGTTACATGAGCTGAAATGGGATGAGTTAAAACAGGGTGCATGGAAGCTTTAAAAAAACAAAACAAAAACCCGCAGATGATGTGGCAGAGCAGCACTTGGCAGTTGGGAGTCAGCAGGAGAAAATGGGTAATCCTAGGCTGTAGTGCTCCCAGAGGGGCTCTGTGTCTTGGATCTTGGATCTCACCAAGAGGGAGAGGTGAAGATCAGTGCCAGGCACTGTGAGTAACAAATGCAGCCGTGAATGGAAGGGGCGATTTTTACCCGTAAGTGACTCAGGGAATTGTTGGACACTCAAGCAGTCTGATTAATAATAATAATAATAATAATGGTATTTGTTAAGCGCTTACTATGTGCCGAGCACTGTTCTAAGCGCTGGGGTAGACATAGGGGAATCAGGTTGTCCCACGTGGGGCTCACAGTCTTAATCCACATTTTACAGATGAGGGAACTGAGGCACAGAGAAGTTAAGTGACTTGCCCACAGTCACACAGCCGACAAGTGGCAGAGCTGGGATTCGAACGCATGAGCCCTGACTCCAAAGCCCGTGCTCTTTCCACTGAGCCACGCTGCTTTCACACGGCGATCGCAAGGAAAGAAAATTTGTCAGTAGCACCACGTTTAAATGTATTGCTGTTCTTTAGTAGTATCTTAATTTTAAGTATTAGTTGTCAACAGTGAAGACTTGGAACATATTTTCCAGGAAATGTCCAAATTGCCATTTTTACCGTCGGTGAAAAAGTACTTAAATTTTTTTACCACAGTTCCCCCGATGGTGGAGTCTTCCGTTAAGAACAACAGACACATCTTAATCTTTTTAAATTTTGTTGTATGGAATTTAAGTGCTTACTGTGTGCCAGGCACTGTAATGAGCGTTGGGGTAGATAAAAGCTCATCCACTTGGACATAGTCCCCGTCCCACGTGGGGCTCGGCTTTAATTGCCATTTTCCAGATGAGCTAACTCAGCCACAGAAAAGTTAAAGTGACTTGCCTGGGATCACAGAGCAGACAAATGGTGGAGTGGGGATTAGAACCCAGGTCCTCTGTCTCCCAGGCCCGTGCTCTTTCCATTAGGCCATGCTGCTTTTTGTGCCCAGTGTCTTCATGATTGAGAACCTCTGCGAAGGAATCAATTAAGAGAATTGTACCAGTTGCCAGTTGTGTTCTGGGGCACTTACTCTCCTGTACTCAAGGGCTTACTTAGTAGAGAAGCAGCGTGGCTCAGTGGAAAGAGCCTGGGCTTGTGAGTCAGAGGTCATGGGTTCAAGTCCCAGGTCTGCTACTTGTCAGCTGTGTGACTGTGGGCAAGTCACTTCATGTGACTGTGGGCAAGTCACTTCACTTCTCTGTGCCTCAGTTACCTCATCTGTAAAATGGGGATTAAGACTGTGAGCCTCACATGGGACAACCTGATTACCCTGTGTCTACCCCAGCGCTTAGAACAGTGCTCTGCACATAGTAAGTGCTTAACAAATACCAACATTATTATTATTATTATTACAGTGCTCTGTACACCGTAAGTGTTCAGTAAATCCCATTGATTCATGGCCAAAGTAACCTCAGCAAAGTGCTGATTGTATAAGCCATAGAACTATAACCCAGTAGTCAGTTCCTTGGTAGCCACTGAGGTCATTACTGCCCCAGTTAGCCAGACATTTTTCAGAATTCCTTCTGGTTCCATCCGTTTCACAGGATGCAGTAGGTGGTTCTTTGCTTAGAAACCCTCATCACTGACCTTCCAGCCCTTTCAAGGCCCGGACTAGCATCCAGGTCTCTTGAGGCCCAGAGCCAGGTTCTTTCGACTGGGACCAATAGTATAGCCCTCACATGGACCTTTTCTAACTGGCCAGTGTTTCTGTGAAAGGCTAGAGGGTCTAGTGCTCAGCCTAATCTTTTGGAAGCCTAGAAATTCATTCATTCATTCATACAGTGCAGAGCACTTTACTAAGCGCTTGGGAAAGTACAACACCACAATAAACAGCGACAATTCCTGTCCACAACAAGCTCACAGTCTAGAGCCAGGGAGACAGACATCGATATAAATAGATATCAATACAAATAAATAAAAGTACAGATATGGTGTACATAAGTGCTGTGGGGCTGGGCGGGGAAGTGCAAAGGGAGCAAATTAGGGTGAGGCATAAGGGAGTGGGAGATGAGGAAAAGTGGGGCTTAACCTGGGAAAGCTTCTTGGAGGAGATATGCCTTCAATAAGGCTTTGAAGAGGGGGAGAGCCACTGGCAGATTTGAGGAAGGAAAGCATTCCAGGCAAGAGGCAGGATGTGGGCCAGGGATCGGTGGCGAGACAGGCGAGATCGAGGCACGATTGAGAAGGTTAACACCAGAGGAGTGAAGTATGTGGGCTGTGTTGTAGAAGGAGGGAAGTGAGGTGAGGTAGGAGGGGGTGGGTGATGGAGTGCTTGTTAAGGAAGGTGTGATTTTTAATTTGTGGGCTGGAACTCGTTGACCACAGCAATGATAGTACATCACATAGGCTAAAGCCTGGTGAAGATTGCTTAGACCTATCACTAAGGTGGGATTGAGCCAGTTGTCAGTAAACAGTAAACTGTATTTAATGGGAGACTTCTTTCTTCTTGGTCACTTTCCACTCCCTGTTGCTCACGTTTTTCAGGCTGGCTCCTCACCTGAGTTTGGAAGGTCATTGAGCAGTTACTAGGAGTAGTAATCCCAGGAGTCTTGAGAGCCCCCAGTAGAAGTGAGAGAAGATCCAGATGTTCACATGGGAGTATGCAGTTAGTCTTTTGGTTTTTTGTCTTGTTGTGTTTTTTAAGTGCATACTGTGTGCCACGCACTGTCTTCAGTGCTGGGGTAGATTCAACATAATCAGGTTGGACACAGTCCCTGTCCCACATAGGGTTCACAGTCTTAATACAGATGAGGTAAATGAGGTAACTGAGGCGCAGAGATGTAAAGTGATTTGGCCAAGTAAAGTGGCAGAGCTGGGGTTCATTCATTCAGCCCTATTTATGGACTGAGTGCAGAGCACTGTAGTCAGTACTTGGAAAGTACATTTCAGCAACAATGAGAGACAATCCCTGCCCACACCGGGTTTACAGTCTAGAAGTGGGGAGACAGACATCAGTACAAGTAAACAGGATTCAGTATAAATGAATAGAATTGTAGATATACACAAGTGCTGTGGGGCGGGAAGGGAGGGTAGAGCAAAGGGAGTGAGTTGGGGCAATGGGGAGGGAAGGGGGAGCTGAGGAAAAGGGGGGCTTAGTCTTGGAAGGCCTCTTGGAGGAGATGAGCCTTCAGTAGGGCTCTGAAGGGGGGAAGTGTGGTGGTTTGGAGGATTTGAGGAGAGAGAGGGCATTCCAAGCCAGAGGTAGGATGTAGGCCAAGGGTCGACGGCGGGACAGATGAGAACAAGGCACAGTGAGAAAAGGTTAGCACCAGAGGAGCAGAGTGTATGGGCTGGGATGTAGAAGGAGAGATGGGAGGTGAGGTAAAAGGGGACAAGTTGATGGAGAGCTCTGAAGCCAATAGTGAGGAGTTTTTGCTTAATACAGAGGTCGATAGGTAACCACTGGAGATTTTTGAGGAGGGGTGTGACATGCCCAGATGTTTCTGAAGAAAGATAATCCGGGCAGCAGAGTAAGTATGGACTGAAGTGGGGAGAGACAGGAAGGAGACTGATGCAGTAATCCAGGCGGGAAAGGATGAGTAATTGTACTAACATGGTAGCAGTTTGGATGGATTGGAAAGAGCGGATCTTGGCGATGTTGTGGTGAGACCGGCAGGCTTTGATGACGGATTGGATGACGGGTGAATGAGAGAGCAGAGTCAAAGAACCCAAGGAGACGGGAAGCATGGTAGTGCTGTCCACAGTGACGAGAAAGTCAGGGAGAGGACAGGGTTTGTGGGGGTAAGATAAGGAGCTCAGTCTTGGACATGTTGAGTTTGAGGTGGCGGGAGGACATTCAAATAGAGATGTCTTGAAGGCAGAAGGAGATGTGAACCTGGAGGGAGGGAGAGAGAACAGGGGAGAGGAGATGTCTTTTTGGGTTAGAACCCAGGTCCTGTGACTCCCAGACCTGTGCTCCTTCCATTAGGCCTCACTGCTCTTTTGAGGATTTGTCATGTCTAACTAGGAGTTTTGAACTTTTTTGCAAATTTGCCCCCCTGCAGTTTGTGTTTCACCTGAAGCAATACAGTCTCTCCTATTTCCCATCCATGTCCCCCCTAACTTCCATAACCAGTATAGGACCATGGATTGCTAAGGCTTCCTCTAAACCCAGGCGCAGGAAATGTGTCTACCAACTCTCGTACTTTCCCAGGTGCTTAATACAGTGCTGAACATGCAGTAGGTGCCCAATAAGTACAACTGGTTGATTGAAATATTATTTCCAAAATCTAATGAATGGGACAATGTTATCTACCTTTCATTGTACTCTACCTCCATAGTTAGAGAGTGACTACTTTTATTCATAATGCAGTTAGTAACGGAGTTGGTAAGCCGATCTCGGTATAAGATCAGGAGCAAAGAAAGGTCTCGGCCCCCTAAATCCTCTCCCTTCCATTTTCAGTAGATTTTGTGGAGTCAGTGCTTGTAGAGCATGAGTGGTGGGGGGAAAAAGGAAAAATAACCCAACAACCAGGCACCCCCAAGGGGATTTGTTCTTTAATTTTTTTCTTTGTTGAATTTCGAGGTCCGAGTCAATGTTTTTCAGCTCTCTTATCCTCTCCCAAGTGGTTAGTACAATTTTTGCAAATTGATAGTGAATTGGGAGCTCTGTTCCTAAGCACCCTTCCTCTGCCTCCCCCCGAGCACCCTTTCCTTTGCCTCCCCCACCAAAAATGCAAGTGTTTGTTGGAGTATAAAAAGTTCCAGGATAAAATGAGAGCCCATTAGTTAAGTGTTTTTCTAACGGTATTTTAATTAAGAGCTTACTAGGTGTCAAGTACGATACTAATAGCTGGGGTAGGTACAAGTTATCCAGGTTGGACCTAGCCCCTGTCCCACATGCGGCTCACAGTCTGAGAGGAAGAACAGGTATCGAATCCTCATTTTACAGTTAAGGAAACTGAGGCACAGAGAAGTGAAGAGATTTGCCCAAGTTTGTTGAATTAATCAATCAGTGATATTTATTGAGCACTCTGTACAAAGCACTGTTCTAAGCACTTGGGAGAGTATAATGCAAGAGAATTAACAGATACATTTAATGCCCATAAGTAATCTTACGGTCTAGAGGTCACACAGCAGGCAGGTGGCAGGCCTGGGGTCCAGACCCGGATCCTCCAACTCCAAGGCCTAGATTTTTCCACTAGACCACACGACTTCTTTAAAGGTCCCAAAAGTTCCCAAACCAATTGCCTTCTGCCTCATTCAGAGTCTTACTTATGAGTGCCCCGAATTGTGAAACACATATGGGCACAGGGAGATTGGATGTACTTGCTGCTTTCTCACCGGTGCGTTGTGAAACTTTAAATGCAGTGTAAACTAGTCAGTCGACTTTGTGACACGCAGACAAAGAGGATGATGGCGTGGAAAATAATGGGGCAATGGAAAGCGAGCATCACATTTTTGTAGCTCTGTTAGATCAATGATACCTTGAATTCAAGTTAGGTGATAAAATACCTTCTCTGTCAACTAGGATCGATGCTGTGCTTTATGTATTTTGTATCTGAGAGTAGCCAAAAGTTTTCAGAGGCAGCTCTCTGTTCAGCTCAGCTTCTATCTTTACTCATATCTCTGGGCAAGGTATTCACTTCCCTGAATAACTTGTTTCCTCATCTATTTAAAAAATAAATAAAGCATACAGGTCTCCATGTTGTTGTTGAACTTAAGGCTAGGAATTGCGTAATGGAATGATTTCAAAATTTCTCTTGGTGTTATAACTAAATCACTTTATCTGCCTATGGAGTAATGCCATGATCATTCACGGGCAAATTCTGCCTCCAATGTTTGGTGAAGTGAGTGAAGGACATACCTCGCTTCTGCCTTCTGCAGTTGACCTTCCCCACTTTCTCCTCTTTTCTATTCCCCTTCTCTTTCCCCTAATCCCTGGGCCGGCAACAGAGAGGTGTGACTGTTTTAGGGGCTGAGCCTCCAGAAAAGTCACAAAGCAGGAGAAGAGAGGTAAACTACAGCAGTCAAGGAGATATATATGTGTGTATATATACATTGTGTGTGGGTCTCACTCTCTCTTCCCCTCTCTCCCTGTCCATTCATAAACACATAAGTAATGTTCCAGATCCAGGTAGCAAGGAGGACAGGTGCCTGGCATATACCAAGTGCTTAACAAATGCCATTATTTCTAGATTGTGAGCCCACTGTGGGTAGGGATTGTCTCTGTTGTTGAATTGTCCTTTCCAAACAGTACAGTGCTCTCCTCTCACAGTAAGTGCTCAATAAGTACAATTCAGTGAATGAATCAGTGTTAGGGGAAACATGATCCCTTTTCCTTAGACTCCTGCCTAATGAGGAGTAGAGTATGTTTTTTAGCATGTTTGTGTCCTGCATGTGTTGCTTTTTTTCCCCCCTTCCCACCACTCCTTTACAGCTAGGACTTCATGTCCAAATCCTTCTCCTCCCAGTATTTTGAGGTGGAAATCAGCTCCTTATTTAACAGTGCACAAACTGGATGAGTGAACTGTGGGTCTGTGGCTGGGAGCTTGTCAGAGACATTCAGTCGTATTTATTAAGCACTTACTGTGTGAAGAACACTGTCCAAAGCATTGGGAAACTACAGTATGTTGATCTTGGGCCACAGATGATGCCTGGACTCGACCTCCCAGCCTCTCATTATGTGCCGTTGGCCACCAGGGGACTGGGCAAGAGTGTGCGGATGGCTCATGCAACCCACTGCCACACCTGGAGAGCAAGTGGATGTCAATCATTCATATCTAATGAGTGCTTATTGTGTGCAGAACGCTGTGCTGAGTGCTTGGAAGAGTAGACTACAACAGAGTTGTTAGACACATTCCCTGCCCACAGTGAGCCTACAGTCTGGAGGTTGAGACAGACATTAATGTAAATAAATTATGGATATGTACATAAGTGTTTTGGGGTGAATAAAGGGAGCAACTATAAGGGTGAAGCAGAAGGAAATGGGAGAAGAGGAACTGAGGGCTTAGTCAGGAAAGATCTCTTGGAGATATGCCTTGAGTATAGCTTTGAAATTGGGGAGAGTGGAGATATGCCTTGAGTATAGCTTTGAAGGTGGGGAGAGTGATCGTCGGTCGGATATGAAGAGGGAGGGTGTTCCAGGCTAGAGGCAGGATGTGGGCGAGAGGTCGGCGGTGAGATAGATGAGATCGAGGTCCTGCTGAAGGTGGAACACCACCGAATTTATCTTAAAAAACAGCCCTAACAAAACAGATGGTTTAGGATACTGCTTGCCAAAGAGGAGGTAGCCTTGCTGGCTGGCGGTAGCCTGCCTGATGACCCAGCGTCCAGTGTAGCAGTGTGGCCTGATGAGAAGAGCATGGTTCAGTGAGTCAGGGAACCCTCGTTCTAATCTCAGCCTCGCCACTTTGCAGCTGTGTGACGTCGGGCTGGTCACTTAACTTCTCTGGGCCTCAGTTTCCTGTTCTGTAAAATGGGAATGAAATACCTGTTCTCCCTCCGCCTTACACTGTGAACCCCCTGTGGGATCAGGAGCACACGTGACCTGATTACATTGTACATACTGTGGTGCTTGTAGAGTGTGTGATCCACAGTAAGGGCTTCACAAACGTTACAGTTACCACAGCAGCCATGTTTTGTAGTATACTACTTGTCTGGCATGAGGAAACAATTAAAAGATGCCCTCAAAAAGTCCTTCGCCACTCCACTTTAGACTCACCAGTAGTCAGCTTCTAGTGCTTGATACAGTGGCCGAGCCCAACTGTTTTTTTTATAACAGAGACAAGATGGATGTTAAGAACATCATGTTGTGGAACATTAGGCGGTAATGAAATCCGACATCGCCTGTAAAAATAATGGTGTTCAAACTGGGCCGAGAGTGATATTACAGTGCTGAGTTCACTTAGATGTGTAAGATAGCATATAGAAATAGAAATAGGCGCTCGTTACATCTTCTTTTGGAAAGGCCTTCCTTCTTCAGAAGGTGCTTTCAGGTTTGGTTTTGCACTCAGGATTAGGATTGGATTTCCTAAGTCTTTCCAGAAGTATAGATAGCCCTCTGATGATATCACTCTCTTCCTTGAATTGAAGTGCTTTCCTACCCCCCTGCCAGCGATAAACCGATGAAGAAGGTGATGGATTCGACAAAAATATAGGCTCATCGAAGAAGCACTAATATCTCATAGATCAATTATAATTGGTGGTTTTATAACTAATTATGGTAAGTGTTATTTGTGGTACTAGTTAAATGCTTACTATGCACCAGGCACTGTTCAAAGCTCTGGGGTAGATACAAGTCAGTCAGGTTGGACAGAGACCCTATCCCACATGGGGCTGACACTCTTAATCCCCATTTTACAAATGAGGTAACTAAGGCCCGGGCAAGGTAAGCAACTTGCCCAAGGTCACCCAGCAGACATGGGGTAGAGCTGGGATTAGAACCCAGCTGCTTCTCTAAGCGCTGGGGTAGATATAAGTTACTTTAGTAATGATGCCCAAACATGGAAATAAATCATCAGACCATGTGATTTGGGATCTGAATTGCAGTGTTCACTTCTGCAGATCCCTAAATCATCTGTCACCTGCCAAGCGGAAGGACCCTCGACCTAAATGGTGATATCACATCGACTAAAAATAGGTTAAAACAGGGATGGTAAAGATGAATATGAGTCCCTGCAGCCATGTGTGGGGACCATGGTGTTTGGGCAAAGCATTTTCTGGTGTTTTCTCTGCTCACCCTGACTCAACAGCCACTGCATCAGAAAGTGGGTTCCGAGCCATTAAGCCAGCTCAATGTTTAGACTGTGTAGAATGAAGACATTCATGAGGAGTTTTGTAGTGAAATTATTACAGGAACAAGAAACCCTAACCAAAATCTTCTAACTAGTAATAATATTTACTAAGTGTCCATTGTGTGTGAAGCACTGTGCTGAGTGCTAGGAAAAGAAAAATTCCCCAGATGGGAGATATACCTGTGCCTGGCCCACAAGAGACTCACAGTCTAAGTAGTAGTCCGGTGGAGAGGGTGGGTGGTAGAGGTGAAGAGTGTTCCCACCCAACGCTTCCATAGACTAGTTACAACCAAATCTTCCTGTTGTTCTAAAATGTGTAGTGGGCTGTGAGCTTTTGCAGTATAATAATAATTTGGGGGTAGTAGGTGCTTACTATTGTGACAGGCTCTGTACTGATTGCTGGGGTAGACATAAGGGAATCGGGCCAGTCCCTGTCCCTCATGGGGCTCATATCTTAAGTTGGAGGGAAAACAGGTATTTAATCCAAATTTACAAATGAGGAAACGGAAGCACTTAAGTAATTTGCCTAAAGTCACAGAGCGGGCTGGTGCTCTTCTGACTCCCAGGCTGGTGCTCTTTAATATGTAATAATAATTGTGGTATTTGGTAAGCGCTTATTCTGTGCCTAGCACTGTACTAAGCCCTGGGTTAGGTAGAAGATAATCAGGTCCCACATGGGGCTCACAGACTAAATAGGAGGGGGAACAGGTATTGAATCCCCATTTTAAGGACGAGGGAACTGAGGCACTGAGAAGCCAAGTGACTTGCCCAAGATCACCCAGCAGGTATGTGATGGAGCCGGGATTAGAGCTCAGGTCCTCTGACTCCCAGGCACGTGCTCTTTCCGTTAGGCCGCACTGCTTCCCATCTTGGGTCCCTCCCAGTGTTGCTGGGGCAGAGCGGCATGGGGCCCCAAGTAGCAACGGTTACCAGGAATGTTGTCTGGCGTTCAGGTGGGCCGGGAGGCCGAGGGCAAGTGCTAATGCAATATAACCAGCCGGGGCGCGTTTCTCCTCGTTCCCGAGCGTTTCTCTTTCGTGACAACGTGGACGTTGGGTCAGAGCTGCGAGAGGCATGTCTGACCCATTCCCCACCACCAGGGAGGAAGATGGTGGGTCTAGCTAGCCCCGTTGGATGTGCGCACCTTCGTAGCCAGGGTGGAGGATGCAATAGGGAGGGCATCTGGTTACCGGCAGTAGTTAGTTGATGTTTCCCTTCCTTTGAAAACTTCCCATTCAGCAGAACGCAGTCATCCTCTGTCGTCCCAGAGACAATCATGCAGAAGGTTGTCTCGTAGGGGCACAGACCCAGAAGGCACGCAAGGAGTCAGAAACTGTGTCACCACACCAGCTGGGCCTGAAGACAAGGGGGAAGAAAGTCTATGGCAGTCTACTTCAGGAAGGCTGTACATGCCAACCAAAATGGATATTGGCAGCGTAGAGTTAAATCCTGTCACTGCATTCTGATACCTTGGCGGTTCAACTCTGCAGTAGTAGGCAGGGATATGCATTCAGTCGTATTTATTGAGCGCTTACTATGTGCAGAGCACTGTACTAAGTGCTTGGAATGTACAATTCGGCAACAGATAGACAATCCCTGCCCAGTAACGGGCTCACATAGGTTGAATCAAGTAAGAATATCCTTCAGGCAACCGCTGAACAGAGTGCAGAGTTTCCATAAATCAATCAGTCAATCAGTGATATTTATTGAGTACTTACTGTGTGCAGAGCACTGTTCTAAGCTCTTGGGAGAGACCAGTGCAAGAGTTGGTAGACATCTTCCCTGCCTACCAGGATCCTACAGTCTTGAGGGGGAAAGAACATTAAATTATGGATATCTAATATGCTGTGGGGCTGAGGGTGGAGTGACTATCAAGTGCTTGAAGGGAACAGAGCCAACCACGTGAGTGATGCAGAAGGGAGAGGGAGTCAGGAAGATGAGGGCTTCGGGAAAGCCTCTCGGTGGTCGAGTGACTTTAATAAGGCTTTGAAGGTGGAGAGAGTGGTGATCTTTTGTATATAAAGAGGTAAGGAATTCCAAGCCAGAAGGAGAACGGGGGCAAGGACTTGGCAGCAAGAGCGATGAGATCAAGGAAAAGTAAGTAAGTAGGTTTTAGATGAACAAAGTGTATGGTTTGGGCTGTAGTAGAAACAGCGTGGCTCAGTGGAAAGAGCATGGGCTTTGGAGTCAGGGCTCATGAGTTCGAATCCCAGCTCTGCCACTTGGCTGTGTGACTGTGGGCAAGTCACTTAACTTCTCTGTGCCTCAGTTCCCTTATCTGTAAAATGGGGATTAAGACTGTGAGCCCCACGTGGGACAACCTGATTCCCCTATGTCTACCCCAGTGCTTAGAACAGTGCTCGGCACATAATAAGCGCTTAACAAATACCAACATTAATTAATTAGTAGGAAATCAGCTCCATGTCAACCAGGAGGGCTATGGGGTAGAAGTTGATCAGTATTGTGAGTTAACAGAAACTCCTTCCGTCAGCTTTAAGGCACTCAGTCAGCTCTCTCCCTTGTACCTCACCTCACTGATCTACTACCACCCAATCCACATGGTTTGCTCCTCTGACACCAGCCTAGTGTCGGTACCTCAATCTTACCCATCCTGTCCCCGGCCTCTTGCCCATATTTTCCTTCAGGCCGGAAACTCCCTGCTCCTTCAGAGCCACTCCCGCCCTTCAAAAGCCTCCTAAAATCCCATCTTGGAGGAAGGGCCTGGGAGTCAGAAGGACCAGGGTTCTAATCCCAGCTCCGCCACTCATCTGTTGGGTGACTTTGGATGAGTCACTTCAATTCTCTGTGCCTCAGTTTCCTCATCTGCAAAATGGGGATTAAGACTGTGATCCCCACTGGGATGTGGACTGTATCCACCCAGGTTCGTTTGTATTTACCCCAGAATTTATTACAGTGCCCGGCACATAATAAGCACTTAACCGCAGCACTTAGTACAGTTCCTGGCACATAGTAAGCGCTTACCAACTACACTTCTTTTAAAAAAAGTATTTGGGTGTTCATTCGGTTCAGTTGTATTTATTGAGCGCTTACTGTGTGCAAAGCACTGTACTAAGCACTTGTCCTAAGGTGTTCAGAGTGCAGTTAGGACTGTGGATTCTGCAGTGGTCTATAGCCGCAATTATAGCCTTAGATGAATTTCATCGTGTGACATCTTCGAGTCCGAATAACAATTTTAAAAAAAATTCTGGTGTTAAGTGCTTTCTCTGTATCTGGGACTGTACTAAGTGCTGGAGTAGATACAAGCTAGTCAAGTTGGATATAGTCTATGCCCCGCATGGGGCTCACAGCCTTAATCCACATTTTGCAGAAGAGGAAACTGAGACATAGAGAAGTGAAGAGATAGAGGGCCAAGTAATGTACGTGACCTGCCGAAAGTCACACAGCAGACAGGTGGTGGAGCTGGGATTAGAACTCAGGTCCCTCTGACTCCCAGGCCCGTGCTCTGTCCTCCAGGCCACCCTACTCTGTCTTTGACTGTTTCCCTGAGCATTGCTGGAAGAGAAAACAAACATTAAAATTACTGTTTGGCCTACCCTGGTGCGGTTGTACAGTGGAGAACTAGATTACATTCTGAGGGTCCCCAACAATTTGGCCAAATTCCATATGTAAACAGGATGTAGCTCAGTAAGTAGGTACAAATTCAGGAAAATAGCTCTGTTTGCCATTACTCAAATGTTTGGTATTCTCTCTCTTTTTTTTCATGCAGCAGATAGAGCCAGGAATGTAGTACCCCAGCTAACATACCAAACAAGAACGCCATTAGGGTGAGGAGATAATAATGGGTGGAAGCTCTGAGGTCAGCTCAATGCCATATTAACTGTGAGATAAGCAAATTAGAAAGCGTTGAGGGCCAAAAAACTTCTCTGGTCGTGACTGATAGATTTACCCTGACATTGCGACAACTGACCCAGGCAGACACTGATGCAATTGCGTACATACATGCCGAAACAATCAGTGACACATCAGTTGTCTGGAAATGGGCGGGGGCCGCATATCCAGAGCCAAGCTAGTACCGGTGGCCGATAGTATTAATAAAAGTTGGTGTTTATGCAGCACTTTTATTTTTCCTGCGTTCACATGAGTTGTCTCGTTTCACTCATTTTTTCCCTGTGAGGTAGGAAAAGGTAGGAAACTGAAGCACAGAGAGGTTAGAGGTCTTACTCAAAGTGTCTAAACAGAGTGGTGGTGAAGGAGGAAATAGAGCTCAGGATTTCTGACTCCCAGTCTCAACCTGTTTCCACAATAATAGAGAAGCAGCATGACTTCTGCTGGAAAGAGCCTGGGCTTGGGAGTCGGAGGACATGGGTTCTCATTCCGGCTCTGCCACTTGTCTTCTGTGTGACCTTGGGCAAGCCACTTAACTTCTCTGTGCCTCAGTTACCTCATCTGTAAAATGGGGATTAAGACTGTGAGCCCCATGTGGGACAACCTCATTATCTTGCATCTTAACAAATATAATAATTATTATTAATAATAATGATGGTGATATATGTTAAACACTTGCTATATGCGAAGCGGTGAGGGAGATTCAGTACAGTGAGTAATGTGGCCTAGTGGAAAGAACATGGGCCTGGGAATCAACAGACCTCGTTCTAATCCTGGCTCCTCATCTTGCTGGGTGGCCTTGGGCAAGTCCCTTCACTTCTCTGTACCTCAGTTACCTCATCTGTAAAATGGGGATTAAGACTGCAAGCCCCATGTGGGACACAGACTCTGGCCAACCTTGTGTCTACCTCAGTGCTTAGTCCAGTTCTTGGAATGTAGTTCTTAACCAAAAATACCAATTTTTTTTTAGAAAATAAGATTCCATTTAGTTCCTGTCCCACATTGGGCTCGCAGTCTAAAAGAGAGGGTGAATGAATATTTAATTTTACGGGTTTTACAGATGAGAAAACTCAGGTCCAGAAAAGTGAAGCAACTTGCCCAGGATCACAGAGCAGCAGGCAAGAGGCAGTGCCGGGATTAGAACTCAGCTCCTTTGACTCAGGCCAGTGTTCTTTCCACTGGACATGCTTCCTCCTTGACATCTGACCGCTAACCTGGACTAGAAGCACATTTGAGCTGAACCGGATTGCTTCTGGAGTTCACCGCTACCCCGTTTCAGTTGCCCTTCTGAGTTGCCAGATCTCAGTTGCCAGATCTGAGTTGTGGCCTCCGTGACCCAGGGGACAACTAAGTGTGTGAACGGAGTTGATGACTAGTCAGGTTTTTGCTGCTTTTGGTGTCGTTTAGTCGCCCCTCCAGGCCGGGTTTGAAGCGTAGTTTGCTGGTGTGGTTCTGGCCCAGGTTCCCCCTGCTCCAAATCTCGTCATTGATCAGCCAGTGGAATTTGTTGAGTGCTTACTATGTGCTGAGCACTGTACTAAGTGATTGGAAGACTACACTATGACAGAATTAGCAGACACTTTCGCTGCCCATGATGAGCTTACAGTCTGCAGTCGTGTTATCGCGCAGATACCTTTAACAGTAATAATAGTAATAATTCTGGTATTTAAGCACTACTATGTGCCGGGCACTGTTCTAAGCGCTGGAGTGGAGACATGCAAAAAAGCGGGTCACTGATTCATCATTGCCGGTAACTGGATTCAAAGAAATGACCCTGGCCCATGTTGTTAGGTCCTGTTGTAGCATCCGGAATGGAGCCCTGTAACCATCGATCAATCGATGGTGTTTATTCGAGCGCATACCGTGGGCCGAGCACTTTATTCGGCATTTGGGAGAGAACAATACAGTAGAGCCAGTAAACATGTTCCATGCCTTCCCTTTCCACAAGGAGCTCGTGGTCCAATGGGGAGAGGCAGACATTAAAAGGCATTGCAGAGGGGAATGGGAGAATGTCAGGATATGTACATAAGTGCTGTGGGAATTGGGAGTGGGTAACGGCTTCCCGGGAGCATCCAAAAACAGTAAGAAATGGTTTGAAAATTAGCGTTTTCTCTTTTTTTGATGCTACTTCTGGGCATAGATAAAAAAGCGGATGTTCCTAGCCTTAGGATACCAGATGCCCTATGTAATTATCTCATTTCATGGCCGTGACCCATTTTCCCAGAAAAGCGCGTTAGGACGGGATGCAAAAATGTCTCCTATTTTGTGTGACAAAAAGCCTTACTTTTCACTCTGATTGAGTGAGGATAGTCAGATTGCACCAGGCTCTGGAATTCACAATCCTGCATTCAGGCAACCCTGTGTTACAAAGTTTTCACCACCCTGCATTCTGGCAACCCTGTGTTAAAAGTCTGTACTAATCCTGCTATTTTTTATCCTTTAGAAGTCGACTTGCTCTTTCTCTTTCCCCTTCCCAGGGGACCCAGGTCCCAAGTAGCTCCTTCATGGGGGCTCCTTGCTCAGCAGTCACTCATTGATATATATGATACAATAATAATAATAATAATGTTGGTATTTGTTAAGCGCTTACTATGTGCAGAGCACTGTTCTAAACGCTGGGGTAGATACAGGGTCATCAGGTTGTCCCACTTGAGGCTCACAGTTAATCCCCATTTTACAGATGAGGTAACTGAGACACAGAGAAGTGAAGTGACTTGCCCACAATCACACAGTTGACAAGTGGCAGAGCTGGGATACGAACCCATGGCCTCTGACTCCCAAGGCCAGGCTCTTTCCACTGAGCCACGCTGCTTCTCTATGATACATATGTGTGCTTAACCACTATGTGTCGAGCACTGTTCTAAGCACTGGGACAGGTATTAAGTAATCAGTATGGACACAGTCTCTGACACAAATGGCACTTAGTCCAAGTCGGAGGGAGGGGGAATACTCCCCATTTTACAGATGAGGCAACCGAGGCACAGAGAAATTAAATGACTTGTCCAAGGTCACACAGCCGACAAGCAGCAGAGCCAGGATTAGAATCCAGGTCCTCTGTCTTCCAGACCTGTACTCTTTCCTCTAGGCCACACTGCTACTGTATTGAATGCATACTGTGGGCAGAGCACTGTACTAAACAGTTGGGAAATACAGTGCAGCAGAGTTGGTAGGCATGATCCCGGACCACAAAGAGCATCCAGTCTAAAGGGGGAGCTGAGATTTAAAAGAAGATCAGACATTAAAATATGTAGCTATGAAAATAGGTAGAAATGAAAATCGACAGGCATTAAAATGTCTCTCTTGACAGTATAACGGCTTTCCTCTAGTGTACATGCATGGACACACCCATGGCTGTGTACCAGGTGTGCGTCCTCACATGCAACATCAATGTTCATTCATTCAATAGTATTTATTGAGCACTTACTATGTGCAGAGCACTGTACTAAGCGCTTGGAATGTACAATTAGGCAACAGAGACAATCCGACATACATGTGCACGGGCACTGGCGGGGTTCAGGCAGATGTCATAATTCCATGTCTTCCTCCAGCAGGGAGAGTCTTGCAAATACTCCAATTCCTTAAATTTCCCGTTTCCTCTTTATATTTTGCACAAATTCCCTAGCACACTTGTTCTGGTTCCTTTTGTCTAGTAATATTGATCAATGGTATTTATTGAGAGCTTATTGTGTTCAGAGCACTGTGCTGAGTGCTTGGGAGAGTACAACAGAGTTGATAGACATGTTCAGTTCCCTGTCCACAACAAATTTGCAGTCTAGAGTGTACTGACAGTATTTATTAAGCTCTATATCGTGTGCCAAGCACTGTGTTAAATCAGCAGCAGATAACAGATAATCAAATCAGACATAGACTTTCAGGAATAGTCAGTAGCCAAATCGAATGGCAGCTACTCCATCCCGATCCTCCTTTACCTCTTCAAACCTTACTTGTCCAAAACAGACTCTTCATCTTCCCACCCATGCCATGTCCTCACCGTGTCTTTCCTGTCACTGTCCTCCCTATCTCACAAGCCCATAACCGTGGCATTATCCTCATTTGTCTCTTAAACCCACACAGTCATTTTTCACCAAATCCTGTCGGTTCTATCTCCACATCTTTAGAATCTGCTCCTTCCTCTCCATCCAAACTGCTATCATGCTCTGCTAAGCACGTATTATTTCCCACCTTGACTATCATATGTGCCTCTTCACTGACCTCCCGGCCTTCTGTCTCTCTCCACTCCAGTCCATACTATACTCTGCTACCCAGATCATTTTCCTAAAGAAAAGTTCAGTTTACATTTTTTTACTCCTCAAGAACCTCCAGTTGTTGTCCTCCAGATCAAACGGAAACTCCTAACCACTGGCTTTAAAGCCCTCAATCAGCTCTCCCCTCCTCCCTTACTTCACCGATTTCCTGCTACAACCCAGTCGGCACACTTCACTCCTGCAACGTCAATTTAGCTGCTCTATCTCGATCACGTTAATTTCATCACTGACCTCTTTCCCGTGTCCTTCCTCTGGCCTGGGACTCCCTCCCTCTTCATAAACGACAAACCACCATTCTCCCCATCTTCAAAGCATCTTCAAAGCATTGAGAAGCAGCGTGGCTTAGTGGAAAGAGCACGGGCTTTGGAGTCAGAGGTCATGAGTTCGAATCCTGGCTTGGCCACTTGTCAGCTGTGTGACTTTGGGCAAATCACTTAACTTCTCTGTGCCTCAGTTACCTCATCTGTAAAATGGGGATTAAGACTGTGAGCCCCACGTGGGACAACCTGATTCCCCTGTGCCTACCCCAGCGCTTAAAACAGTGCTCGGCACATAGTAAGCGCTTAACAAATACCAACATTATTATTATTATTATTATTATTATGAAAATCATATTTCCAAGCAGCCTTCTCCAGTTAAGCCATCTCTTCTCCTACTCCCTCTCCCTCCTGTTTCATGTATGCATTTGGATCTGTACCCTGTAATCAGTCAGTCAGTAGTATTTGATGAGCACTTACTATATGCAGAGCACTGTACTAAGCACTTGGGGGAGTATTGTACACACTCCCTGGTATAGTACACACTCCCTGCCCACAACAGACTTAGAGTCTAGAGACAAATTTACAGTCTAGAGACTTTAAGCACATGATAGTCACCCCACCTTCAGCCCCAAAGCACTTATGTACCTATCTGAAATCTATTTATTTTAATGTTTCTCACCCCAGTAGACTGTGAGCTTCTTGTAGTCAGGGAATGTGCCTTCCAGCTCTCCCAAGCACTTAATACAGTGCTTTGCACACAGTAAGTGCTCATCAGAGACCAATGATTACATCTCATAGCCTGCAGCCCTGAAGATTCAGCTTCCTTATTCATGAAGTGTGTAATAAAGCACTTAGCTGTCACCTAATTATGGAGTTGGCCTAAGTGCTCAGTAGCTTGCCTAAAGGTGAGAAGTGTTTGAATGTGGAGAAATGGGTAGTCTGTCAGATTTGTTTCAAGCCGAGGATGGCGGGGAGGAGACCCCACCAATCCAGTGCTCTGCATGCAGTAAGTGCTCTGTAAATAGCATTAGTGCTCTGTAAATAGCATTAGTTGATTGAGGGGCCAGAGGCTGGCGAGTTGAGAGTGAGATACAGTGAGCAGGTTGACTTGGGAGGAATAGGGAGTGTGAGCTGGAGGGGAATGGGTGAACAGAGCCGAAAGGCGAAGGTGGAGTGAAGTAGCGGAGGGCCCTTAAGTTACTTGTGAGGAATTTTTGTGTGATGCAGAGGAATTTTGGAGGAATGGAGGGATGTGGGATGAGTGATCTTTGAAGAAGATTGATCCATGCGGAATGTTTAGGTCTCGATGAAAGCGGGACGAGGTTGGATGCAGGAGGGCACTAGTCAGGAGCCTGATAGTTCCTTGAGAGCTGGGATAATGTTTTCTGATTTTACCATATGTTCTCAAGTAATAATAGCAATAGTAATTGTGGTATTTAAGTCCTTACTACGTGCCAAGTACTGTGCTAAGTGCTAGGGGAGGTTCACAGTAACCAGGTTAGACACAGTCCTGGTCCCAAATGGGGCTCTCAGTTTAAAGAGGAGGGAGAGCAGATATTGAACCCCCTTTTGCACATGAGGAAACTGAGGCGCAGAGAAGTGAAAAGACTTGCCCATGGTCACACAGCAGACAAGTGGCGCAGTCTCCCTTCCAGGCCCGTACCCTTTCCGACTCGGCCCAGCTGCTCCCTTCGTACCATAGTGCTCAGGAAACACGATAATGATGTTGGGTATGGAGCTTGTGGCCAGTTAGCCAAGGGAGGGTATGTAGAGCATACAGTGGAGAGGTTCAGGGATCTAAAATTTGTATTGCACTTGCAGAAATCTAATGCTTTCAAATAATAATAATAATAATGTATTTGTTAAGCGCTTACTATGTGCCAAACGCTGGGGTAGATATGTGGTAATCAGATTGTCTCAAGTGGGGCTCACAGTCTTAATCCCCATTTTACAGATGAGGTAACTGAGGCACAGATAAGTTAAACAGCTTGCCCAAGGTCACACAAGGCAAGCGACAGAGCTGGGATTAGAACCCACGTCCTCTGACTCCCAAGCCTGTGCTCTTTCCACTGAGCCATACTGCTTCTCCAGACCCGTCTTTGGGGAAGACACCCAAGTCATCCGTGCAGTAAAAAGGCACCAGCTCAGCCGGAGTATTCAGAGCATCTTGAACTTCAGCCAAACCACTGAATGGAGCATTCATGCCTTCCTGGGGCTTTTTTTAACTTTTGGCCAAATCACGTGACGATCAACGTTCCTTGCCTCCAGTAGCCTGCTTGCCGACGTGCTCTACCCAACTAGGTCTAGGGAACGGTGCATCTCACTGAGGAGTGGGCTTCAGAAATGCACAGACCCTTTCACTAGTGGCCATTTGTGGTCACTTTCCCAAGAGTACTGGGATCTGGAGTAAGTCTTATCTGCTTGGTCCTAGGGATGGATTTTGGTCGGGGAAGGAGGAAAGTTTCCTTGGAAGACCTTCAGACACAGGAAGTGTGCTTCCTCAAGAGAATCTTATTTTCTTAAAAACAAGCAACCCAAGTGCATTTTATTACTGTAAAGAAATCTTGCAGAAATGGTCATTATAGACCTGATTGAAAAATCAGGAGAGTTTACTCTCTCTTTCCTTTTCAACTGAACCACAGCCATGCTAATCTGTTCGTTCATTCAATTGTAGTTATTGAGCACCGTGTGCAGGGCACTGTACTAAGCACTTGGGAGAGTACAGTACAACAGTAAACAGATGCATTCCCTGCCTGCAACGAGCTTACTGTCTAGAGGGATGCAACAAGCTACTGCATTAGCCTCCTCACTGAGCTCCCTTTATCCAGTCTATATACCTCACTCTGCTGCCCAGATCGTTTTTCTGATAAATACCAGTCAATCTTTATCTCCTGACTCCTCACAAACTGCCACTGCAGGTCCAGTGGTCAGTCAGTCGACCAGTGGTATTTATTGAGTGCCCGCTTTGTGCAAAGCACTGTACTAAATGCTTGGGAGAATTAGCGGACATGTTGCGTACCCTTAATGAGCTTACAGTGGTCGAGCCAGACGCATTTCCGTTTGCCCCAAAGAGGCAGGGAATTAAAATTAAAGCACTTGTGTTTTCCCCCAGTCGTGTTAAAGAAAAAGGGATTGAAACTATTATTTGAAGTCTTTTAATACACCTAACCAAGTTAAAAAATAACTATTAGCTAGATTTGTGGGTGTCCATGGCGTCATTACGGGTTGGAGACGATTCGACAGCATAAGACAAGACAAGATTTGTGGGTAGAGTGGCATTACATTGTACTTATAAAAATAATTGTCTTAGGAATTAAGATATTTAAACAATGTAAAATCATTTGTCGTCTAGGAAGCCTTTTCTTTTTGGAAAGTTTTGATGAAAAAAATGACAATTATTTGCCTTCCAAATGCAGATTTGGGTGAACGCTTTGTGAATTGCTGAAGGATTGAGGGTAATTAGGTTTCTAGGTTGACAATACTAAGCTATTAACAGTGGCCCCGATACCATGGACTCTATTTCATGAGTTTTATTAAAAGGGATTTCAAGAGTGTCTTCCCCAGATTAGCAACTGTCTAATAAGGAAATAACGACACATGGATTGGATAAAACAGCTGACTGCTGGCTTCAGTTTGCCTCGGCTTAGGTATATTTCAAATGTGCACGTATGAGTTTGTGTATGTGTATCTGGGTCAATACATACTACAGTTTCAAATTCATTAGAGGTTCCATTACCCAAACAAGTGGCCTTCCTATGCCTAAATCAGATTTATATATTCATCAAATTAAACCTTTGTAGCCCCTACCACTTCTTCAGCTGTAGGCTGGGACACGTCAGTTTCACAAAGGATTATCTCCTTTCAAAGATGCAGTATCTGAGAAATAACTCCAAGAAACATTAAGCATGGGGCACCCTAGCGAGTTATCAGAGGTGAAGCATTTTATATTATAAGGAAACGGTGAAAAAAATAAAGAAGGCTCAGGTGCATAGCATCCCCTGCTGGTCTTGTGAAGATTTATGGCTATATTCTAAAGAACTTTTGCTTGGTCTTATTTTGGAGATGCTGCATTGCCTAGTGCGCAAAGAGCACCGGTAGGGGTCAAAGGATCTGAATCCTAATCCCGGCCCTGCCAAATGCTTGCTGTGGGACCTTGGGCCAGACCCTTAACTTCTCCATACCTCAGTTCTCTTGTTCTCCCTTCTCCTTAAACTGCGAGCCCCATGCTGGACAAGGACTGTGTCCAATCTATTTTACTTGGATCTACCCCAGAATTTAGAACAATATTGGACACTTAGTAAGCACTTAACAAATGCCATATGAAAATCTAAACAATTCCGCAAGCCTAAGCCCCGTGCTAGACCCAGACCCATAAGCCTTAGCATGTGGCCAATTTGAGCTCCAAAAACCAGCCCTAGTACATGGCTCAAGTTCTGTCTTTATATGGCTTCCAGTTAATGGGCTGGGATCTGCCTGGCCCCCAGAAATACAGATCCAGGCTGGGGCAGTAGTCATCTGGGGTTTTGCGATGTGATCGTTTCCAGGAGAGCCAGTGTCAGGTACTGGTTCCAGGAATGAATGCAGATTGGATTCTTGGACCTTCCATGAGGCTAAAGGCAGAATTAAAGGTTGTGATGGGCCTGGAGGGCCTGATTTCTGCATGTAGGTGCATGTCTTTTTTTTTTTTTTAAGGTATTTGTTAGGCACTATGACGTGCCAGGCATGTGTGTGTGTGTCTGTGTGTGTGTGTGTATATTTATAATATATCTATACTGGACTAGATACAGAGTAATCAGTTGGACACAGTCCATGCCCTACCCAGGACTCGCAGTCTTAATCCCCATTTGACAGATGAGATAACTGCTGAGGCACAGAGCAGTTAAATGACTTGCGCAAGGTCACACAACAGACAAGTGGCAGAGCTGGGATTAGAACCCAGATCCTCTTGGCCACCAGGCCCATGCTCTATCCACTAGGCCATGCTGCTTCTTGATCCCTCTCGGCACTGCCCCTCAAATTAGGTAATGACAGACGACTATGGAGTTGCCCATTGGGAAAGATCGAAGAGCAGTCAATCAAAGTCATATTGATTGAGTGCTTACTGTGTGCAGAGCACTGAACTAATTGCTTGGGAGAGTACAATATAACAGGGTTAGTAGATAAATTCCCTGCCCCTAAGGAGCGTACACTCTAGAGACACAGAATTTAAACTAAATTACGGCTGCATACATGAGTGCTGAAGGGCTAAGGGTCGGGGTAGATGAATTGGGGAAATTAGTTGGGGAAGGCCTCTTTGAGTCGATGTGATTTTTTAAATGAGACTTCGAAGTGGGGAGAAGGATGGTCTGTCAGATTTGAAGGGGGAGGGAGTAACCGGTCAGAGGCAGGGCGTGGGTGAGGGATCGGTGGTGAGGTAGAGGAGATTGAGGTACAGTGAGTAGCTTGGCATTGGAGAGTGAAGTGAACGTGGGCTGGGTTGTAGGAGGGGGCAAGATGATCGAGTGCTTTATGATTCAGATAAGTGAAGTACGGACTGGAGTGGTGGAGAGGTCAGCGAGGAGGCTGATGTAGTAGTCAAGGTTGGATTGGATCAGTGCTTGGAAGTGCTGGTTGACTGACCGTTTGGGTGGAGAGCAAAGGGCGGGGTCTAGTGATGTCGTGAAGGTAGAATCGACAGGATTTGGTGGCCGGTTGAACGTGGGTTGAATGAGAGATGAGTTCAGGATAATGCCTAGATTACGGACCAGTGAGACAGGGAGGGTGATGGTGTCAACAATGATGGGAAAACCATGGGGAAGACAGGGCTTGGGTGGGAAGAATAGTTCTGTTGTGGACATCATAAACAGAATTGAGAGTGGCCAGGAAAAAATCTGAATGTCTTAGCTATAAATATTTTCCTTCAACTTAATTATGAAAACATTGCTAATGTAAGTGCTGATTGTGGATTTCCTCCCGCTCCCTTCCCCACCCCTTGGGCAGAACTCTTCGAGTCTGTGGGACATTAGGATCTGCTGTAAATGAATGTTTTTGAAAGTGAAATCCAAACATTGATTGGGTCTAGAAGGAAGTAGGCGTCTTGTTCGATATAAGAAGCCTAATGCTTCCTTACAAATGGTGATTTTTTTTTCCCAGGGAAATTACTGTCAGTGTTTTCATTTCATTAATAGGTCATTGAATTCAGCAACAGTCAATATCTTGCTTCAAAAATGTCCTTTTCCCAATTCTTTACAATCAAAAGAACACACCATTTTTTATCTAGAGCGAGAGCTAGCTTTTCTTTTCTTACCATTATAATTGAGTAGAGAATTCCATTTTCTGTGACTATTACTGAATGATTTTTCCACTTTCAGGTCTTGCGAGTTTTCAGAATGGCCATCCATTAATTAAAAAAATTGTGTAAGCAGATCCTCTTCCACAATGGAGATCATTTTAGGAGAATCAGAGGCTGAACGAGCTTGGGTAAGCCATTTACAAATTTAACTCAGATCATTCATTATTGTTTTTAACTTTCATTGCATATTAAAATTCATTGGTGAAATGTTTGATTTTTATAGCAAAGGATTATCTAAAATTAGAAGCTCATTCCCCTTTGGGCTACCATTTAATATAGTCATTGTCATTAACAATATCGAATGAACCTCCTCAAGGTGTGTAGTGTTGTTTTAGGAATTAAGTGTTCATGTTCAACAGACACAGTCTCTGACCTCAGAAAGCTCATTTTAATACAAAGGGATTATCTTGGATTAAGGTTAAAGACAGGATGAGAAACTGTTTCCTCCCTAAGGACTGAATGTTCTGTGAGTCTCATCAGTGGACAGTAAATTCTCACAGTCATCCTCAAAAGTTGCACATTTGCCAGGACATAGATCTTGCCGTTCCCTGAGGCCCAGTAGTTCTTTAGGTTAGGACCTGGTTGGACAAGAACGGTACATTGTCTAGAGCCTGGTAAAAAGTCAGGCATTTCTTCCTGGAGCAGGGGCCACCTGGGGATACAGTTTTGAGCTGATGGAGCTTTGTGGGGACAGGGGAGAAAGAGGAAGGCAGAGGGAGGGAATAGGAGAAGAGGAAGGGAGAGAGAACAAAAGGTTAAAAAGTAGAAGCTTTTCTTTCCCTGTTGCTGCCTTTAATAATAATAATAATAATGACATTTGTTAAGCACTTACTATGTGCCAGGCACTGTATTAAGTACTGGGATGGATGCAAGCAAATCGGTCCCTGTCCCACATGGGGCTCACAGTCTCAATCCCCAGTTGACAGATGAGATAACTGAGGCACAAACAGGTGAAGTGATTTGCCCAAGATCACACAGCAGACAAGTGATGGACCTGGGTTTAGAACCCTCTAGACTGTGAACTCGATGTGGGAAAGGAATGTGTTCTATGTATAGTGTGCTTGCCCAAGCGCTTAGTACAGTGCTTTGCACACAGTAAAAGCTCAGTAAATACGATTAATAATAATAACTCATTACCTTTTGACTCCCAGGCCGTGGTATATCCTCTAGGCCATGCTTCTGGTCCTCTCAGCGTTCCCCCAAGCTCTTTGAGAAGGAGATATCTGCCTCTCTCCAGCCCGACCCACCCAGGGATCCTGAGCACACACTGAGGGTTGAAATTCCAGAGCTGCTGTCAAGGTGGTCTCCAGTCCTGGAACTGCCCTGATCCTCCCTCCTTTTGGGGCAGGAACTGTTGACCACAGTCGGGGCTGCTGCCATCCCAGAAACAACCCGGCACAATAGTGGAGATGCTGCCTGGAGCACCCACTCTGTCCCATTCCTGGGAGTCAGTCACCTGAGGGTCGCCACAGGGTTCAGGTGGGGAAGAGGCAGAGGGAAGTCTCCCCTCTGGAGACTCCGGGGTGGGGATGAGAGGGGCGGTCCACACCCAGGCCCTGCTCTCACCCAATCTCCTGGGCCCGGGGAGGACCAGAAGTGCAGTGCCAGCGTCCTCATCCTCATCTTCGTCCTCATGCCGGCAGGGTGAGAGATGGAATTGCCATCTTGGTTATACCTCTGGTCCCTTTCTGACTCCAAAGAGTCAAATAGGCTACCTGTGGCTACCCACTCTGTCCAAAAAGCCCAAGATCTCAATGCCAACCCTAAAGGGACTTTTCTTCTTTGCCCCTAGGGAGTCAATTCCAGTGCCTTAATGTTCAGATAGATATGTAACCCAGAGATGTTCTGCGTAGCAAAATTCTGTATATTCTCCATTTTCCCAGTGATTTACATCTTTTAATAGAAGATGCTTTCCTCTAACTCTCGCAGGGCAGAAGAGTTGAAGGAAAGCACCTCCCTTGCATTTATTTGTCCTACTCCTCTCCCTTGACGGTGTTCGCCTTAGCCTAAACAGATGAAAGGGAGAAACAGCTACCCACTGGTAGAAAACACAGCTGCTTACATCTGGCTTGGGGAAGGCTGTAATGGGGAGTGGAAACAGAAACTAGAACCATTCTGGGATTTTGTATTCCCCGGCCCTCTCCCCCTGAGGGGAAGGGGCATTGAGGGATTTCAAATTTATATATTCAGTCGGTCACCAAATACTTTCACAACATCTCTAGAATCGGCTCCTTATCTCCATCCAAAGTCGTACCGCACTGGTCCAATTGCCTGTCATATCCCAGTCTCGACTACTGCATCAGCCTCTGACTTTCCTGCCTCCAGCCTCTCTCTTCTCCAGTCATACTTCAATCTGCTGCCTGGATCATTTTTGTAAAAAGAGTTCACTCCATGTTTCCCCACTCCTCAGAAGCCTCCAGTGGTTGCCCATCCACCTCCAAATTCCCCCAGTTAGACTGTAAACCCGTCAAAGGGCAGAGACTGTCTCTGTTACCCATTTGTACAGTCCAAGCGTTTAGTACAGTGCTCTGCACATAGTAAGCGCTCAATAAATACTAAATACTACTACTACTATTCCAAATCAAACAAACTCCTTACCTTCTGCTTTAAGGCATTCAATCAGCTCTCCTCCTCTTACCTTGCCTTGTTAATCTCCTACTATAACCCAGTCATCAACTTTCCTCCTCTCTCAACCTACTTACTGTGCCTCAGTCTCCCCTCTCTTTCTATTGACCCCTTGCTCATGTGCTTCCTCCAGTCTGGAACTCCTCCCCAACCCATCTTGCACATCTGATGCCCAGTTCCAAGATTCCAGGCATTCGTAGTCATAAAATAAGCTGCAATTCTGCAGAAACATCCCACAGATAGGAACTGTTTTCTGTACTTTAATATTCAATCTTTGGTTACTTGTCAAAAACCTTTTTGAAGTAGATTTAAAACCTGAGAAAATATGATTTCACTGGACCTTGTTCACTAAGAAAGCAGTTACTCAACTATTTGGAGTTTTATTGTGCTCTGAGAACCCCTCCCCTTAAATGACTTCCCAGATACCAAACTTACCTTTAAATTAAAAAGAGAAAACATTTTTATGAACATATTTCCACTTCTGCTCCTGTGGGCCCACTCCTTTTTTTCCCCCTCCCTTACTCTTCTTCTTCCCCTTTTTCTTCCTCTCTGTCAAAAAAAAAAAAACCAAACCCCAAAATAAATAGGGTTAGGAAGGGGCGTAAATCAGATACAGTTAGAAGGAAAGAATTCTGAGTGCTTTCACATGTCCACTGCATTTAAAACAATGTGGCTTGCAGCCCAAAACTATTTCAGTGTAGCTTCCCATCTGGTAATGTCTTAATTTTGATCCATTCCCAATTGATTTTTGACTGGGATCCCATGTGAGCAAAATAGTGGAGGCTATTCAGATATACATGAAAAGGCCAGATTTTCTAATGTTTTTTCTGATAAATGGTTTTTCTTCTGTGGAAACATCTAGGTTGAACTCTAACCCTCTATTTGCATTTTTAAAGTGTGCAACAGCAATGACTTATAGTGATTAAAATAAAAAAAGGAAAATTTTTCACTTCTTTTAAAAAATGGTTTATAAGTGCTTACTATGTACTAGACATTGTACTAAGTTCTGAGGTAGATACAGATAATCAGGTTGGACACAGTCCATGTGCCGCGTGGGGCTCACAATCTTAATACCCATTTTACAGATGGGCAACTGAGGCACAGAGACTCAATCATTACTTGAGCTCATACCGTGTGCAGAACACTATACTAAGAGCTTGGGAGAGTACAATATAACAGTTGGTAGAAACATTCCGTACCCACAACAAGCTTACAGTGTAGAAGGGGAGACCGATGTTAATATAAATAATAATAATTATGCTATTAATTGCTTACTTTGTGCCAGGCACTGTACTAAGCTCTGTAATGGATACAGGCAAATGGGATTGGACACAGCCCCTGTCCCACACAGGGCTCACAGTCCATTTACAGATGAAATAACTGAGGCCCAGAGAAGTATAGTGACTTGCCCGAGGCCACACAGCGGACAAGTGGCAGAGCTGGAATTAGAACCCATGACCTTCTGACTCCCAGGCCTCTGCTCTGTCCACTACGCCATGCTGCTTCTCCAACATAAGTAAATTATTAGACGTACACAAGTGCTGTGGGGCTGAGGGTGGAGGAGGAGTGAATAACAGGAGCAAATCAAGGTGGTCCAGAAGGGAGTGGGAGAAGAGGAAATGAGGGCTTAGTAAGGGAAGGCCTCTTGGAGGAGATGTGCCTTCAATACTTTGAAGGAAGGGAGAGGAATTGTCATATATGAACAGGGCGGGCACTCCAGGCCAGAGGCAGGATGTGGGCGAAAGGTCAGCGGCAAGATAGATGAGATCGAGGCACACTAAGTAGGAGGAGTGAAGTGTGCGAGCTGGGTTGTAGTAGGAGGGAGCAACATGATTGCTTTGAGGCCGACAGTAAGGAGTGTCTGTTAGATGTGGAGGTGGATGGGCAACCACCGGAGGTTCCTGAGGAGTCGGGGAAACATAGACTAAACATTTTTTGTAGAAAAATGATTCAGACAGCAGAGTGAAGATCTGATCAGAGTGGGGAGAGAGACAGGAGGGAGGGCACTCAGCGAGGAGGCCTATCCGGTAATTAAGGCAAGATAGGATAAGTGGTTGGATCAAGGGAGTAGCAGTTTGAATAGAGAAGAAAGTGTCGATTTTAGCAGTGTTGTGAAGGTTGAACCCACCTAATTTACTGATAGATTGAGAGAGAAGTGACTTGGCCAAGGTCACACAGCATACAAGTGGAAGAGCCAGCATTAGTACCCAGGGACCGTGCTTTTTCCACCAGTTTACTCTGCTTTTCGCTAGGGAAGGGCTGAGCAACGTGTCCCAGGCTTCACTTCTTTAGAGCCAAAGTGTAAGTGGGAGAGCATCCTTGTCTTCTAGTTTCATTCAGTTGACTTGACTAAGTGCCTGGGAATAAACCGGCACATTTCCTGCCCACAACGAACTTACAGTCTAGAGGAAAGTGCAGTTCTAGTAAGTAGCCAACTACTGGACAGCCCAGAAGAAGAAAACAGAATTAGCATAGCTGTGTCAATTGGAAGAGACCCATGGAGTCGGGACCTAGCAAACCCAGGAAATTAGAATCCAAATGAAAAAAACAGCTTCAGTACCTACAGCTCTCCTAAAACACGAGACTGCGTTCTTGCAAGGCCCAAGGTTAAGGAAGGTGCAGGCTGCAGGACTGAACCATGCTAGTGTCAGGATGCCTGTCCACCCCAGTTTAATTTCACCTTGTGCTTGGCTGTTTCCAAATAGACTCCTGTTTTTGGAGGAATGCTCCTTACCTCCATAAGGGTGTTCTAATCAAGGGAAAATTCCCGTTAGGCCCAAATCGAGTGCACTCACTGAAATTTTTCAGTTCCATGCTCCAAGTCATTCGTATTATCACGTCAACTTTGGCGAGCGTAGAGGGAGTCGGTTAAAATTTTGCAAACTAGTAAAAGTTTGGCCGCTCAGCTATAACCTGTGAGCCTCATGTGAGGTGGGGATTGGGTCCAGTCTGACTGTGTGGTATCTTCCCCCACACTTAGTACAGTGTTTGGCAGAGTAAGCACCAAATACCTCAAATGTTATTTTTTAAAGAGATTCCTCAGGAGATAGGCCATAACTTTAGGAAGAAATGGAGAAGCCTGTTTCAAACTTAACATAGCTAAATAAGATTGTTTGAACCCCTTCTGGCACAACTGTGCTATCTTTCATATCCCATTCTTCCACCAGAGTTGTCATTTGGATCTGCGTTGACAGGCTGGGAGAGGGATTTAGCTGTGGGAGGTGGGGTGCAGATGGGAGTTCTGGTAAATTCATTTTTGTTGGTGATGATGACAAGCTGCACACTAGAGTTACCGGGCAGATTTCTGCGCTCGTTTTGGTCTGAAATACCCATCGTGGCTTGGAAAGGAACGGGAGTTCCGATAAGACTCAGGGTATCTGTTAAGCACTTACTACGGCCAAGCATTTGTACTTAGAGCTGGTCTAGGTACAGAGTAACCAGGGCGGACAAAGTTCACATCCCAAATGGAGCTCTCAGTCTAAGAAAGAGAGAGATCGGGGCAAGCTTCGTATTGTCCTTGGAGAATCAAGAGAAAAGATGGAGCTTTTCCTCCTTGGAGAAGTCCAGACTACGTGGGAATACAGTTTCACTGTCTCCTGGAGTAACCCAGTTGCTCAGATTGAGTAGCAGAACGAAAACACAAGTGACTGTGTGGTTTTTATTTATTAAGAATATCAGGCACTTCACTAAGCATTGGGGTAGATAATTGGGATGGATATAGTCCCTGTCCCACAGTCTTAAATCCCCATTTTACAGATGAGGTAACTGAGGCCCAGAGAAGTTAAATGACCAGGCCAAGGCTACATAGGCCAGTGATGGAGCCGAAATTAGAATCCAGATCCTTTGACTCCCAGACCCATACCCTTTCCACTAGGCTGTGCGCTGCTCATCTGGTGATATCTGCTGGGGTATCTGCTGAAGATTTATTAGTGGCGAGAGCAGCTGGATTTTTATTTTGCAAGTTCAGTTCACGCAGTTGAGCAATAGTATGTATTGAATATGCACTGTACTAATACTGTACTGGTTTGGTAGACATGTTCCTTGCCCTTAAGGAGCTTACAGTCTAGGGGTCCGTACACAAAACCATAGTATGCTGCCCTTGTTAAAAGGATGGTTTGAGCATATCCCAGGGAAACCATGCCCCTGTTTCCTAAATCTGGGGTCTCCTGCAAATTTAACAATCTCTGTCCTCACTAAAGAACGGTGTAGAACCTGTTACCATGCAGTACAAAAATTAATGTAACTGATTACAGTATATGTTTGGGGGAATAAGACCTAGTCTTGTGTTACAGCATAGCTCAGGGATTCTCAATTTGTTGGGGCTTTTTTTTTTTTTCTCACTCTGGCCCTTCCCCAGGGCCAAAGAATGGGATCTGAGTGTCCTCTCTCTGGACACTTTGTTTCATATGAGTCGGTCAGAATGCAGGATTAAAAATAGTTCTGTCCCTCTCAGAGAAAGAATATGGTCCTGTTCAAGACTGTCCCCATCACTCGGAAGATTAGAAAACCCCGAGCAGGCAGCTGAGGTAATACTGTAGCCAGACACTCGAGAAGCCCCCACTTAAAACTCATAGTTTTGCTTCTTGTTTTTCTGTAGCGTCAATAAAGCGGGCCGGTCTGAGCACTGTTGACTGTCCCTTGACTCCGATGCAGTTTTGAAAACTTGCAGTTCAACCAAGGGCAGACCCTTGTAGCTGACTTGAACGGTGGATACACTCTAATGATTTACAGTGTGATATAAATCTGCTGACACCCAGAACCGTTCTGTCCTTCTAGATCATTAATGTTCATTTCAGATTTTTTTTAAAATGGTTATTAGAGTTAAAGTTTAAGAGTTTCACCGCCTTGTTAAAAATAGAGAAGACTGGGCTTCAGTGATATCTGTTGCCTTGAGAAGGACTCTTTCAAGTTATTTGGCTGCAAGATTTCTGGTAGGGAACTTGCTGGGATTGCTTGCTTGGTTAAGGTTTCGTGGCTTATTCATATTGTTTCTCTGAATGAAAACTTGATATTTGCGTCATGTTCTTAGGGTGCCTGAAGATTTCCTTCTTTGAAACTGGAGTAGTTTTCAATCTTGAGTTAAGTGACATGAGTCTTAGAAACCTTTATGCATTAGGTTTTATTTTGTACATACTCTTTAAAAATATATTTGACTTGACTTTGTTGTAACCTGTGCTGTGTTATTTGTGTGTTACTGATCAAATAAATCTTGCCTTTTTTAACGATTAGGAGGTTGAGATAAAAGTGCAAAGATGGTTTTCGACTAATTTACTTTAGGCCTTCCGAAGCACTTTAAAAGGAATTGCCATCTCAATCTTAATGCTTTGCCCACTCTACATGGAACTGTTCGTAAAGACACCCCAGAAGTATAGATGTGTAATGGGTAGCGAATTTGATATTGTGACACCTGATCTGGACTGCTTTCCTTTTTAACTTTCTGTTGAATATGGGAAGGGTTGGGTTTTCCTTTAAAGTATAAATGATTATCTGCAGACTTTTCGTCCTCTGCAGTTGCCCTTAATCTGCAGTGGTGTTGCTCTTGCTAACAATAGAGTGTTAAAAATTGGAGGGATGTTTCTTAGGGCTCCAGCCTCTGGATAACTTTTTCTTGTGTCTACTGGAGCTCCAATTTTTAAGTCCTCACTTCGTGGCACAGAATCAGCCTTGTTCTACTTAGCCTGCTGGCAGGGATGTGTGTTAAATGGAGGTTGTGTGGCGGAGAAAAATATACTATATGTGTGAAAGTCTTCGAGTCTCTGAAAAAAATTAAAAAAAAAATAATAGTTGATATTCAATCTTGGAAGCTAGGTGATGAGACACTGTCTGCATCAGATTGTGAGTTTTAAAACAACTATTCACGTAGTTCTTTGAATTTTTATTGGTGAAGAAAAATTAATTTCCGAATGTTATGACACTAATGCAGGGGTCTAAATTAATTTGCTTGGGGGCTCTGACTTTTCAAAGGAGAAGGACTCCAGGAGCAGAATGTGTGGGGAATGGAATGATAGGGATTGCGTCAGCAGCTGAGCTTTTAGGGAGGGGGGTGGAGGTTAAACCCTGGAAGTAGCGGTGTGCAGACCATTGTACTAAGCACTGGTAGGCGTCACGCGAGGTAGGGAACGTGTCTACCAACTCTGTTATATTGTACTGCCCCAAATGCTCAGTTCAGGGCTCTGTATGCTCAAAAAATGCCATCACTTGATAGAAATGGTCCCTATCCCTTCAAAGATCAGCAGGTGGAACTAGGAGTGTTGTATGTCACCCGAGGGAGGGAGGTGACTTCCCCTGTTCCTCCTGCCTGTGAATCTCAGGGCCTACTTGGATGTACCATATGCCCAGCCAGTTATGCCACTGCAGATATTTTCGGTATGAAAGGATGTGAATTTTTTTTTTATTTAAATGGTATTTATTAAGCACTTACTATGTGTCAGGCACTGTACTAAATGCTGGTATAGATAGAAGCTAATCAGTTTGGACACAGTCCCTGTCCCACATGGGGCCCACCATCTTAATCAGAGAAGCAGCATGGCTCAGTGGAAAGAGCATGGGCTTGGGAGTCAGAGGTAAAATGAGGGTTAAGACTGTGAGCCTCATGTGGGACAACCTGATTATCCTGTATCTACCCCAGTGCTTAGAAGAGTGCTCTGCACATAGTAAGCACAAATACCAACATTATTATTAATCCCCATTTTATAGATGAGGTTACTGAGGCACAAAGAGGTCAAGTGATTTGCCCAAGGTCACACAGCAGACGAGTGGCAAAGCCGGGATTAATAATAATAATAATAATAATAATAATAATAATAAAATGGTATTTGTTAAGTGCTTACTATATGCCAAGCACTCTTCTAAGCACTGGGGGAGATACAAGTTAATCAGGTCTTCCCACCTGGGGCTCACAGTCTTAATCCCCATTTTACAGATGAGGTAACTGAGGCACCGAGAAGTTAAGTGACTTGCCCAAAGTCACACAGCTGACAAGTGACAGAGCAGGGATTAGAACTCAGGTCCTTCTGACTCTCAGGCCCGTGCTCTACCCACTAGGCCACTCTGTCATCTTTTCGAACTAAGGCGGTTGTGAAAGGCAGTTCATATTAAGTGGATTCTCGTAGAGGCAGAGAATAGAATAGTAGTAATAGAATTGATTAAGTGCTCACTCACTGCAGAGCACTGGACTAATCCCTGGAAGCTAATACATGGTCCCTGTCTCTCCAGGGATTCCCATCCTAAAAGTATAAGTAGGGAGAAGGGACTGGAGACAGTTACATCAGAAATGACGCAACAATTAAACCCAGCATAGACAAATACACAAAATGAAAACAAAAGTAGCAGGGCGCTGTGGCTAAAGGAGCAGAATTTCAGGCTCTCTGTGGCTCAGAGTCTAATGCATATCGTAGTCACATCAAGTGCCACAGTAGCCACATGTCTGCCCAGGGTTTTGTTACAGTTAATGTGGCATACAGTGGTTAAAATCTGCTGTCAGAGAGCAGTTTGTTTTGTGCCATTCCTTGTCTAGTTGTTTTCTCTTCAGACACATATTTGGGAAAATGTAGGTTAGAAAAAATATCATGAGCATCCTAAGTATTTAGTGTGTGGTCATCTAGATTTTCCTCAAAACAAAACCTTCATTGCGGCAACTATCAACACCAGTTTAAAAAATGCTAGGTTCTTAATATGGCAACAATAATGTAATGGTAATTATAATTGTAGTATCTGTTAAGTGTTTACCATGTGTCAAGCACTGTACTAAGCATTGGGATGGACACAGGCTAACTGGGTCATACACAGTCCCTTTCCCACCTGGGGTTCACAGTCTCAGTAAGAGGGAGAAACAGGTATTGAACCCCCATTTTGCAAGAGACGAAACTGGGTCACAGAGAAATTGTGACCCTCACAGCAGGCAGGTGCCAGAATCAGGATTAGGACCCAGGTCCTTTGACACCCAGGCCTGTGCTCTTTCCACTAAGCTATGCTGCTTCCCATCGTAAATCCATCATCGTTCATCCAATCAGAGGTATTTATTGAGCACTTACCATGTGCAGAGCACTGTTCTGTGTGCTTGGGGGAGTTCAAGCGCTTAGTACAGTGCTCTGCACATAGTAAGTGCTCAATAAATACTATTGAATGAATACAGTATAGCAGAGTTGGTAGACATATTTCCTGCCCACAAAGAGCTTTCAGTCTAGATAGGTACTTTCAGTCTACTTTACAGTCATCCATTCTGGAAATGAAATGTGAGAAGATAAGACTTTTCATAAGGAGGATTATTCAGTCCAGCTCTGGTGTCTTTTGGTTTTGCCTGTTATTGTGACTGGAGAAATTGAATCAGACTATATTATCAAGTGGACCAAAAGGGATAGAGTCACTTTTCACAGGTCTCTCCACTTCCTCTTTACCCCTCCGCTACTTTTTCAATAAATTATGTGGATGACCTTGAGACAATTTTTGTTTTGGAATTTTGGTTCATTCTTACTCCTTAGGACATTCTGTTAACAACAGTAATAGTATTTATTAAATGTATAGTGGGTGCAGAGCACTATACTGAGCCCTGGGAAAGTATACAGAGGTGGGAATTAGAGATGGTTATAAATTCCTTTGAGCTAAATCTAGTGAATGGAATTGTTTTTATTGCTTTCTCCCTGGATAAGAAGCATAAACAGCATGAATATCTGTTTCTGGCAACAGGCAGTTCTCTGATGACCCATTTCATTTGGCAGCAAAGCAAAAATGGAAAATCAGACTCAGAATTGGAAATTCATACCAACTAATAAGAAACTATCCTCTTTGGACATTTTTTGGAATCATGTCATGAATTAGGGTCATTTGAGAAAATCTTGGAATAGCCACACAGATTGGGATTGTGTGGTTGATTTAGCCAAACCCATTTGGTTTGGTTGTCAGACCTTATTTTTGAACTAGTCTCAGCCCCAATCAGTTCAGGATAAATGTTGTTCTGGTCCCTTCTTAATTATTCAAGGGATGATTTTCCAGTTGATGAGTTCTGCAGGCCAGCCTACTTGCAAAGATTACTGCTTTAACGGCCTTTACCAGCATGTGGAGGGGTTATTTGGTTAGGTTTTGTTTTTCCCTGCTTGGCTGATTTAGCTTTCTTGATTCTCATCTTTCCCTACCTCTGTAACGTTATTTTAGGCAAATTGCTGCTAGTTTGCACATTTCCCAGAAGGGAGGGAAGTAAATTATTTTTAACTCAAAATATCACTGATGAAAAATGTGGCTGAAAAAAATATTGAAACTATTAACAAATAAGACATTTTTGGATTGTTTGGTGATCCTTGATCCACTTGCTTCCTGCCTCCAATATTAGCCATCATTGAGAATTGCTTTTATTCACCTCATATGACACTATCAAATTTGGTAACAGCTTGCTATTACACTTTTCAAGTGTTCCTTTAAAGTTTAAATTAAAGTCATTCCTTGGCTTTAAACTGTATCAGAGGAAGAAAAATTGAAGATTAAACATCGAATAGGTAATTAATAGATTTTAAGTATATAAATGAATGGTTTCCTTTCTCTGTCCTTGATCTTTGGTTCTTTTCTTACCACCCCGTGTCATCTTTCACTTTTTTATCATTATAGAGGTATACATTTTTCCTCTTCTCTAGAAGGCAGTTTATAGTCAGTGAGCATAGGTTTATGACCGTTAATCTCACTAGAGAAGGCTTGGAGGGGGAAATTCTTTTAGAGCTCTTTCACAACTTGGGGAATTAGCAAAATGCTACAAACCACATGGACCGCGTGATTATTAAGTCACTAGTTAAACCCTTGGTGCAGGCTAACAGCGACTTAAAATCATTAAGATCGTATAGTTGTTCAGTTTTCTTTTTTAATCTAATCTAAAGTAATAGCCCAGAAAATGCCACGTATTTTCAAGCAGTTTTGACGGCACAAAGAGAATTATATAAGTCTAATCAAATCCATCCTCTCTTCTTTCTTCATACCCATATCTCCTTTTGACCCAAACAATGCCAAAATGGCATCAGTTCTGCTGCTGCATAACTAAAGTGGGAGGGCCATACTAATATCTGTGGCTCTAGAATCTGCCCAAAGGAGCAGTCAGTCAATCGATCAATGGTAATCATTCATTCATTCAGTAGTATTTAATAGTATTTATTGAGCGCTTACTATGTGCAGAGCACTGTACTAAGCGCTTGGAATGTACAAATCGGCAACAGATAGAGACAGTCCCTGCCCACTGACGGGCTTACAGTCTAATCAGGGGAGACAGACGGACAAAAGCAATAGCAATAAATAGAATCAAGGGGATGTACGTCTCATTAAAACAATAGCAATAAATAGAATCAAGGTGATGTACATCTCATTAATAAAATAAATAGGGTAATAAAAATAAATGAGCAAACGAGCACAGTGCTGAGGGGAGGGGAATGGAGAGGGGGAGGAGCAGAGGGAAAGGGGTGAAAAAGGGGGCTTAGCTGAGGGGAGGTGAAGGGGGGATAGAGGGGGAGCAGAGGGAGCAGAGGGAAAAGGGGGAGCTCAGTCTGGGAAGGCCTCTTGGAGGAGGTGAGCTCTAAGTAGGGCTTTGAAGAGGGGAAGAGAATTAGTTTGGCGGAGGTGAGGAGGGAGGGCATTCCGGGACAGTGGGAGGACATGGCCCAGGGATTGACGGCGGGATAGGCAAGAATGGGGGACGGTGAGGAGGTGGGCGGCAGAGGAGCCGAGCGTGCTGGGTGGGTAGTAGAAAGAGAGAAGGGAGGAGCGGTAGGAGGGGGCAAGGTGATGGAGAGCCTTGTAGCCTAGAGTGAGAAGTTTTTGTTTCGTGTGGAGGTTGATAGGCAAATCATTGAGCACTTACTGCGTGTAGAGCACTGTACTAAGCAGTTGGGAGAATACAGAGTTGATAGTTGCATTCCCTACCCACAACGAGCTTACAGTCTAAAAGGGGGAGATAGACAGTAATGTAAATAAATCAATCACAGATATTCACAGAAGAGCTGTGGGGTTGGGAGCGGTGAGTAAAGGATGAAAATCCAAGTGTTGGTATTTGTTAAGCACTTACTATGTGCAGAGCACTGTTCTAAGCGCTGGGGTAGACACAGGGGAATCAGGTTGTCCCACGTGGGGCTCACAGTCTTAATCCCCATTTTACAGATGAGGTAACTGAGGCCCAGAGAAGTGAAGTGACTTGCCCACAGTCACACAGCTGACAAGTGGCAGAGTCCGGATTCGAACCCATGACCTCTGACTCTAAAGCCCGTGCTCTTTCCACTGAGCCACGCTGCTTCTCCAGAAGGGAGTGCAGAAGTGCAGAAGGGAGTCAGAGAAGAGGACATGAGGGCTTAGTAAAGGAAGGCCTCTTGGAGAAGATGTGTTTTTAATTAGGCTCTGAAGGTAAGGAGAGTGGTCACCTGTCCGATAGGAGGGAGGGCATTCCAGACCGGAGCCAGGACTAGAGCGAGAGGTCGGTGGCGAGATAGATGAGATGGAGGTACAGTGAGGGGGTTTTCATGAGAAGCAGTGTGGCTCAGTGGAAAGAGCCTGAGCTTGGGAGTCAGAGTTCATGGGTTTGAATCCTGGCTCTGCCACTTGTTAGCTGTGTGACTGTGGGCAAGTCACTTATCTTCTCTGTGCGTCAGTTCCCTCATCTGTAAAATGGGGATCAACTGTCATGCGGGACAACCTGATTACCCTGTATCTACCCCAGCGCTTAGAACAGTGCTCTGCGCATAGTAAGCGCTTAACAAATACCAACATTATTATTAGAGGAGCAAAGTGTGAGGGATGGGTTGTAGTAGGAAATAGTAATTGTCATAGTAGGACAGTAGTAATGTCTTCTCTCTAAAACAATTGGAGGGAACAAGCCCATCCATGTTGGTAACTAGGTAGGCTGAAGACATGGTATTTAGCCAAGTGAGAGTTTGGCAGGGGGTGTGGGTACTGACCCACTTCATTCTACAAGGTGAGGCTGATTTGGTGGTTTGACGGCATAACCAGAAATCGGATTGAAAATTCAGCTGCTCAAGAAACGGCTGCTCACGATATTGTAATGATCCCTTGAACATAAAAAGCCAACGCTACCTTTTCTCAAACGTTCATCTTCACCTTCACCTTAGCCTCTTGGGGGCCTTGATGGCCTTTTGGATCGTGGTGTATGTCATGTCACGTGTTGCATAAGGGGCAGCACACTGCACTCTTACCTCTGGGTATTCCACCAGCTGCAGGCAGCCCCTGCCCCCCTTCACCTGTTTTCCTCCTTCAAGCCCTCCAATTCATTAGAACTCACCCCTTACAAAGAAACGTTGGCACCCCCGATAGACTTGGAAATTCCCCACAGACCAAGAGAAAACATGAGAAAAAGCTTCATCTTCACCTTCACCCTAGCTCTGGGGGGCCTTGATGGCATTCTGAATTTGAATTCTGGTTTGTAAAATTCTGTGGGTCCCAACACTGGTTAATATCGAGCTCGTCTGTTTCCTCATTCATCACTTAGAGCTGAACTGGCATTCGTGGAAAATACAGACAAAAACAGTTCCCTTGATCTTCTGTCTGGACGAGTCCCCGTTCTCCAGCCCTGACCTCTCACGTACTCTACTATCTCACGTTTCCTCTTGTCTGTGGGGAATTTCCAAGTCCACCAGGGGTGCCAACATTTCTTTGTAAGGGGTGAGTTCTAGTGAATTTGTGGGTTTGAGAAAGGGAAACATGTGAAGGGGGGCAGGGGCTGCCTGCAACTGGTGGAATACCCCAAGGTAAGAGCACAGCGTGCTGCCTCTCAAAGTGTGACAGAACACATCAGAACGAAACTGGGATTTGCAGATTGAGTCAGTGCCCCCGATGGCACCCCTAGTTGTCTTGGACCATTGGCCAATGCCCTCCCCAAACGAGAGCTTCCCGCGACTGGCTTGGAGAAAGAGCGGCACTTGTGGCGGAGGGAGCTGGCTCCTGCCCTCTGGCTCCGTCCCTCTCCGGTCTCCCCAACCCCTCACCGTTCTCCCCTCTGCGATCGGCTGCTCTTGGCTTCTCTCCTCTGCTCCCCATTTCACACTGGCTCCTTCACAGCTCTCTGTGCCCACATCTCCTGGCTGGAACCCAAAGGCCAAGTCCGGACCGCCTGGCCCGAGGCTGAAGGTTTTCATTTTCGCCCTCCTTTCCCTGTCCAGTGGGGAAACTCAGGCAAAGAGCGGTTGTCGGTGGGCTCTGGTGTTTTGAGCCTTGAGATCCAGGTCTGTGTGCCTCCATTCATTAATTCATGCATTCAGTTGTATTTATTAAGCGCCTGGCACGTAGTAAGTGCTTAACAAATATTATTTTTAAAAAGAGTATAAGGATATTTTCATAAAGTGCTGAGGGGCTAGAGTGAGTATCAAAGTGCAGAGGGGGTACACAGTTAATGCGGAGGAGATGGTGTATAGAAGAAATAAAGACTTAGCCACATTCTGTCTTGAGATGGCTGTTTGCCTTGCTTACAGCTGAGGGAAGACTACTATGTACTATGTGCAGAGGACTGAAGTAAGTGCTTAGGAGAGTACAGTAAAACCGAGTAAAATAGACACGGGCCCTGCCCAAAGGGAGCTTAAAAATAGGGAGAAAGAGAGGCTGGAAGCAAGGGAGACTAGGAAGGCGACTGAGCTAATAGTCTAGCAGCGCGATACGGCAAGGGCTGAACCAGTCGAGTAGTTGTTTGGGTGAAGAGGAAGGGGTGGATCCATGAAAGTTTTTAATGAAGCAGCGGGGCCTAGTGGAAAGAGCACAGACCTGGGTTCTAGTCTGGGCTCCTCCACTTGTCTGCTGTGTGACCTCGGGCAAGTCACTTTGCAGTTCACTGAGTGCAAAACCCCAACAGCTCCTCTGTGGTGAGCTGAAATACGGTAACCAGTTAATCAGTAGTATTTATTGAGCAACCAAGGAGTGTGGAGCACTATACTAAGAATTAGTAGACATGATCCCTGCCTTCAATGGGGGCGACAAGCAGATGCACTCTGTGATAGGAAGAGGAGACAGAGGAGGAAGAAGAAGGAATATAGAAAGAGAAATAGATGGCCCCCTCTAGACTGTGAGCTCATTGTAGGCAAGGAATATGTCTACCAACCCAATTGTACTCTCCCACGGGCTTAGTAATAATAATAATAATAATAATGTTGGTATTTGTTAAGCGCTTACTATGTGCCGAGCACTGTTCTAAGCCCTGGGGTAGACACAGGCAAATCAGGTTGTCCCACGTGGGGCTCACAGTCTTAATCCCCATTTTACAGATGAGGTAACTGAGGCACCGAGAAGTTAAGTGACTTGCCCAAAGTCACACAGCTGACACGTGGCCGAGCCGGGATTCGAACTCATGACCTCTGACTCCAAAGCCCGTGCTCTTTCCACTAAGCCACGCTGCGTGCTCTGCACACAGTAAGTGCTCAATAAATGCAGTGACATGGGTTGCTATGATCTGGGATAGTAGAAATGAATTGGGGAAAGCTCCCTTCAAAAGGTGAGAAGCCGCGTGGCTTAGTGGAAGTGGCTTAGTAGAAGCAGCGTGGCTCAGTGGAAAGAGCCCGGGCTTTGGAGTCAGAGGTCATGGGTTCGAATTCCGGCTCGGCCACTTGCCAGCTGTGTGACTGTGGGCAAGTCACTTCTCGGTGCCTCAGTTCCCTCATCTGTAAAATGGGGATGAAGACTGAGCCCCACGTGGGACAACCCGATTCCCCTGTGTCTACCCCAGCGCTTAGAACAGTGCTGGGCACATACTAAGCGCTTAAATACCAACATTATTAGTGGATAGAGCATGGGCCCGAGTTCTAATCCCAGCATTGCCACGTGTCTGCTCTGTGACCTTGGGCAAGTCACTTCTCTGTGCCTCAGTTTCCTCATCTGTAAAATGGGGATTAAGACTGTGAGCCCCATGTGGGACATGGAATGTGTCCAACGGGACTAGCTCGTAACTATCCCAGTGCCTATCAGTGCCTGGCACACAGTACATGCTTAAGGAGTCCCGTTAAAAATAAAGTGGAATTTCAAGAGGGCTCAGGAGATGGCGAGACCTGAGGTCTGGAAGACTTGAAGGGGAAGGGATTTGCAGGCAGGAGAAAGGTGTGAGCCAGGAGTCGGATGGAGGAGGGTTGAGAACGAGGAGCAGTAAGAAGGTTAGAACAGCCAGGACCGGGGAACAATGGGTAAAAAGACCATCTGTGCAAGGAGAGAACAGGGAAAGAGCTTTGGAGTCAGTGGTCTAGGGGTTTTCTGCCCAAAGCAGAGGGAAATGGGTAACCACTGGAGGTTTTGGAGAAGTGGAAAATCTTGGGCCATATGATATTTTAGAATGATGATCTGAGCAGCACTCAAGTGGTTAGAGGTGGGGCTCTAAAGTCATTGGTGACATTGGTCTCCATTTTGAGACAGAGAGCTTGAATTAGTATCATTATTATCATCATCATCATCATCATCATCATCATCGTCCATCCAAGCCATGTCCAGGACAGCTTCCTCTCTCCCATTCAAGTACCTACTGTTACTAATAATGATAATGATGGTATTTGTTAAGTGCTTACTATGTGCCAAGCACTGTTTTAAGTGTTGGGGTAGATATGAGTTTATCAGGTTGTCCCACATGGGGCTCAGTCTTAATCCCCGTTTTACAGATGAGGTAACTGAGGTACCGAAAAGTTAAGTGACTTACCCAAAGTCACATAGCCGACAAGCGGCGGAGCCGGGATTAGAACCCACAGCCTCTGACTTCCAAGCCTGTGCTCATTCCACTCAGCCACGCCCCATGTGGGACATGAACTGTGACCAACCTCATTAGCTTGTTTTTGCTTCAGTGTTTAGGACAGCACAAATAGTAAACACTTAAAAAAAAAAAATGAATACCTGGTTCCCCGCCAAAGTTCTAGCCAAAATATTTAGAGAACACATGCACTATGGCAGAACTGAATGTACGGTGCTTTGCGAATGGTTTTTCTTCCCTGGCATTTCCCGATCTGCCAAAATGGCCAAACCCCAGGTTCACGGTATCGTCCTTTCGTGATGAACTGCTGTGATATATCAGCCTCCTCTTCACTGATGTCCCAGCTTTCAGGTTTTCTCCCCCTTCATTCTAATGCTCCACGCTGCTGCCTGGAGCTTTTTCCTAAAACATCATCTGACACAGGCCTTCCACCCCGAAACCTCCAGTGTGGCTATTTCGTTCCCTCCGCATCAAGCTGAGAATTTTTACCGTTGGTTTCAACACCCTGCAATAGCTTTCTTTATCTTACATACCAACTGTCTTATCTGTTACTCCCCAGTTTGCATTCTTTACTCCTTCCAAGCTCACTCTTAACTGTTTTTCACTCTTGACGCACCTACATCTGGCCCCTTGCTCACCCCATTTCCCAAGCTCCCTCCCCATTGAAATCCACCGTTCTGTAGTTCTCCCCATCTTCAGATCCCTCCCGAAAAACCTCACTCGGGAAGCCTGCTGTCGCATTTCACATCAACCCAGCAGCCTGAGCCTTAACGTGTGTATTTCACACTCACCCTGAACATTTGTGTATGTCGATATGGCTATTGCCCCTGATGCAATTTTATTTTTTGGTCTTTTACATTCCTTTATAATAGTGTTATTGAACGTTCATGCACTCTGTAGCTCAGTTTATGCACCTCCCTTTCCTGTCTTTTGTAGAATTTTGGCTACTCTGAGCAGAATGATTAAAGTCCGTTCAAGTTAGCGTTTGATAGTGACAGTCCTCTAGCAGGTTAGTATAGAGTGCTTTTCTGCTGAGTTACTTTTTGGAAATCAAAGACGGGTGATTCCTGCTTTGAAGGACCACATGTCATAAAATCTGGAGGTATGTCACACAGTGATTGCTGAAGAGGCCCAGTCTTTGTACCCAATCATTGCAGAGCTGTCAACCCCCCCTTCCCCCACTCTATTCCCCAAACAAAGGGACCAAATGGAAGAGGCCAAGATCCTTTAATAATAGTAATTATGTATTAGTTAACCACTTACTATGTGCCAGGCACTGTACTAAGCACTGGGATGGATGCAAAGAAATTGGGTTGGACACAGTCCCTGTCCCTCATGGGGCTCACCATCTTAATCCCCATTTTACAGATGAGGGAACTGAGGCACAGAGAAGCGAAGTGATTTGCCCAAGGTCACAGCAGACAAGTGGCAGAGCTGGGATTAGGTCCCAGGTCCTTCCGACTCCCAGGCCCGTGCTGTATCCACTGGGCCACGCTGCTTCTCTAGGCAGCCACTTCTAAATGGCCCCAATTCTGGGCTGCTTCTATCTCCTCCCTGTTCAGGAAGGGGCAGGGGATGAGGGATGATAGGGAAGATTTTAGCAGTGGTTTCATCTCTCCTCAGACAGGCCTGAAGTCCAGCTCTTCTGCTTTGGCTGAGGTCTTGGGATGGGAGTCACTCAGAGGGGATCTGGTGAAAGGAGCCGACTGTCCACCGGCCTCTTCTAAATGGCCCTGACTCTGTTTTGGCCTCCCTCGCTACTCCAGCCCTGCTCAAAAGATAAAAAGCTGGCCTCCTCTGCGTCATCCCAGCTCTTGGCTGGGAGGTGGCCCAGAATCAGGCTGCCCTTGCCAACCATCCCATCTGTGTTGCCTCCTTCCGGAGCTCCCGGCTGAAGAGGAGAAGGTGGGCTTCGGTTCTTTATGCAGAGAAGGGTGGAGCCCCCGCTCAGCCCCTCTCACCCCTCAACCCCCTCTCCCTCTCCTTCTAATCTGGCTGCCTCGGCTCCCAGCTACTCAAGCCATTCTCACTGTCCCCAGTCAAAGCCACCCAAGAGCGTGATGGCATCAAACCCTCCCAAGAGCGCAATCGCATCAAACCCACCTCCTTCAGGTCTGTACGAGGGGTAGCCCCGGGGCCTTTTCACCACAGTCACGTGTGGCACGGCATTAGCCCTCGGTTCCCTCTCCTAGCCCCAGTTTTCCTTCCCTTCCTAGCCTCTGCCCTAGCCACAACCCTGCAATGGAGGCAGAGGCAGGATACAGAGCAACAACTGCTACTGAAGGCTCAGCTACCAGTCCCTCCACATTGCCCTTTCCCCCTTTCCCGTCCCTCCCCTCTCCCTTCCCCCGTCCTTTTGGGGTTGGTTGACTGGAACATGAGGATAGGGAGACAGAAGAGAAGGGGCTCTGAGTTTGGGTACAGGGTGAAACAGGAGGAGAGGGGAATAAACAAGGAGAGTGGGGGCACCAGGGAGAGATTAGGGAACATTTCTTTTTTGACCTTCCCTTGTTGGCGAATGCAACCCGATAAATTGTAGGTAAGCGTATGGGCAAACATCCCCCAGGTAGTCAGGTCGCATCCAGGTTTTTCAGGAACGTAGTAGAGCCGCATCATGGGAGACACCTGTGGGATTTGGAGCACTAGCCTTCTGGAGCTGGTTTTCTACCTCTTTGCCCTTGCCTTGATGAAGAGTCTAGTGTGGAGGGAGCAGACTTCAGTGCTCATCTTTCAGTTCTATGCTGGCTGGCAATGGAGTCTGAGCTGGTAAAAGTCGAGTGTTGCCGGGGGCGGGGGTCAGGTGTGCAGACATGCTTGATAAAATCAACGGGTGGGATGGCTTTTGTCTTCGGCCTAACCTGTCTCCCAACCCCTTCCTCATAGCGGCTTGCTCTGCCCGTAGGATCTTATCTTTAGCAGACCGGCGTTCAGACCACCGCTTCCTTCTCCTTGGAACCCCTGAACTGCTGCTAAACCTGTCTAAGTGGAATTGAAACCCCGTTTAGCCGGTCCTGAGGAAGCAGCCTCCTTGCCTCTCTGACCTTTATGGGCAAATTCCTGAGGGTTGCCAAAGGAGAACTGCCGCTTCTTACCACCGTCTTCTACCTGCCAACTCTATTCCCACCGACCCATTCGATTTCCAGCACTGTCCTCTCGGGAACCAATTCCAAAGGGACCTCGCTGCCAGCATCGTGGCTCACAGCAGATCCCCTCCTATATATAACAGGCTTTGAATCCTCATTTTGCAGATGAGGGAACTGAGGCCCAGAGGAGGTGAAGTGATTTGCCCAAGGTCACACAGCAGAAAAGTGGCTTAGGTGGGATTAGAGCCTGGTCCTCTGACTCCCAGGCCCATGTTTTTCCCACTATGCCATGCTGATTCTAGTATGTGTGAACCTTCTCCTTAAGCAGTTCTAGAGGTGACCAGATTGTCCACCCTGGATTGATATGGGTTCAATGTGGGCAACGTGCCACTACTATTCTGCAGCTGGCACAGGCCAAGTACCTAGTGGCTTCCTGGGCCACGGGTAACAAATAACCTTCTCTTTCTTTATCCATTCTCCACCCAACTTCTCCACCCTTTCCTGGTACCACCTTACTTTTCACTTCCCTTTTTCTTGTGACTACCCTTTCTCCTACTTCCTGGTTTTTATAGTGAGTACAGTTAAACCCCATTTCAATCTGACATCCTTCATTCAAGATGTCTAATTGAGCTGCTGTTTCAAAAATAAAAGAAAAGTAGAGCTGGTGAAGACATCCATCAGCCCCTTTGCCTGGGGCTAATTCACTCCATCTTGCGATCCACCTATTGGACGCCCAGGGCTTAAGGTAGAGCAGCATGATGGACACGCACTAGAGGTTGGAGTCATTATGAATGATTGAGCTCATCCCACAGGGGGCACGTAAGTCAAATTTATCCTGACAGACTAGGAATCAAGTTGCCCATAATTTCTAGGCAGTGTCCTGGGAAACAATATGACCTAATGGAAAGAGTGCTGGTCTGGGAGTCGTAGAACCTGGGTTCTAATTCCGGCTCCACCACTTGTCTGCTGTGTGCCCTTGGGCGAGTTACTTAACTTCTCTGTGCTTCCTTGTCCTCAACTGTAAAATGAGGATTCAGTGCCTGTTCTGCCCTCCCCCATAGAGTGCAAGCCCAACGTGGGACAGAGAAAAATTGCAATTGAGACCATAGGGCTGTATAATCATAAGTGAGGATCAAAATCAGCCATCTTGTATTTAGGAGAACTAAAGGGAAGATATGGAATTAGTAACTCGATTCAGGATGCAATTACTAGATTTGTGGAGGCCTCGGATACCATGGCTGAACCAGATTTCCAAATCAGATAAGAGCAGAGTTGGGACTTAACTAGTAATATAAATGGGAAAAGTTCACACCAGGATAAAGTCAAGATTTGCAAAGTAATATTTTCAGGCAAGGAGATCAAAGATTGTCAGGCCCAACTGAGAATTTGATTAACAGAGTCATGTGGTTTAGGCCAGTCAGTCTGGAAGTTTTGTTTGGGGAAAAGGCTGAGAAATTGATGGGGTTTAGTGTAAAATAACCCACAAATTACATGGGCTATAATGATGATGACCTTTCTCCATCTTTTCCCCTCCCGCCTCAAGTTATGTGAGAGAGGGAGAGAGAGATTTACTGCATGAAGAACTCCTTTGGCTGCGTCTAACAAGTAGACAACCCCCCTCAGCCAACAGAAAGTGCCCAACTTCCCTTTGCTCTGCTCCCCTACCTTCTCCAGCGAGGGCAAAACTTTCCCACTCTGGCAGAGGGGCCGGCCTCTTCCCAGAATCTTCCAGACCCATTCTGGTGGACGAGGTTGACCCTCTTCCAGCTCTTTGACCTTGCTGCCCAACCCTCTCACAAGGAATTATTGTTGAGAATTATTTCTCGAGGACCTGAGCGCAGTCAAAGCCTGTCCACCGTAATCTGTGTGTCAAAAAGCAGGCCTCTTGAGGGTTCCTCAAAGTTGCTCCTGGGAAGGGGAATAGTTGGGCCTGAAATTGAGAAGAGTGTCTCTTCTGGAATATACTATTGGCCCCAAAGTAATGCTGTTTTGGGCTCATAGCAGCCTTGGCAGCTGTGAAAAGGCCGGCGTGGGTGGAATAAACAGCCTAACTCCATAGCACTGGCCTTAACCGAAATGATTAAGTGTGATTTGATCAATCAGTCAGATGATCAGTAGCATTTATTGAGGGCTTACCATGTGCGGAACACTGTACTAAGCACTTGGAAAAGGACAATAGAGTTACTAGGCGTGAACCCTGACCACAAGGGTCTTATAGTCTACTGAGGAAGGTGGACATTAAAATAAATAACGGATAGAGGAACGAGTAGAGTGTGAGAATGTGTACGTAAGTGCTTCAGGACTGGGAAGAGTAGCCAAGTGCTTAAGAAACAGTAGCCAAGTGCTTAAGAGGCAGTGTGGCCTAATGGATAGAGCCTAAACCTGGAAGTCAGAAGGACCTGGGTTCTAATCCCAGCTCTGCCACTTGTCTGCTATGTGATCTTGGGTAAATCACCTAACTTCTCTGTGTCTCAGTTCCCTTATCTGTAAAATGGGGACAAAAACTTTGAGTCCTATGTGGGACAGGGACGGTGTCCAACCCGATTATCTTTTATCTAGCCCAGTGCTTAGAACAGTGCCCAGCACACAGTAAGCGCTTAGCAAATAGCATGATTACCATTAAGGGGTTCATAGACATGTTCGTTGTCGAAGGGAAGGGGAGGGTGACTCGACCTTATAGGCGACAGACCTTGTGAAAGTTGCGAGGATGGTCCCTCTCCCCTGCTTCTGGGCCTGCTGTTACCTGTCTAAGGCTGCGGCTGGGTCATCCTGCAGTGGGCCTTTTTGCTCATATTGTTAAGGGGATCCACAATTTGTGCTCTGTATCCTGCTCTGCTTTCCTCGTCCACTGAGAAAAACCGGGTATCGCAAAGGAGTAGAGAAAGGGAGGAGACCAGAGGAGAGTTTATAGTTGGGACATTTTATCTCATTTAAAAAAGCATACCACAATTCTAGATTTCCACTCTAACCAGGAAGATTCAGAGCTCAACTGTGATCAGCACAACATGAACTCATGTTGGATTGTGTCTGCCAACTTTGTTATAGCATCCTCTTTCCAGTGCACAGTACAGTGCTCCGCACACAGTCAACACTCAACAAATACCACTGATTGCAGTAGTTTTGAGTGATAAAGGATGAAACTACGGTGATAGACTTTTTGGCAGCTTTTCGGTGGGAATTTAGTCTGAAAGGGAGTAAGAGCCCAAAGTGATAGGGCAGTAATGCGAGATCACAGTGGAAGGTCTGTGGGATCATCATCTTATCTGATTCTTCTAGTGCAGGTCTTGGAGACAGTCTCATATCCATATATCCGTGTGGTGAGATGGACCTGCTGAAGATAAGTTCTTATTTCAGGTCAAGCGGTAGGCATTATTGATGGCAGTGCCCGAGATTAAGCAGCCTGCCACTAAAATATTTAGATCTGTGGGATTTTAGCTGTCTTGAATAACCTGTTCTCAATTCTGACCCGCCAGAGTGACAGATTCCATCTTAGGGTTCTCTGCCAGTTGGGCTGGGTTTTTGCCAGGGTTCCATTCCTCATTTGTAGGTGACTACAGTCAGTTTTCCCATAACTTGTGTTTTCACTCTGCATTTTGGATAGAGCGTGGCTGGGGAAGTGAGGATGTTTTTTTCTGACAACACGTATGTAAATATATTGTCCAAAGAAATGGTGTGCTACCTTGTGAGTTTTCCTTGTCATGGGATTCTTCAATAATGTCACCCTGTGTTTTTGGAGCTGCGATAGAGCAGTATCATTCGTTCATTCTTTCAGTCATGTTTATTGAGCGCTTACTGTGTGCAGAGCACTGTACTAAGCGCTTGGAAGAGTATGATATAACAAAAACAGTCACATTCCCTGCCCACAACAAGCTTACAGTTTAGAGAGAACAGTCACAAAGTTACCTGACAGTGCTGCTTCCCCTTTCTGTAATTTGTTTTAACGTCTGTCTACCCCACTAGACTGCAAGCCCCTTTGAGGGGAAAGATCATGTCTACCAACTCTGTTGTGCTGTACTGCACTATCCCACACAATGCGTTCAATAAATAATGTTGATGGATTGAGTGTTGGAATTCTAATGACATTACTTGAAGATCAAGCTTGAAATAGAGGATTTAGTGAAAGGAGAAATAGACATCCCTATTGACCAAGCATTCTTTTGTTTTTATTTTGCATGTTCTTCCTAACTTTAATGTAATGCATTTCTTACTGGTGTGTTTGTGGGCATTAAAGGACTGTTAAAGAGCTGTAGCCTTTCCTTTCCCACTGGAGAATAGAGCTATGGAAGCTATCCTTTGGGGACTTATACTTACTGGGCAGGGGGTGGGAGGAAGGGGTGGGGGGTTTGGGGGGAATCTGCTTCCTTTGATCCATTCCCTCCTTTTCCTTCATGGGATCCCTGCCCAGGACATCCCCCTGGTGCCCCAGGATGCCATTTAGGAGGAGCCGGCCATGTGAGCTAGCGGCTTTTGCCTGCGCTAGGTCGAGAGTGCCCTGATGTGCCCGGTGGAGGCTGATGCACAGAATTGGGTTAATAGAGTTCTGTGCTCTCCATAAATGTCAGTCTGGAGCGTTTTGACCCTGCAAATGGTTACATTTGCTTTAAAAGAGAAACAACCATTTATGATTGGTATGACAGTTTGATTGGGTGAGCTGCTGAGTGATCAGTACCATAGACTGATCAGTCTGGAATCTTTTGCAATGAAGTGTTTCATGTATTTATTGTACAAAATTTGGCTCCTTTTTAAATATTCAGACCTTGCAGAGGTTCCAGAAAGTTAACATCCTCCTAAGCTGAAAACGCACTGTCTTATTCATCAGTCAGTGGTATTTATTGAGTTCTTACTATGTGCAGAGCACTGTACTAGGCACATGGCAGAGTACAGTACAACAGAATTAAAAGGCACATTCCCTTACTATTAATTGATTCCAAAATATACTGTTAAAATAGATTTTCATTGTAAAGAGGTCACATAACTGAGCTGTAACGTGATTTGGAAGGGTGACTTAGAGCAGCATGGCCTAGTGGAAAGAGCATGGGCCTGGGAGTCAGAACGCCTGGGTTCTAATTCTGGCCCTGTCGCTTGACTACTGGGTGACCTTGGGCAAGTCACTGAACTTCTCTGTGCCTCTGTTTCCTCATCTGTAAAATCGGGATTAGTACTGTGAACCCCATGTGAGACAGGGACTCTGTCCAACCTGATTAACTTGCATCTACCTCAGTGCTTAGTACAGTGCTTGTGACATAGTAAGCACTTAACAAAGGCCATAAGAAAGCAATTGAGCAAACAAAAAAATGCCCAGTTTTTCTAAAACAGAGCTTCTCATCTTTGCCCTTAAACCCACCACCCTCCCTGACTCAGAAACCGACAACCATGGTGCATCCTGAACTCTTTGCAATTATTCAGCGCTCATCTTCAGCCCCTCCACCCCCTCACAGCACACGTTCCCCTTGCCACCGGCTCCTACTACCAGCCCCGTTTAATCCAGCCCCTGCCCTGGATCTTGAGCTTCTAAATGAGAAAATTTTAAACCAGACTCTGGCAGAGGTTTTTATTTTAGGGATGGTGGGAGGAAGGCTCACTGAGAAAATGAAAGAAAGATGGTTGCCACCCATGTGCCTCATCAAAGAGAGGGCAGTGGGGACTCTGTACATGCATGGTGGCCATTCGATGATGGCGCGGACTCCAACTTTAGTGTCTCAAGAGCTGGCCATCTTTTTCCATTTTTTTTTAAATTTAATGGTATTGAAGGGCTACTGAGGGCCAAGCGCTGTTCTAAGCACTGGGGTTGAATGAGCTAGGCTCACACTGCCTCCCCTGCTGTGTTCCTCCCTGAGGTGACTGCTTGTCTCGCTTACTGTGTGAAGCCAGACCTACCTGAGATGCCCTAGGTGGGACTTCCGTCTTCCCCACCACTGCGGATAGGTGGGAGCCAGACTTTTGCAGAGAAGAACGAAAAGCTTGGATTTGTGGTATAGCAAGGGCTTAAATGTAAATCCATATGAGTGGGTGTAAATGCTCAAGTGATCACGGGGAGGAGAAAAAGAATCAGAGAGAGCTTCTTGAAGGAGGGGGGTATTTCAGAAGGGCTTTGACGATGAGGGCAATCTCTCAGTAAATGTATATAACGGGCATCCTTTGAGGGACAAGGGGCCGAAAGCATTAAACACGACAACGCAACAGAAGGCAGCCTTTTTGGGTGCCCAGTGGGGCTAGGACCATGGGTGTCTCAGGTGAATTTCTCTATCAGTGGTATCATCTTTGAATATGAAATACAGCTGTATATAGTGCAATAGTAATAATTATAATTGTGGCATTTAAGCTCTTACTATGTGCTAGGCATTGCACTAAGCGCTGGAGTGGATGCAAGCGAATCAGGTTGGGCAGAGTCCCTGTACCACATGGGGCCCACAGTCTCAATCCCCATTTTACAGATGAGGGAACTGAGGCCCAGAGGAGTGAAGTGACTTGCCCAAGGCCACACAGCAGACAAATGGAGGAACAACGATTAGAACACATGTCTTTCTGATTCCCAAGCCCAAGCTCTATTCACTACGCCATGCTCTTCTCCATCATATTTATGGAGCGCTCACCGTGTGCTGAGCCCTGTACTAAGCGCTTGGAAGAAGGCAGTATAACAGAGTTGGTAGACATGTTCCCTGCCCCCAACGAGTCAGCTCTGTCTGGAGGACCGGCCCAAGTGGTCGTGGGTCCATAAGTATGCATATGACACAAAAAGATTGCCGAGGTGGTAGTTGAGAGGATTGTACCTGGCAGTACCAAAATTGAGGAAGGCTTCCTGGAAGAGGTAGGATTTGAAAAGTGCTTTGAAGATGGGGGGAACTGTGGCCTGGTGGTTTTGAAGGGGAAGGAAGATCCAGGAAGGTGGAAGAATGCCAACTAGGGGTTGGGCGCAGGAGAGTCAAGGGCTAAGCGTAGCAAGGCGAGGTGAGTTTGGGAGAAATGAAAAGCGTGAGCTTGGAGCATGGTGGGGGAGGGAAGGGAGGGGAGAGAGAATGCTGATGCAATGCCTTAAATGGGACTGTCAGGAATTCCTCCCTGGTGTGTGTAGGAATGGGAAACCATTGAAGTGCTTGAGGAGTGGAGAGAGGTATGCAGAATAACATTTTAGAGGAGTAATCCGAGCAGCAGAGTGAAATGTCGTTTATAGAGAGGAGAAGCTGGAGGGAGGGAGAGCGGTGAGGATTAGTCTGTTTGATGAACATCTGGCCTGGGGAGTGGTCGTTTAGTTGGAGAGGATCTAGGAAATGTTGTCCAGGAAAAGCCAACAGGATTTTGCTAAAGACTGAATGTGAGAATCGAAAAAGCAAAGGGTCAGGTTTAGCACAAGGTGGCGGGCCTCGGAGACAAGGAGAAAATGAGGGTATTGCCAGCTGTGAAGGGAAAATTTGTTTGAGTGGTGATTTGGGAGAGAAGGTCGAGAGTTATGTTTTAAATGTACTGATCTTAATGTACTGATGGGACATCCCTGAGGGCAATAGGAAATGTGAGAGATGAGAAACCCTTTTCTGTTTCTTTCCTGTTTCCAACAATTTTTTTGCTTCTTTCCTTCCTTCCCATAATTTCTTTCTATTTCCCTTTTTTCCATCCTGTTATTTTATTACCCCTTTTCCCAGCCAGCGAAGTCCTTCCAGATAACCTCATGCATATCCCATGTCCACTTTCATTTTCCTGGTTTCACCCCCTTCCTGCTGGCACATAAACAAAGGGCAGCAGTCAAATCTGGTTGGATTCAGCTTCTGCCAGCGTCATTTGGTCCTGTGGGATCGGGGTCGCAGGACCTGTGTACTTACCCAAGAGTGTGAGAGGGGGAGACAGAAACAGAGGCAGAAAGGAGAAGAAGAGCTGAGGAACCCAAAGATAGGGAGAGGGAGAGAGATTTTCCCACTTGGAAAAATGTGGATAATTTGGGTTATGCAGAATTAAGCTGAGAAATCATCTTCGTTACATATTTCTTTTAGGAATAGTTCTTTATTGTACTGTAATGTTAAAAACAAAGTTCCATTTTCACACCGGAAACCAGATGCAGTATTTTGGGGCTGTGGCTGAATGAGAAATTTGCTCTCCAAAGAAGAAAAAGTAGAATGAAAGTTAATGAGAATTAACTTGAGACTGAATATAATAAGATCTTTACAAAACTCTTTAGCAAATTGGTAACTTGCAAGAAGAATTGTGCTTGTAGTGCTTGTTTGCTGTTTATCACAATATTTGCTAACTGCATTTTTTTTTTTAGAGTTTTGAAGTTTGCATTAACAACTGTTGGCAAAACATTCCCTCCTAGCCACTGAAATCTGCTTTTTGTTAAAAGGAAATTATGGCTTGCTAAAAAAGTCTTTGTAAAAAATTTGTTATTGTTTTTCAACCCCATAACTTCTTTGAACTTTTCAGCAATTTTGCTGGAGGTTAGCACCTTTGAAAAACGAAACATGCTTCTGATATACCTCCCGAGCCATCGTGGCTTTTTTGAAACCAAGTCTTTAGGGAAAAAAAAAAGACGTTTACAAGCGGGATGTATAATTGTTTGGGCCATGAAATGTGATCATCAGGAATAATGTGCATGTGCTGTGAACCTAGTTAAGGACTAACCTTTTCCCTTCTACCTCTTATTTTCCGCTGCTGCTTCCCTCCTGGCGCATTTTGCTTCTTCCTGAACTGGACTATGTTTGCTTGCTGCTCAATTACAATGCATAAACAGCCTCATGGTGATAGCAAAGACTCATATGGGCCATCAAGTAAGTAACGACATTATCGAAAGCATGTTTTGTGACAGAGTAGTTGTAGCTTTAAAACACTGTTACACTGTTGAGCATCTATCGTTCAAAGAATTCCATATTAATAATGTATTCTGTGCAGTGCTTATTCTTCACATCATTCCTGAGCCTGTAGAAGAGGAGTTGTTTTAGTTTTACATATTGAAGAACTGAAGCACAGGGCAACTAAAGTGACTTTCTTATGACACACATCTTCTCTTATAGTGAATCCAGTCAATGACAGGGAATGTGTCTGTGGCCTAGTGGATAGAGCACGGAGTCAGAAGGGCATAAGTTCTAATCCTGGCTCTGGTACTTGTCTGCTGTGTGACTTGAGCAAGTCCCTTCACTTCCCTGTGCCTCAGTCACCTTATATGAGACAGGGACCGTGTCCAACCCGATTTGCCTGTATCCACCGCGGCGCATAGTACAGTGCCTAGGATGTAGTTAGTGAATAACAAATACCATTATTATTATTATTATTATTATACTCTCCCAAGTGCATAATACAGTGCTGTGCGTTCAGTAAGTACTCAATAAATACCGTTGATTGATACATAGTAAGTGCCCAGTCCATATGATTGAATGTTTTTATTTAACAAACCATCTGTTGGGCAAGTGAGTGTCTCTTATTCATGTTCTTCACCTGCTTATTCTGGCTTCCAAAGCATGTCCAGTCTTTTTTTTTTTTAAATGGTATTTGTTAATTGGTTACTCTGTGCTAGGCACAGTATTTAGCTCTGGGGTAGGTACAAGCTAATCAGCTTGGACACAGTCCATGTCCCACCTGGGGCTCACAGTCTTAATCCCCATTTTAGAAGCAGTGTGGCTCAGTGGAAAGAGCCCGGGCTTGGGAATCAGAGGTCATGGATTCTAATCCTGGCTCCGCCGCTTGCCAGCTGTGTGACTTTGGGCAAGTCACTTAACTTCTGTGCCTCAGTTCCCTCATCTGTAAAATGGGGATTAAAACTGTGAGCCCCACGTGGGACAACCTCATCACCTTGTATCCCCCAGGGCTTAGAACAGTGCTCGGCACATGGTAAGCTCTTTACAAATACCACTATTTATTTTATTATTTATTTATTTATTTTATAGGACAGAGAATTGAGGTACAGAGAAGTTAGATGACTAGACTAGGGTCACACAACAGACTTGTGGCAGAACCGGGATTAGAACCCAGGCCCGTGCTCTTCTACTAGGCCATGTTGCTTATCATTCTCTCTAGAATTGTCCCTCTTACAGCAAACGCTGCAGGTATATTTGTGATTTGAATTCAGATGTTCTAACTCCCCTCTCAGGCTTTTTGTACAAGGTCGAAGGTCAGGTAGTTCACTTGGGCTGGAATAGCAAACGTGTTGGTATGTGAATAATTTGCGTTAGGGCCCAGTAGCTGAGGAGGCTTCACCTGTATACAGTTTTCCCCTTGTTAAGCAGTGTTGATCAGTGCTTGATTGTGATTTTCCTGGAAAGAACAAGGCGGACCCCCAAAACACAAAACCCTTACACATATACACTTTTAAAAACCAGTAGTTTAGGAAGTGGCCATCCTTAATAGATTTTCATGGATGGGTTCACGTCAGCTCTGACCCTCCATGCTCTTATCCTTCTCCTGTTCATTCAGCTCCACTCTCTAAGACTGTGAGCCCAACATGGGACAGGGACCGTGTCCAACCCGATTTGCTTAAATCCAACCCAGTGCTGAGAACAGTGCTTGGCACATAGTGCTTAACAGATACCACAGTTGTTACTATTGTTACTTGTTAACATCCTTTTTGTAAACACTACAATCAAAAGTGTCTATTCTTAAGCAGCATTGCTTTGTGGAAAGAGCACGGGATTGGGAGTCAAAGGATGTGAGTTCTAATCCCTGCACCGTCTCTAGTCTGCTCTACGACCTTAGGCAAGTCACTTAACTTCTCTGTGCCTCGGTTACCTCATCTGTAAAATGGTAAAGTAGGAGCCCCCACGTGGGACAACCTGATTACCAGCACTTAGAACAGTGCTTGGCACATACTGAGTGCTTAACAAATACCATCATTATTATTAATGTTCAAGAAATGTAACATTTTCCTTGTCCTCTTAAATAATGGGAGAATGCTTTTTTAGAGATATATATATATATCTATCTATCTATATAAGAAAGAAGGTGCTGCTTGTGAGATATATATGCACACATATACACAAGCAGCTTTCTTTAGCTGCTTTCTTTAGCTCCTTTCTTTAACTTTATAGTGATTAGGAATATATAGTTTATCTTAATTGTTTTGAGGGTGATAGAAGTATGCCACCTAATTATCACTGAAAGGAATTAAGAAGCCATTAGGAGAAGAAATGAAATCCAAGGCAAAGTTAAATAGCTAGATCCCAAAATCTTTATAGCATGAGGGCCATGTGGTTTCCATTTGGGGGTTTATTGTAGCAGTTTCTTCCCAAAATCAAAGTTTGGTGAGTTCATGCCAATTTTTAATCAGGCCATTTGGTGTTTCAATAAGATTAGGATAATAAACAACAGTGGAGTTTGAAAAAAAAATGGTCTTCTAGTTCCCATGGGCAATCATATTTTTCTTCATGGCTTTGTGGTTCCTGCCAGTGTCACATATTGCCTATTGATTTTATTTCTGCCTCGGACTAAATGGTGAAGTACTATGCCATGGCAAAGCCTCTTCACTCCATTCTTATGTGTGTTTGTGTGTGTGATTGTGGGGAGAGATGTGTTTGTGTGTGTTTTAAGTGCTTATTATGTGCCAGGCACTGTACTGGGGGCTGGAGTAGATTCAAACTAATTGGGTTGGATACGGGCCATGTCCCAGATGGGGCTCACAGTCCTAATCCTGATTTTATAGATGAGATAACTGAGGCACAGAGAAGTCAAGTAACTTATCCAAAGTCACACTACTGACAAGTGGTGGAGCCAGGACTTCAGGCTCCCAGACCTGTGCTTTTTCCGCCCTGCCATGCTGCTTCCCTTCTTTCCAGATTCTTCCAGACACCAGACCTTCAGAGTTCTAGGGGGTAGAGTACAGAGAAAAGAAAGGTACATAGAATATGAAATCTGGCAAGTCATCTCCCTTCACGATGCTTATTTCCCCAACTGGCTACCAGGAAAAGTGTCTGGTGAAATAGCTTTAAAGCTGGTTTTTCAAACTCTGAAACAGTGACTCTGTTTATTGAAATTGCCCTTGGGCTTCTGTTATGAAGGATTTTTCTGTCTGTTTGGGCAGGTGATTTGTAGAATAGGGGTTTGTATTTAAAGCATATAATTGCTTTTATCTTGAGCAGTTAGGCACACTTCTAGCTAATAAAGAGTAAGTGACTAGGTAAAATGTAGTTTATGGATAATTTATTTTCAAGATTTCTCCCCCAAAGTCTATGTTTGTTTATGGAAGTTTATGGAAACAGAAATTCCTTTTGTCTTCTCAGTCTAACCTTCTTGCTGTTTGTCACATAGTCTGTAAATGTCTTAAAGGAATGTGATATTTTTTTCCTCCCTTTCCCATTCTCCTACAGTAAAGATCTTTGTTAAAAAGTTTGACATTGGCTAATTATAAAGGTTTCTTCTCTAACAGAATAGATTTATTAATTAGCGAGGCAGAAGAAAGTACATGGGTCTGGGAGTGAAAACGTGGGTTCTAATTCCAGGCCTGACGTTATCCTCCTATATAACCGTGGCAAAGACCATTAACCATCCTGTACCTGTTTTCTTATTTGTAAATTGGGAAAAAGTAACATTTTTTCTCAACCTTATTGGGTTGCTATGAGGATAAAATGAAAACATTATTATTGAAAGGGGTTTTGTTAAAAATGGGGAATACAAAATCAAGTTGATGTTACTGGGAAAGTATTGGCAATTTCTTCAAATTAAGCCAGTTTGGTCTTTGCAAGGCCAGATGACACTATTTAGATTAGCATATTTTGGACACATCATCAGGAGGATTAATTCTCTGGAGGAGACTAATGCTAGGAAAAGTCCAGGGAAACTGTGGACGAGGCAGACCAGGAGCTGGATGGATAGAAGCCATAACAGTAATGGAAGAACCATTAGCAAGGTTATGGATTATGGCAGAAGATAGGACGTTCTGGAGAAATATACCAACCGAGTCATTATGAATTGGAAACTGCTTGACAGCATTTGATAATAATAATAATTGGTAATTTAAGCAGACCTGAGATGATGGAAATATCCATCACCAGGAAGTTACAGCTAGAGAAATAGCTAGATAAGTTTCTTGCCTCTTCCCCTGCTCAACTTCTTAACAGTTATAGTATTAATCAGTGTGCTAAATACATTAAAAGAGCTATATTTTAGAGTTTTGAAGGATTTGCACAAGGATAAAACTTGACCATAATAATGTAAACATTAAAGCTAGTTTCCGTGGTTCAGTATAATGGAGAAGCAGCGTGGCTCAGTGGAAAGAGCCCGGGCTTGGGAGTCAGAGGTCATGGGTTCGAATTCTGACTCTGCCACTTGTCAGCTGTGTGACTGTGGGCAAGTCACTTCTTTGTGCCTCAGTTGCCTCATCTGGAAAATGGGGATTAACTGTGAGCCTCACGTGGAACAACCTGATTACTCTGTATCTACCCCAGCGCTTAGAACAGTGCTCTGAACATAGTAAGCACTCAACAAATACCAACATGAATATTTAATAACTCTGTTAATTCTCCACCTTTCCATTCATTCATTCTTTTGCATAGATTCAAAGCACTAAAGAAAGATTTGTTCCCTTTCACTTTTAAATGAAAACCAGCAGAGGGCATGGGAGTACCGTACTTAAATTTTGAACATATAAGTGGAGGTAACAGAAGAAATGAAACTGCACCTTATTAACAAATCAGTGGTTAAAATTTAGTTGAGATATCAAAAAGAAGGGAAACAAAACGGGAGGAAAAGATTATTCTTTAAAAATAAAATGAGAATAAAAATGTGCAAGAAAGTATGGTTGAACCTCTACGAACCTAAGAAAAACTAAACAAAAATTCATTGTAATTTGTTTGCAAGGGAAAAATGACTATTTTTCCGAAGTACTTTTTCTATTGTTCATCATATTAAATTGGAATATTATTCATCATATTCTCTTTCCATGAAAAGGTGCTTTTATTAAGGAGCCTGGTCTTTAACAGCACAGCTAAGGTGTCCACAATTCAGTAACAAGTTGCAAATGTGGAAATTGCATACTGGTGATTGTATAGGTATATTAATATTGGGCCACATTGTGAATGTTTCCTGGTTGTATAGTACCGTCCCATGCACTTAATGTGCTCTGCATCATAGTAAGCGCTTACTAAATAATATCTAATTGTAAAGAATATTTATATTACACAATATATCATACTATATGATATATTATGTATTTTTCTATATGATATATTATGTATTTTTATGTTACAATATTTTATATATAATATAAAATAAGGTGATAATGATTGCCACCTTTTGTTTAGTTGGGAACTAACAGCTAAGAAAGATGAATAAAGAAGGCTTTTATTTCATTTCATTTTCATTTCAATAGTATTTATTGAGCGCTTACTATGTGCAGAGCACTGTACTAAGCGCTTGGAATGAACCAGTCGGCAACAGATAAAGACAGTCCCTGCCGTTTGACGGGCTTACAGTCTAATCGGGGGAAACGGACAGACAAGAACAGTGGCAATAATCCATCAGTCCATTGTATTTATTGAGCGCTTACTTATTTATTGAGCGCTTACTATGTGAGCTGTGTTGAAGTTGCTGAACAAATTCGACTCAACTGGCCAAACAGTTCCCCTGTAGAAATGGGACCAAACAAGATATTAGTCCAAATCATGCCACTTGAAGTAATAGCCGAAGACTGTAGCCATGGGGCTGTTTAAACTGTAACTGTGTTTTTTGGTACCGATCAGAATGCTGGATATAGCTAAGTGATTATTTAGTTTTAACACTTCTCTTCCGTTTCTTCCCAAGCTGGGGTAACAAACAGTGATGAATCTCAGCTTCTGACGCCTGCGAAGATGAATCAGCGCCAGGCAAAAGAAGCCTATCTCACGCCAACCAAAGACTCACTTCAGCCCTCCCTCAGTCCGGGAAGTTTTCATAGCCAGGGTGAGAAGCACTGGTTATTAAATGTTGGAATGTTTTTTTATTTTTGAACTGTTCTGTTTGCATTGACTTAGCATAACTGCTTCTCCTTCCACCCACTTTCCCAGTTACTCCACTCTTGGCAACTTAAAGGGTATTTTACTCTCCCAAGTGCTCTGTACAGAGTAAGTGTTAAATAAATAGGGTCGATTGATTATATTATGTGCGGTATATTTTGCACAACCAAAGTCATTTAAACGGAAGATTGGGATCAATAAACTTGTGAATTTATGGTATTTGTTAAGCACTCGCTGTGTGTCAGACTGGGGTAGGTACAAGCTCATGAGGTTGGACACAGTCCATGTCCCTCTTGGAGTTCACAGTCTTAATCCCCATTTTACAAATGTGAGGTAATGGAGGCACAGAGAAGGAAAATGACTTGCCCAGGGTCACACAGCAGACTAATGGTAGAGCTGGGTTTAGAACCCAGGTCCTCTGACTCCCAGGCCTGGACTCTTTCCGTTAGGCCATGCTGCTTTTATCCTCCATCTTGTTTCCCTCCCTCCCGTCCTCATGTGGCTAAATGAGATTGCAAACCCTTTGACCAGATTTAAGAGCATGGGGGGAAGGGACTCATTACAATCAGTCTATAGTATTTATTGAGCACCTGCTATGTATAAAACACTATACTAAGCACTTGGGAAATAATAATGGAATTGGGAGACATGATCCTGGCCCACAAGGAGCTTCCGGTCTACACGGGGAGCTTGCAGTCTCAAGGATGGTGGAGGCTGAGAGTGAAGGGTCAACAGATGGAAAAATCATGACCCCCCTGCCCCCACCAGGGAATTCACACTTATGCAGAAACCTATGTCTGCCAATTGTTTAGTCAGGATTGTAAACCTGGTGTGTGGAAGTTTCTGGTCTGAGGCAAAATTTGCCAATTTGCAAAATCTGCTTAAGGTTTTGCTAATTCTGACCATCACATGCTCATATCTTAAGTATTATCAACTACCTGTTACATATTTTGAAATTATAGTTGTCAATAGTACTTTAATCAACTATAGATTACATAGTGATGGATTGCCCAGTATGTAGATAATCAAGCCCTTTTCTCTCCTTTCCATTTTACAGCTCATTATCACCATAAAGGTATGTGGGTAGTAGATGTAAAAAGAAATGATAGTTAATTTTATTCCTTTTTAGTTCTGGTGTGAAACAAGATGGAAGAAAATGTTGAATTGATCAGTTAATATGAGAATGGAGATTTTCTACACACCTATTCAGCTATGTTCTCCCTTTTCTCAAGAGATATTCTGACCACATGAAATTAGACTTATTTAATAATACTTTTGTGACTGGAGTGGTTTTTACTAAAAAACAAAAGCTAAAGATTCCATAATGGCAGGGCACTTTCAGTGCCCCCATATCGTATAGATGGACAAGTATATATTTAATGCAGTAAATTGTTGTGCATCCTAGAATAAAATAATAGATTCTTTTGTAATGGATCCTTTTCTTGCCCCAACTTGTATGTTGTTGGGTAAAATTCATAGTAACTCTGATATTTCATAGGTGCTTACAGTGTCGAGCAATTTACAAATCCCAAGGCTTGTTACAATATAAGCAGAATAGACACAACCCTTGCCCACATGAAGCTCACAGTCTAAATGGGAGGGAGAACAGGCTTTAATCCACATTTTGCTGATGAGATAGCTGACCCACAGAAGAGCCAAGTGATTTGCACAGCTAGCAAGTGGGAGAGCGAGGATTAGAACCCGGGTCCTCTGACTCCCTGGGCTATGCTTCTTCCATTAGGCTTTGCTGAGTCTCTGAATATAGCTATGTATATTTATGTGTGTGTTATCTCAAAATTAAGTTCCTATGTAAGACTGTTTGAAGTAAGAGCCATACAACCATTTAATGTTGTGCCTGGTTTGCAAACATTCATTCAATGAATGGTATTTATTGAGCGCTTCCTGTTGTGACAGAGCACTATGCTAAGTACTTGGATAGTACATTTTAGTAGGATTGGTAGTAGAAAATAGTGTTCATTAAGGTTGAGAACTAACTGTGTGCAGAGAACTCACAGTCTGGAAGATATGACCCTGCCCTCAGAGTGTTTACAGTCTATCACCCAGTCATATTTACTGAGCACTTATTGGGTGCAGAGCACTGTACCTAAGAGCTTGGGAGAGTACAGCGTAATGGTGTAACAGAGTTGATAGACACATTCCCTGCCTACAACAAGCTTATAGCCTAGAGGGGGAAACAGACACTAATGTAAATAAATAAATTATGCTGCTGCGCTGTGGGGATAATGGATGGGGGTGAAACAAGGGAGCAAATCAGGGTGATGTAGAAGGGAGTGGGAGAAGAGGAAATGAGGACTTAGTCAGGGAGGCCTCTTGGAGGTAGTGTGTCTTCAATAAGGCTTTGAAGGAGGGAAGAGTAGTTTTCTGTCAGGCATGAAGAGGGAGGGCGTTCCAGGCAAGAGGCAGGCCGTGGGCGAGACCTTGGCGAGAGAGGTGAAATTGAGATACAGTGAGTAGGTTGGCATTAGAGGACTGAAGTGTGTGGGCTGGGGGTTGTAGTAAGGAGAACAGTGGTAGGAGCGGGCTAGATGGTTGAGTGCTTTAAAGCGAGTGGTGAGGAGTTTCTGTTTGATGCGGAGGTGAATGGGTGACCACTGGAGCTTCTTGAGGAGTGGGGAAATGGGCTGAACAGTTCTGTAGAAAATTGATCTGTGCAGCAGAGTGAAGTATGGACTGGAGTGGGGAGAGGCAGGAGGCTGGGAGGTCAGCAAGTGCTTTCTTGGTTAATCCAAAAGCTTGGATTAAGGTGATAGCCGTTGGGATGGAGAGGAAAGGGTGGATCTTAGTGATGTTGTGAAGATTGAACCAACAGGATTTAGTGATAAATGGGTTGAATGAAAGAGAGGAGTCAAGGATAATGCCAAGGTTATGGGCTTGCGAGACAGGAAGGATGGTGGTGCTGTCTACATTGCTGGAAAAATTACAGGGACAGGGTTTGGGTGGGAAGATAAGGAGTTCTGTTTTAGACATTTTAAGCATGAGGTGATTATGGGGCAACCAATTAGAGATGTTTCGAAGGAAGGATGAAATATGAGAATGAAGAGAGGGAGAGAGGAGAGCTAAAGATGTTGGGAGGCATCCACATAGAGGTGGTATTTGAGAAGCCTTGGGAGCAAATGAGTTTTCCAAGGGAGTCGGTGGAGATAGAGAACAGAAGGGGGACCCACAACTGAACTTTAAGGGACTCCCACAGTTATGGGGTGGGAGGCAGAGGAAGAACCTATGAAGGAGATTGAGAATTCATTTACTCATTCAGTTGCAATTACTGAGTGTTCACTGTGTGCAGAACACTGTACTAAGCTCTTGGGAGAGTACAGTATAACAGTAAGCGCTCACATTCCCCCACAACGAGGGGGAGACGGACATTTATAAAACAAATTACAGATATGTACCTAAGTGCTGTGGGGCTGGGAGGGGAGGTGAATAAAGGGAGCAAGTCAGGGTGACGCAGAAAGGAGGGAGAGAAAAGGAAAGGAGGGCTGAGTCAGTGAGGGCCTTTTGAAGGAGGTGTGCCTTTAGTAAGGCTTTGAAAGGAGGGGAGAGTATTTGTGTGTGGGTTTTGAGAAGGGAGGAAGTTCCAGGCCAGAGGCAGGACGTGGGCAAGGGGTCAGCGGTGAGATAGACGGAAGTTCCAGGCCAGAGGCAGGACGTGGGCAAGGGGTCAGCAGTGAGATAGATGAGATCGAGGAACAGTGAGAAGGATAACATTAGAGGAGCGAAGTGTGCGGAGGAGAACCAGGAGAGGACAGAGTTGGTGAGGCCGAGGTTGGATAATGTTTTCAGGTGAAGAGGGCAGTCGACAGCATTGGAAGGCAGCTGAGAGGTTGAGTCTAATGGAGGAGACAGACATGAAAAAAATGCCGATAGGGAAAGCAGGAGAGTGTGTGATACGTGCATAAGTGCTGTGGTTTAGAGGATGGGGTGATTATCGAAGTGCCTGCGGGGTTCAGATCTAAGTTCGTAGGTGATGCGGAAGGGAGGCAGATCTGATGGGGAAATGAGGGATCATTCAGGGAAGGTCTCTTGGAGGAGATGTGATTGTAGTAGGGCTTTGAAGATGGGGAGAGTGATAGTCGGTTAGATATGAAGGGGGAGGGAGTTCCAGGCCAGAGGGTCCATGTCAGGACAGGCGAAATGGAGTTACAGTGAGCAGGATGGCGTTATAGGAGCGAAGTGTGCTGGCTGGGTTGGGTTGGAGATTAGCAATATCAGGTAGGAGAGGGAGAGCTAAAGAACCGTCTCAGGACACAACTATCATAGGAATAAACCTGCTGTCGCACCCCATACACCTGCCTGATGGACCTTGCATTGACGAGAACCTGAAACAGATAACCAAAAAAATCTTTGAAGTGGGGAAACAATTTAGTTTAGAAATGGGTGGTGCAGATGTCAAGGCATGGGAAGGAATTTAGCTTGGGATAGTAAATAATAATAACAACAATAATGATATTTGTTAAGCATTTATGTGCTAAGGACTGAGGTAGATACAAGATAATCAGTCCCTGTCCCACAAGGGGCTCTCAGTCTAAATGGGAGGGAGAGAATATTGAATTGAGAGAAAGCTGATTGAGTTCCCTGAAGCAAATGGTCAGGAATTTTTGTGTAATGCAAAGAATGAGTAACCACTGACAGTTTTTGAGTGAAGACACATGGGCTAAAAAACATTTTAGAAAAATGATGTGGGCAGCTGAGTGCATTGTTATAGACCTGGAGGCAGGGAGCCCAGTGAGGAAGCTGGTGCCATTTACATTCTTAAAGAAAAAGCATTAGTAGATATTAGCAGTAGAAAGGGCTAAAGTTTCAATAACATCTCACAGTACCAGAATGGTTTCGGATCATGCGCTTTCTACAATTGATGATTGTCTTCCCCGGAGAAATACAAAGTAGGCTGTTAAAAATCTAAAAGTACTTGGGCTTCATAAGTACAATTGATTGATCGATTGGATCATTCTGACCCAATCCAGTTTATCAGTAATAGTAATAATTGCATTCGTTAGTGCTTACTGTATGCTAAGCACTTAGTTTGCTGCAAAATAAACAAATCAGACATAATCCTTGTCCCACACAAAGCTCACAGAGTAAGAGGGAGGAAGAACAGGTATTTTGTCTCCATTTTACAGATGAGGTAACTGAGGCAAGTCACAGCAGGCGAGTGGCGGAACCGAGATTAGAACGCAAACATTGTACTCTATAAAAGCTGAAATGGTTGAAGTGAGAGTGAGACAGCAAAATTTCATCAGAAACTAGAAAATGGTGTCTCAGCTGAAAATGAAGCGGTGTATTGAGATTATTTTTGCAGCCTCTGAAGCTTGAACAGTCTAGTGTAAATTTGTTGTGAAAATAAATACATTTCCAAATGCCATATACTAGGAACTTCTAAGAGCAAAACTCAGGAGTACCACATGATTCTTCTAATCCTTTAATCCTTAAAAAATATGGGATTTTTCCCCACTGACATTTCTCCCGTCATAAGGCAGTGCAGTGCAAACCATCTCCCAGTTTTGCGACTCTTTTGCGGTGTCTGTAGAAAGCATTGCCATCTCACAAAAAGTTAGTGATTTGGGTTTGAAAGTAAGAATGTTGATGTGGAGCTTAATCCTGTTTGCTTATGGCCTACATTATAAATGTCCCAGATGCTGTGTTAAAAAGTTCTCATAGTTCTTTTTAAATATGGACATATTGAAGATCTCTTGTCATTGATTGGAAGCAGAAGGCTATTTTAACTAGTTTTTTCCCCTCCCCAAAGGCTAAATTGATTTTTTCTGTAAGCCTATTAGCAATGTACTTCAACTTTGTATCAGTCAGTATGTTCCAAGAAACTAAAGATTTAAGGTTTCCTAACACATATTGATTGTTTAAGGAAATCTCTTTTTGGTCAAAAGGATTGGCCACTTAACAGAATGGTCTAGAGTTAGGCAGACTGTCTGCCGTTAAGGTTTCCTTTCCATTTGTTGTAGATCTCAATCATGAAGCGTAATAGTTGTGTGACTGTGTAGGCAGCCAACCAGCCATCTGGCTGACCAAGTAACTAATTAGCTGCTCCTTGCCTGCCACGGGCCTGGCTCTTAGAAGAACAAGCCTCCAGGGGTGGGGTGGGGGGCTGGCAGTTAAGTTTGGACCCAGCGAGTGGCCTGAGCCCTCCACTGTCACCTGTCTTTCCAATCCGTACAGTGCTCTGCACATGGAAAGCACTCAGTAAATACGATTGAATGAATGAATAAGTGAATCTGTCTCAGCAGGAGCCCGAGTCCATGGCAGAGATAGCTCCTTTTCCTCTCCTTCCCTCATCCCTTGCTATAGGGAAAGCTTCCTCTTCCACCCCACCCTCTCCCCGCTCCCGTTCCATCAGAGCTTCTTCAGCAAGATGTCGGAGACAGAGCCCCGTCAGAGGCAGAGTCGGACACAGTGCACTTGAACGGTCTAGTTTAAATTTGTTGTGAAAATAAATACATTACAGCACAATGCCCGGCACATAGTGAACGCCTAACGGGTACCGCAGTCATCATTATTGTTCCTGCTCGCATTCCCTGCCGTTTATGTCTCCCCCATCCCTAACCCTGGCAGCAGCCATCCTCTTTTCTCACCACTTGCTCATCCCCTTCACCCCTGGTTCCTCCAAGGGAACCTGAACCTCAGCAACAGTTAAAGGCGTTCATTCCCGCTCTGCCTCTTCAGTTTGCTGCAGCAGGGGTTTAACCCTCATGAGGGATTGAGCTTCTCGATCCCTCTAGGCCGGCTTCTTACTCCCAGCCGCTGACATTGTCTGTGTGGAATCCTCTCTTTGGCTCTGGGAGGATGAATGTGTGTGTGTGTGAGAGAATGTATGCGTGTATATGAAGTTTGAGCGTTTGGATGACAGCAGTGTGTAGCTGTGTTTGCTCTGACCCATGGCTCTTGGAATCCTGAATGGGTCCTATTTTGATCCCAAAAGACTCCTTATTTGCAATGCTCTGCACACAGGAAGCGGTGAAAACATAGCATTGATTTATTATTGATTGATTGTATACCCATTTCTCTTACAGTACAAAGGTTGTGTTCTTACAAAACTTTGACATGAGGAAACCTCCCGCGGTAAACCTCAGCCTTTCTTTCACTGCATATATGTGCGCCAGAACACAAGCCCAAACCGGCTTGTGCTGCTGCTGAAAGACCATTTCCTAATTCTCTGATCATGTCCTAGCCAAAATGTGTGTTGAAAATATGAACTGTGCCCAAACTGAGTATAGGTCAGAGCATTCTTACATGTTTGTGGCCTCCTGTCTAATCTACCTTCCTGTTGTGATTGCTTTGGGTAGATTAGCTGTTCTTCCTAGGCTCATCCCGTTTTCTCAAACCTTTGGCTCTCTAGGTTTATCCAAGGAAGTGTGGTGCCACCCCACAGTTCTCTGTTGCACCTGTGCTGGTTCAAAGGAAAGAAGAAAATTTCAGGTCAAAGGTTACTTTTCAGATCAAGGCTAAAGAGGAGTAAATTGAGTTGGCTGTGTGTCACACTTATATAAAAAGGCAATCTATATTGGATTACCTGATGATAGGAATTTGGTAGATGTTGAAATATCTGAATTGCTTATTCATTTTTGCATGCAGTGATTCTCAGATATTTACTAAAATGCTCTACTGTGGAGCATTTAATGTTTTATTTGTGTCATAAAGAAAAGGGCAAAATTCCAGCCACATTTTAGTCTTGTTTAAAAAAAGAAATGTAAATTAACTGGGGACTCAATTGTCCTTTGAAAATATCTTGTATTCCCTGCTGATCATATTTCAGATATTACCACTCCCTCCTGAGTTAAGTCATTGGAATATGGCAACCTTTTATTTAGAGTGCAAGGCAACTAAGAAAACGTTGTCTTGAAGAATGGTGCACAGTGCTGGGTTAGTGTTTTCACTTGTAAATTTTTCAGGAATGTTTTTTATCTGTTCTTTTTCACTGATCTGGAGTCAGGTATTCTGATTTTGGGATGGAGTATTAATTTTTCTTTTCTAAGTGATCGTTTATTCCAAGAAGGTTTAATTTTATTGGAGGCCCAGCTTTGATCCCTCACCTTTTGGAGCCAATCTGTTAGCTTTGGGCCTGTCGAAGCTGCTTTCATTTTGATACTCTCCCATCACTGAATGCTCTGTAAGAGCAAAATGACTACGGTCCAGCTCCATTAGATAGACCAGATAGCAGAAGGCCTCTTAAAGATAATGTCCTCGGCTTAGAGAGCAAACAGATCTGATGATGTTTCCTTAAATCCCCAGAGTGACAGCACAGTATGTTGCCTCCCAAACCTCTGGTGGATTGCCTGAACAGTTTCAGTAATAGTAATAATAATAATAATAATTGTGGTATTTACGTGTTTACTGTGTGCCAGGAACTGTACTAAGTGCTGGGATGAGTACAAGCAAATCAGATTGGACAGAGTCCCTGTCCCGTACAGAACTCAAAGTCTTAATCACCATTTTGCAGGTGAGGTAACTGAGGCACAGAGAAGTTAAACAACTGTCCAAGGTTACACAGCAGACACATGGAAGACCCGGTATTAGGACCTACGGCTTTCTGACTCCCAGGCCCGTGTCCTGTCCAATAGGCAATACTGTGCCATAATAATAATGATGTTGGTAGTTGTTAAGCGCTTACTGTGTGCACTGTTCTAAGCCCTGGGATAGATACAGGGTAATCAGGTTGTCCCACGTGAGGCTCACAGTCTTAATCCTCATTTTACAGGTGAGGTAACTGAGGCACAGAGAAGTTAAGTGACTTGCCCACAGTCACACAGCTGCCAAGTGGCTGAGTCAGGATTCGAACCCATGACCTCTGACTCCCAAGACCGTGCTCTTTCCACTGAGCCAGGCAGCTTCTCCTGTCATCCCTCTCCATGAAACAAAGCCATTCCTCCTTTGAGGGTAACAGGCACATCACATCTCTGTAAAATCCCATTGTAAATGTACTTCTCCATATAACCTGTTCCTGGGCTGAAACATCATCTGTTTTCATTCTGTCAATATGTTAATGATTAATTCATATTTTCCCTAACGTTTCTATCTTTAAATTCAAGTTAATTGGAAATCACTACTTAAAATATGTTTTTCTTTTTTAAAATAAGTTGCACATGGCCAATTGCTTTGCAAATCTGCCTGATTGTAGAGTGTTGAATCTTTACGTTTATCTTTAGCTCAGGTTGCACTTAGCTGACACTGTCCTCTCCTGGTTCTCCTCCTGTCTCTCTGGCTGCTCCTTTTCAGTCTTTTTTTCTGGCTCCTCCTCTGCCTCTCTGCCTCTGTGGCTCAAGACTCAGTTTGGGTCCCCAGCTATTCTCCATCTACACCCAGTCCCCTGGTGAGCTCATTCACTCCCGTGGCTTCAGCGACTGTCTCTCCTGATTCCCAAATCTATGTCTCTTTGGCCCTAACCTCTCACCTTCTGTGCAGTCTCACAATTCCTCCTGCCTTCAGGACATCTCTTCTTGGTTGTCCCACCGACACTTCAAACTTCACAGAACGCTTAATTTTCCAAGCCCTCTTTCTCCTCAAACATGTTGGCATGGGTCCATTATAATTCTACCTTGATAGTATTATTATAGTCACATCTCCTCCAAGAGGCCTTCCCCGATTAAGTACTCTTTTCCCTAGCTCACTCTCCCTTATGTGTCATCTGTGCTCTTGGATTTGTGACCTCTGGGCATTTGATATTTACCCCACCTTTCAAATCTTTAAATTCAGTAGTATATTTACTTATTGTCTGTCTCTCCCTCCAGACTGTAAGCTTGTTGAGCGCAGGGACCCCGTCTGCTAATTCTGTTGTATTATACTTTCCCGAGCGCTTAGTATGGTGCTCTGCACATTGAAAGCACTCAAATACCACTGACTGATTGACTGATATCACAGAGCTATGCTTTACTCTGTTGCAGAGGAAGGGCCAGACAGGATACCTTCAACTCTTGTGTGATACCTTAAAGATCTGGGGGAGATTCCCCCTAATAATGTACTTGCTCCCCCCAAGAAACCTGAAAATATATTTTAGATGGCTGGATCCAAAGGATGACAGGTGCTTTTTTTTTTTATGGTATTTAAGTGTTTACTATGTTTCAGGCACTGTAGTAATCTCTGGGGTAGATATAAACTAATCAGATTGTACACAGTCCATCTGCTCCATGGGGCTCCCAGTCTTCTTCCCCATTTTATGGATGAGGTAAATGAGGCACAGAGAAGTGAAGTGACTTGCCTGAGGTCACAGCAGACAAGTGGTGGAGGAGGGATTAGAACCCAGGTCCTTCAGACTGCCAGATCCGTGCTCTGTCCACTAGGCCATGGTGCTTCTGTTTGTGAGAGAGGAGATGTCAGTTATCTATAGCTGCCAAGGAGCTATAGATACTCAGTGAAATGAGAGCGCTTGCTGCTGAGGTTTAGTTTTTGATAAGGATTCATGTGATTTTTGTATTAAAGTTCTTAAGCCATTTTCTAGCCTTGATTTATACCTGATTGATGAGTTTGTAAACTGTTTTAAAAGGTAGAGAACCATCAGGACATGACTTATTGAAAAGATTTTTCCAACAAAATTGTGTAAAGTTGCTAGTGTGACTATTACTTGGAAACACTTGAATTTTATTTTAGTGTTATTGAAGCCACCTGGGCATTTGAATAATTCTGATGCTGAATGATATGGAATTTAAAAAGAAACTGGTAGTTTCTCCAATTATTATTTTGCAAGTTAAAATGGCCCTTTCCAGCATAATTATCTCAAGGGCACAGAAAATCCTGTTTTCAACATCGGGCAGCCGTTTGCACACAGGTGAAATGAAGAAGCTTCTTTCCAAGTGAAGAACTGCAGAAATAGTAAATGAGACACAAAAGTGGATCATCTGAGTCAAAAAGGAGTTCACGTATCTGCTTAGCAATTGGTGAGCCTTGCCAGGAGTATGTGTTTGACACAGCCAAGATGCAAGAATCTGTTTTGATGTATGGATTTGCAAATGGTGCAGACCTTTTGTGAGCACAAATAGACGTCTCTGAGTTGGTACGGTTTTTTATTGTAGAATCCATAGTCCCTTATTGATGGAGCCAGGAAATCAAAGATTACAGTAAATAATCCAGCTACCTTTATGCTGCCCTTCATATTATCAATTATATAGCCTAAATTATTTATATTAATGTCTATCTCTCCCTCTAGACTGTAAGTTCTGCCTACCAACTCTGCTGGATTTTTCTCTTCCAAGCATTTAGTACAGTGCTGTGCACACAGTAAGCACTCCATAAATACCATTGAGGATGATGTTTAAACTATCATCGGTCAGTTATTGAAATGACAAAAAATAAATCTGTCTCAAGAGAGCAAAAGATATGGAAATTTTGATGTCTGTTTTTTATGATAGTTTTGTAGAGGGGATTTTTTTTATACTTGGCCTTTCTACAAGCACATGCCATTTACAATACACTGATAAATATGGTAACTCGGAGTTTTCATGGTGAAAGGCAGAAAGTTAAATGGCTCAATCAGAGTGATTACTGCCTATCAAGAGATTCTTAGTTGAACCTGCAGACATGATCTTTGAACTTTAAACTAGTGGGAAAATGCAGCTAGAGTGTAGCGTCGTCCGGTTCGAAGGCACATCTGCCTATTGCAAGACTGCTTCCGTGAGTAATTTCTAAGTGGGTGTTTTTTGAGGTCCAGCAAAATTTTGCTTTTTGTGGGCATTGTGTCTAGTGTGCTGCTGCAAAACGGCTATACGGTATTTCTTATTGGGAGGTATTTGCACCTTGGTTTGTGAAAATGCCACCACGTTATTCTCTAATGATGGGTTGTGTGTATTTGCATCATCAGCTCTGCGTATGTCGGGTTTTTTTAATAGAAAGTCCATCTCTTTCGGTCATATCACTTCAGGATTTGTGGCTTGTCTACCTGCAGCTACCTAGCTAGGTGAAAATACTCTTCCTCAATCCCTTCCTACCCCTTCGTACCTTTTCCCCAGAACTTAGCACAAAATCACCACCCAGAAGAATAGTTAATTACCTTATTATATTTGTAAGCTGTAAAGAGATTTTTATGTGCCTGCACTGTTTAGCAAAATTCTGCCATCCATTGTGTGGACAAAGACCTAAAGAAAATTTGGTATCAGCTTTTAACTGGAGATTTATTGAAATGACTCCTTTGACTTTAAAGTACATTTGGTCAATACAAAGAGGAAAACGTGGGACAAAACCAAACAAAATATTTTAAGTTCTCAGAAAAATGAGGCAAGATTACATCCATCCCTGAGACACTGTGGAGTAAGAGTCAACAATAAAATATTATGCTGAGCAAGCAAGGACACTTATTGGGAGGGAGGTCATATGTAAAACTAAACAGCTCACTAGTGGTAACTGAATCAGTTGCTGTCCAACCGAATAGCTGCTAATTATGTCGGAAGGAGAGCGGGTGGGGCTTGTGATCAAACCAAGAACACCTAAGCCGCAGAACACCGTTGAGCTCTCTTAGCGACCTAACGGCAGGTAAGATCAGCTCATCAGAGGGCAAGGCGGTTAGATTTTATCTCTTTGGGATTTTAGAAGTTATTTGGGGAAAGTAAGGCAGGGTTTCTATTTTTTTCTCCCCACCCCACCCCCTCAGCAAGATTGCTTTTGTAATAATTTACGGGATATTGTACATTGGTTTCAAAAAGAAGTTTGCTGCAGTAGGAAGACATGCTTCTTTCTTGCCCTTTCAGGAAGAAAAGTTGGGGGGGACTTTTTCTTTTTCAAGTATAAAGGAAGAGAATGTTTAAGGGAAAAACACAGTCAATGCTTTTAGGAAAGAAACCTTAAATGCAGTGAATAATTTGGAGCTGCAATTCAGTCTGATCTGTCTCTAGGAAACCTGTGTAGTGCACCATTATCTCAGTTTGTATAAATCTTCAGAGTTGGGTATTTTAGGTTACTCTAGAGTTGTAGTGAACCACGAATGCCCGGTTAAAAATTAAACTTAAATACTGGTTTACTTTCGGCTCTCGGAAGTCTTCAAGCCACAATTCTAAAAGTCAGAGCTTTCCATAATAATTCCTAATTCCGGTTGAGACAAGTAGCAGTTTTGTTGAAAGTCAGGAGCAGCATATCTAAAAATTAAGCCCTTTCCATTTTTAGGTCCATTTCCACAACAGGCAGATTTAGGGAGTGGAGGTTGTGGGCAAGGGAAACAAGAGAGGGAAATGTTAGGAAAAATAATGGGTCTTATAAAAGCTTTGGCTCTTGATAAACAGAGAAATGAATTAAATGACTTCATTCCAAATCCCTGAGTAATGGCTGTTGCCTTGTATTCTAGAAGCAGTAGTTTACAGTGAACGGCTCAATTCACTGAGAACCGGCTCGATGAGAGGAAAACCATTTAGGGAGAAATCTGTTCCAGTTTATCTAATCGTTAAACGAAAAAAAAATCAGGCGCAGCAGCACGACCTGAAGCCTTTTCAGTTCATCCCTTTCCCGATCTTGGTCCCTGTTGCTGATTTGACAGTCTCTGGTCTTTCTCCTTTCTGTGCGTACATCTGTCCTTTGTTTGTGCTAGTGGGGTTTGCAACACTGAATGTGAGGGAGAAGACTGTTGTTGCTGTGCTGTTGTTTTAACAAGCCGACTGAGTGAGCATGTCCCTAAAACAGAGCTTCTAAACCATGAAGGAAGAGAGTCCACAGCGACGTAGGTTTTCTTCATGCGCTGTGGTTTCGCCTGTTGTATTTCCTCCAAGAAATGATGGCCGAAAACTTGTCCGGAATGCTTCCTTTGGAGGATACAATGAGCTTTCTCCGGCACTGCCAGGTTGGTTAGCTTCATCTACCATTTTTGCTCTCGACTGTGCGGAATTTTTCATTAGAGAGAGAGAGACATTTTGGCCTTCTCAAGTGGTTTTCCTTTAAAAAATGTGGAAATAGCTTTAGTGAGAACGTGTATTATATTATAATGGATATAGGTTTTATTATCACTCTCTTGCTATACTATGTATATATATTTACACACACATACATATGTAGATATGCACATATATATTTGGCATAACTGAATTATTATTCATGGACATTTTGAAACTGGAACTTGTAGCTTAAAGGAAGGCTTTTGATTGTTTAAAAAGCGTTCATTTTCATATTTATTGCAAAACTTTGTTTATTCCATCCTTCCTGTAAAATGAAGAACTTTCTAGATTTGAGGCTAACTTCCACTTTCAAAAATACATTTTAGTAAAGGTTTTGCAATTGAATGCCACTATTAAACTTGCTTTTAGAGCAGTCCTTAATGAAGTGCATTCATATGAGTAAAATTTACCTTCATCATGCATTAAATGTCTAGTACTAGTCTACAATGAATTTATTTTGTAAACATCATTTGAAATACCTGTTTTAGCCTTTATTTAAATCCTGGATTGACTAAAAAGTGCATTTGGACAACTAAAAGATTCAGTTTTACCTCAGTTATCTGTGTGAACCAGAGGGTTTGAGGTTATAGTATTGTCCAAATGACAAAAGTGGGATGTTCAGGTTTCCGGGCATGATGCATTTAAGGCAGCGTGGTGTTAATTAGATTAAAGTGAAAATTTTGTTTATCATTTTGAGGGGGACTTGTTGGGATTATGATTTAGTATAGATTTTGAAATTTTTCCAATATAAACTTGTATTTCTTTTATGCTTTAATTGTCCCATAGTTCAGGGATTATATATTCATATCTGCTCTTTCAGAATTGTTTTGTGTCCTGCTTGTTAGAAAACAATCTGCTTAAGTTTCTTAAAATAGGAGGTATTTCCAAATAGATTTTTCCTGTTGATTAATTAATGTGTCACCAATCTAATTGTTTCATCGAAAGTATTGTTCTTTTTATTGTCACTTCTGAAGGCTGAAATCACAATGCTGAATTTATATGTACACGCAAACTTGGGGAAAAAAATGTATAAGCTATATTCAGTTGGAAAGAGTAGAATGCATTCAACTAGAAGCACACACAAGCTTGTTCTCACAAAGCTGAATGTGGGTTGTTTGTTCACTTGGGCTTGTGGTGATCGTAGCCAACTTTACTCAGTCCTAGTTTTTTTAGGACATTTTTGTTGCTTGGACATTTAAAGCGTAATTCTCATTTTCTGTTCAAAACGAGGCTTGCTGTTCTGCTCCCTGTGACCCACTCTCTGTCTTTTGTCAGTAGCTTTCTTGCATGAGATGGGTTTTCTTGACCTTCATACAATGCTTCTGTAAGATCTGTGAGATGGATGGAAAGAATATAGTAATGGTCAATGTTCCTTTAGATGCAGAATGTTATATTTGAACTAAAATAGGCTTTCAAAAGGTGTTTAATTGTGCAAGAATGATCGATTTCTACCCAACCCTCTCTGTTCAAGGGTATCCATAGAATACCTTTGCGAGCACCGCAGATGGATGGAGTGAGAACAACAATAAAAAGCCTTGTAATTCAGCAGTTAATGGCTAAGATGTCAATTAACCCTGGATTAGAATACAGCGAAGGTCATCTTGGTTAAAACTCTTTTAACTGAAAAAAGCAATGTTCCTATTAGTTATTTGTAGCATCATAAAGAAAAGCCATGAGTTAACGTATTCTACTCCGATGCTAGAAACGTTGTGTTCTGCTACAAATGATAATGCAGTTAGCTTGTACATTCAAACTATTTTTAATGTGTAGAATTCTCCTGGGCTGTCTAATGGTCCCGAGATTAAATATTAAGTCTTTCTGACAACTGTACAGATATCAGCCAAGTTGTCAACATTTATATAGCTTCCACTGTGTACCCAGCAGAATATTAGGGTCTGAGGGGATTTTAAAAAATTGAAAAATAAATGCAGGATTTTACAATATAACGGGAGAGGCAGCATGACTTAATGGAGGCCTGGGAGTCAGAAGGTCTTGGGTTCTAATCCCGGTTCCTCCACTTGTCTGCTGTGTGACCTCGGGCAAGTCACTTTCACTTCCCTGGGCCCATTACCTCATCTGTAAAATGGGGATTGAGACTGTGAGCCCCACTTGGGACAAGGAGGTGTGTCAAACCTGATTTGTTTGTATCCACCCCAGTGCCTAGTACAGGGCCTGGCACATCGTAAGCACTTAACAAATACCATTATTATTAATAAGACATATACAGAGGCATACAACTTTCCATATAATGCATCTTTTGGGAGATGTGTCCAGATGAGGTTCTCTTCAACTTTCCCTTGCTGTAATGGGAAAAAACTGGAGGCGATACTGGGGTCCTATATTGAGAGTGCCATAGGGAGACTTTTTGCTCTACCCTGTTATTTCTCTAGATCCACTCTCCGATCAGAAATTGGGAACCAGCTGTTCTTTTGATCTCTGGAAACCTCATTTTTCATCCCCAAAGAAGCCTGTGTTACCCCTGCACGTTCTCTCCACCTCCCATTCTTCCAAAGCTAACCTTTCCACTCCTTCACTTCCCACCCCTTGTTCTTGCACTTCCTCCTACCTGGGACTTCCCCTCACCATTTCAAATCTCCCAGACTATGCCTCTCCCCAACCTCAAAGCCCTCTTGAAAAACCCTTTCCTCAAAGAAATGTTCTCCGACTATTCTTCCCCTTCCAGATTGTCAGCCAATGCCCTCCCTTAACATGCACACTAATCCTTTAGCATTTCACGTTTATTTTGACAGACACATTTACTTTTTCTATTTATTCTTTTATATTCCTTTTAACACCAGTTATAGTGGCTTACTTTTTCTTGTTCCCACTAGTTAAATTTGTTTCTGCCCTTATCTTTCCCATTTAAAATGAATATTCCTTGAAGGCAGGGATTGTGTCTTCTGCTTTTACTATACTCTTCCAAGTACTTAATGGTGTCCTTCATCCAGTAAACACTTAGTAAATATTAATAGTAATGGGACTTTTAAAGTGCTTCTTGTGTGCAGAGTACTGTTGATTGACTGATTTTTCTGGTTCTTACTCCAGCGTTCAAAAAATAGGAATATGCCTCTGGTGTTTATGTTGAAAGCTTATACCGTGGATTGCCAAACTGTATTTCAAACCACAGTTTAATGGAAGCTTTCCATAGACGTAAATTTGAGTGACACAGAAACTGCGAAATTAAATAAAGCTATTGAGAGCAGTGTACTAATTATTATGTAGAGAAAGTCCTTGGATTGGCACAACAATTGTTTCCCCAATAGTGAGTCAAGTTGAAACATGTCAGAACCAATTTTCTCATCGGAACACTATAGATGAGGGGTTTGTTCCCGGACCAAGGTTGTTTACCCTAAAATTGCCCACAGTTGTTTACTCAGTCAATTCGAAATAACTCCTGAAGCCTCTGCTCAGAGACAGCAGCCTCTCCCTTGACGGCTGCGTAGGCTGATCTCTCTGAGTTGCTGTCTCCTAAAAGTCCACTGCATTTGAAAATGGTGGGGGCTCCCTTCAGGTCACCTGGCAGGAAGGCTTGAGGGTCTGTCTCTTGCTTCTTGTTGCTCTCACATATTCTGTCCAGGGAATCCGTGTCGTTCAGAGGACGGCTTCAGTGCTGGTATGTTGGCTCCTCTCTAGGCTCTCCCTCTCATTGAGCTCGCCCTGCAGGTGGACATTAAGCATGGTTCGTTGGGGACGCTGGGGAAATTGCTCAACAATCTGGAAGCGTCCTCCTGGTAGCCACGTGTCCGTCACAGTTCCGTAGGCGGCTGGATAGATTCTGCCCCTGGGAGTCAGAAGGATCTGGGTTCTAATCCTGACTCCGCCATATATCTGCTGTGTGGCCTTGGGCAAGTCACGTCACTTTTCTGAGCCTCAGTTATCTCAACTGTAAAATGGGGATTAAGAGCGTGAGCCCATGCGGTACGATGACTGTGTCCAAAATGAATAACTTGTATCTACTCCAGCATTTAGAAAAGTGCTTGGCACACAGTAAGCGCTTAACAAGTACCATTATTACTATACATATTATTATTATTGCTAGTAATAATAATAAACACCACTACGGGTTTCTAGGCCTTCACTTTGGTATGAAGTTTGATGCTTCGTTATCAGTAAACTCTGCCCATTTCCCAAAATACAAGCCCGTTTTCTCCCGAATCATTTTCCTACAGAGTGTGCTGTCGCATCAGCCATATTCGGCCTTGTGACTCACGTTGTTGATGCACTTGTTTGGGAAGAGCTTTCCAGGTGTGAAATCATACATGACCTCGGTTTTCTCTGGGCTTCTCTTCTTCAGTAATGCTCTTCTGACTTGGGGGAGCAAGTCACAATCATCTCAAAGTCACCTTCTACCCATGCCCAAAAAGCAAGTCATCAGCATTCAGGTGTTTCTGAGGGTCTCAAAGACTCTTTTAGAATGTGTCTTCAAAGTTTATCGAGCTTCACATGGGCGGGGAAGCTTATCAGGCACCATTTTCAGGGCTCCCAAAGACCTGCAGGGTTGTATAGTTCTTGCCCTGTGCCCAACTTTGCTCAGATGGGAATGGGAAACCTTCAGCTCCCTCTGAAATGATCATAACCCACCATGTGTTAACCTTAGAATCTTAGTGAACTTTTCAGGACATCCAAGATTGCTTTTGTAAATTCAGTAAAGAGGTTTGGGTTGTGTCAATCAATCACTCAGTCAGTAAGTGGTACTTATTGAGTGCTTACTGTATCCAGAGTACTTGGGAGAATATAATGCAACAGAGTTGGTGGACACATTCCATAATAATAATAATAATGTTGGTATTTGTTAAGCGCTTACTATGTAAGTACAGAGCACTGTTCTAAGCACTGGGGTAGATACAGGGTAATCAGGTTGTCCCACGTGAGGCTCACAGTTAATCGCTATTTTGCAGATGAGGTAACTGAGGCACAGAGAAGTTAAGTGACTTGCCCACAGTCACACAACTGACAAGTGGCAGAGCTGGGAATTGAACCCATGACCTCTGACTCCAAAGCCAGGCTCTTTCCACTGAGCTAAGATGTTCTTCCTATTGCTACCAGTTTGCAAAGATCGTGCCTGTTATATTCTTTAATGGTATTTAAGTGCTTAACTATGTTCCAAGCACTGTTCTAATCCCTGGGGTAGATACAAGTTAATCAGCTTGGACACAGTCCGTGTCCCACAAGGGGCTCACACTCTTTACCCCCTTTTCACAGATGAGGTAACTGAGAAACAGAGAAGTTGAGTGAGTTGCTCAAGGTCAGACAGCAGAGAAGTGGTGGAGATTAGAACCCAGATCCTTCTGACTCCCAGATATGTAGTCTCTCCACCAAACCATGCTGCCTCTCATGCTGCCTCTCACGCATTCGCTACTGCATTTGGATTACAGTGGTGGCTTAGTGGAAAGAGCACGGGCTTGGAAGTCAGAGGTCATGGGTTCTAATCCCGGCTCTGCCACATGTCTGCTGTGTGACCTTGGGCAAGTCACTTAACTTCTGTATGCCTCAGTTGCCTCATCTGTAAAAATGGGGTTAAAAAATGTGAGCCCCACGTGGGACAATCTGATTACCCTGTATCTGCCCCAGTGCTTAGAACAGTGCTCAGCACATAGTAAGTGCTTAGCAAATACCATTATTATTATTATTATTTGAGCACTTGCTTTATAACTGAGCAGTTGGTCAATAAAAAACAAGTGAAAGTAAGTGGAATTCATTTGTGATCTCTGTCCTACAAAGTGCTCACAATCTGTTGACTACAGCAACTTTGTGATTCAGGAAATGCAAGATTAACTACGTTCTTCTGTCGAGAAGGAGTCATCTGGAATGTTGCATGGCGATGGAAATTAAGGAAACATTTCAGTAGTTTACAGTCCCCTTCTTTTAACCTCTCTTTTTGAAGATGGTGGCCGTGCTGACATCCTAAATGTGTGGCTATTCTTCAGCATTCCCTCTTTTGAGGAAAATCTCATGGGTGTGTCGAGTAGTCCATTTCAGGCCTTGCAGCTCCAGAGCAGGTATGCGTTTCCTATCTCACTCGGCAGAACGACCGCAGGTTTTTATAGGCCTCCTTTTAACAGTTATCATTGGGAGCTTCAGGGTGATGTTCATTTCTTTCTTTGTTGCATTTCGTTCAAAATCCGACTAATCTTTTCTGATGTCATCTCGCCCACCCCCGGTACCCGGTCTTGACATCTGCCTAGTAGGGAGCGTTTCAGAGAAGTGTCCCTTAGTCCAGTAAAGCTACTTGGAAGTTCGTGCCCATGTGTAGCCTTCCCACTATTGTTGCTTGGAGGCTTAGAGGCTAAGTATCAGGTAAGCTCATTATGAGCAGGGAACCCATCTTGCTAATTATGGTGTACTGTACTCTCCCAAGTGCTTATTAGAGTGCTCTGCACATAGTAAGCACTCAATAAATACCATTGTTTGATTGAATGGTGTGTCCATGATCAGGGACAATGTGGTTTTTAACAAATAACATTTGATGATAAAATGTGGACTGTCAGCTACATGATTAGACCTACTTTTGGACATCTTCTTTAATTTTTATTTTTAGCTGTATAGGTACTAGTTTTTTTTTGTAGGGCTTTTATATGATTGGGGTTGGTTTCAATCTCAGTGGTATCTATTGATGGCTTAATGTGTGCAGAGCACTGGATTAAGCACTTGGGAGAGTACAAAACAGTAAAGTTGGTAAACACGGTTCCCTGTCCATGAGGACTTTCCAAACTAGAGAGGGATTCAGTCATTAATATAATAATAATAATGGTATCTTAAGCGCTTACTTTGTTCCAGGGGCTGTACTAAGCGCTGCGGTGGATACAAGCAAATCAAGTTGGACACAGTCCTTGTCCTATGTGGGGCTCACAGTCTCAATCCCCATTTTACAAATGAGGTAACTGAGGTACAGAGAAGTGAAGCGATTTGCACAGGGTCACACAGCAGACAAGTGGCGGAGCCAGGATTAGAACCTATGACTTTCTGACTCTCAGACCCGTGCTCTATCCTGAGTAATTACAGATATGTATAAAAGTGCCATGGGACTGAGCTTGGGGTGATTGCATAGAATGCTTAGAAGTGTACAGAGTCAAGTGCGTAGACAGTGCAGAAGGGAAGAGTTGGGGAAAAGAGGGATTATTCAGGGGAATCATGGCCTACGGGAAAGAGCACAGAGTTGGGAGGTAGAGGACCTGGGTTCTAATTCCATCTCTGCCAGTTGCCTGCTGTTTGACCTTGGACAAGTCACTTAACTTCTCTGTGGCTCAACCCTAAAATGGGGATTCAAAACCTATTCTCCTTCTTATTTAGATTGTGAGCCCCATGCAGGACGAGGATTGGGTCCTACCTGGTTAACTTGAATCTACCCCAGCAATAGGAACAGGACACATAGTAAATGCTAAAGGAATTGCATAAATAAACAATTAAAACTTTGATGGTGGGGAGAATGGTGGTCTGGCATATGTAGATGGGAAGGGAATTCCAGGTCACAGGATGATGTGGGAAAGGGCATCACGGAGGGATGTATGAGATAGAGGCATAGCGAGTAAACTGGTATTAGAGGAGCAAAGTGTGCAGGTTGGGCTGCAGTAGAAGATCAGCAAGGTGAGGAAGGAGGGGACAAGCTGATTGAGTGCTTTAAAGCCAGTGGTAAGGAGTTTCTTTCTGATGTGGAGGTGGATGAGGAGTGGGGAAGCTAAACTTTTTTTTTAGAAAAATATTTCTCCACAGGTTTCATCTGTTACCAACATTCTGTTCATTCAGCTTGCTGAACTTTGTTTAAACCTACTGACTTGAACTAGGCTTTGCGTTGAACTAGGCTTTAAGTTTCTATTTACCTTGACTTTTAGTGTTAAAGGGTTGGCCTGTTAGCAGTGGACAGCTTTGGAAAGGATAACCTGTATTTCTGTCAACTAAGACAGCGAATAAATAAACCTTTACAATGAACTGATAAAAGCCTCTGATTGTTCAGACAGTTATTGGACATAATTTATTTAATGATATTTGTAAAGCACTTATGTGACAAGCACTGTTCTAGGCGCTGGGGTAGATACAGTCATCAGCGTGGCCTAGTGGCAAGAGCGCGGGCTTGAGAATCAGAGGATGTGGGTTCTAATCCCGGCTCTGCCTCTTGCCTGCTGTGTGACCTTGGGCAAGTCACTTCACTGGGCTTCAGTTACCTCATCTGTAAAATGGAGATTGTGAGCCCCTCATGGGACAACCTGATTACCTTGTATCTACTTCAGCGGTTAGAACAGTGCTCGGCACATATTAAGCACTTAATAAATACTATTATCATTATTAGTCATCAAATCAAACACAGTTCCTGTCTCACTTGGGGTTCACAGTTTAAGAAGGAGGAATAAAAGGTAATGAATCCCCCTTTTATAATTGAGGCAATTGGGGCACAGAGAAGTTACGTGACTTGCTCAAGGACACACAGCAGGCAGCTGGAGTCAAAATTAGAACCCTGGTCATCTGACTCTCAGACCTGTGCTCTACGCCATTCTACTTCCTCTATGATTGTAATTCTTGGTAGAACAGTAATAGTAATATTTATATTATTAAGCATTCACTAGGTTCAGTGAACTCTTCTAAGTCCTCAGGCAGTACAGAACAGAGGTGTGACACATTCCCTGCTTACATTATTAGGAATAAGTATAATTTTATTAGCCAAACAGTGCAGGAAATCAGAGTCCTTAAGAGACCTCTGAAACAGGAAGAAAAGCAAATGATGATCTTGGTAAGGAATAAATAAAATAAGAATGCGGCCTTACCAATCGATACCAATACAGATCGAGCTAAGTGAAAAATGAGGTCAAATCAGGTAGACGTAGGATGGGGTTAAAAGTCGGATCGATGCAAAAGCGTAGCTTTTATCCTTACTGAAATGGGATAAGCTCTTATTGAACTGTTTTTTCAGCTTTATAATTTCATTTCAATGGATGAAGTCATTACCCCTTTATTTTGAAACGGCACCCAAGAAATACTAACTGGTATATACTTCTAAGTGTTTCAAGAATGCAGTCTGACTGGAGGGGAGATGAAGTCTTCAGTGATGCACTCTGGCCTTTAACTCTGGAGAACAGCTTCAATAATCAATGGGCTGGAAGGATCCAGCCCCTCTTAGGAAGTGTTTGCACCTTAAGTCAACAGTAGCCACTCAGATGTTTATAAGCCAAATGTATTCTTTTGAAATATTTGTGGGCCAGATAGTGTGGAAAAGGAATACTCAGAGAGGCTTGATCTCGGAGGAGGGAGACAGGAAATATGAGCCAGAAAGGGCTTGAAGTTTCTCTCTAGTTGGAAGCTACATATGGAAAAAGAGGGTGATTTTCCAGAAATCAGAACTGCCCATGGAAGTGGATGCTTTCTGAACAAATAATGATATTCGTTAAGCATTTACTATGTTCCGAGCACTGTGCTCCGCAGCGGGGTAGACAGAAGATAATCAGGTTCCTCACATGAAGATGAGGAAACTGAGGCACAGAGAAATTGTGATTTCCCCAACCTTGAACCTGGGACCTTGAACTCTCCCAGTCAGCTGCTCTTTCCACTAGGCCACGCTACTCCTCAACTCCCAACTCACCCCAAGAATAGGAAGACCAGTGAATTGGTGCCTTAACCAGTGAAGAAGAACGGTCATGGTACATGAGGCAGTGGAATCTCCCATCGAGAATGGCGGACAAACCTCAGCTCCGAGACTGCAGGATGAGGAATGGATTACTTGCCATTGGCTTTTGCAGCTCCATATCACTTTTCGTCTCTGTCAGTCACGTTTCTGCCGGGTTGTTTAGTGCAAGTAGTAAGGAGGTGGGGAGGAGTGCAGCGTAGCCCAGTGGAAAGACTACGGGCCTGGGAGTCAGAGGACCTGGGTTTTAGTCCCAGGTCTGCCATTTGCCTGCTGTGTGACCTTGGGCAAGTCACTTAACTTCTCTGTCCTTCAGTTTCCTCATATGTAAAATGGGGATTCAGTGCCTGTTTTCCCCTCTACATAGACTGTGTCCAACTTGATTAATTTGTACCTTCTGCAGTGTTTAGAACAGGATATAGTAAGCACATAACAAATATAACAATAATAATAAATTCCCACAAGGACCTTTTATATGTAGGATGCATGTATGGCCAGCAAGTGCCAAGGTAGCTCAAACCCAACATTTCCCCCACAGCCCAGCCTCAGTAGCCCCTGGGTTTTCTGCTGCCCTTGTTAGCCTGTTCTTTTTCAGGATTTCTGCTGGACATGGTCCCCTACTGGTAAAGGATGGTTCTTAGCCCTGACAACTTCACCAGCCCCAGCATTTCCCTCCTTGCAGATGTGAACTAAAGTCCAGGCTTCTTGATGCTAGGGACCAAAACAGCCTGGCTGCCTCTGACATTAGAGCAATAATCGCCCACTTTGTCCTGTTCAAGAGCTAGTTCAGAGTTCACCGCCCAAAAATGTGGCCATTAGCCTCTCCACATGCTTTTCCCTCATCTCCCGCTGCCGGCCTCTGTTGGTCCGCTGAGTGAAATGTCAACTTCAGGGAGACGCTGACTCCGGGATCTTTCCCCGCTAGAGAATGGCTCCCCATGGGCCTTCAGGTCCACCACCCCCTCACATACAGGTGCAAAGTTACTGTCACCCTCTCTAGACAGTAAGTTTGTTAAAGGCAGGGAATGGGCTGTCAACTCTGCAATATTGTTCTCTCCCAATAGTTCAGTACTCTGCTCTGCATCCAGTAAACACTCAATAAATAGCACTGATTTATTGATTGATTCTTCAGGCCCAGATGGTTCTGGCTTCCATTTTATTTCCCAACACCCCTAAGCGAATTGTGAAAGCCCTATCTTCAAAAGAGATGTGTTTGGCATCACAAAAGCCCAACCCAGGAGATTCCAGAGTCCACATGATTGTCAGTCAATCAATCAGGCACTGGATCTGCCAACTCTCTTGTATTGTATACTCCCAAGCACTTAATATAGTGCTTCTGCCTATAGTAAGTGACGGATCTGCCAACTCTGTTGTACATTCCCAAGCACTTAATACAGTGCTCTGCATGTAGTAAGTGCTCAGTGAATCCTATTGATTGGTATTGAGCTTAGAACTCTTGACTAAGCACTTGGGAAAGCTCTGCCCACAGTAAGCACTCAGTAAACACAATTGGTTGACAGTATAATCGGGTTGGTAGATGCAATCCCTGCCCCCAAGGAGCTTACTGTCCATGGGAGGAAACAGATAAATAGATTACAGATAGGGAAAGCAGTAGAAAATAAGGACATTTACTTAAGTGCTGTGGGGCTCAACATTCTTAAAGGGTACACAGCCAAGTGCATGTATTTTATTATATATACACATAAATATATAATATATAGTTATATATTTAGCTTGTTTATTTTGTTTTGAGAGCAAGGATTTTAGATAAGATGGCAAGTATTTGTTACTAAGTATTTTATTAAAACAGAAGGGAGAACAGGAAGGGGAAATGGCTCTGCCACTTGTCTGCTGTTTGACCTTGGGCAAGTGACTTCACTTCTCTAGGCCTCAGTTACTTCATCTGTTAAAATAGGGAGTAAGATTGTGAGCCCCACATGGGACAGGGACTGTGTCCAACCTGATTTACTTCTACCCACCCCAGTCCTTAGTATAGTGCCTGGCACATAGTAAACGCTTAATAAATGCCATTATTATTATGATTATTATTAAATGAGCACTTAGGGAAGCCCTCTCGGGGATGTGATTTTAGGAGGCTTTTGAAGGCGGGAAGAGTGGTGATCTGTCAGGGGTGGAGCGTGGTTCTAGGCCAAAGAGAAGACTAGCTGGAAGCTAGTCTGATGTGAGGAAAAGTTGGGTCTTTAGGATACCCAGGCTCCCAAAACTCTGGTTGCAGGTACAGAGGGCTCTAGGTTACTTGTGCCCAGGAGATCGAAAAGAAAATGAATGTGCCTAGCTCACCTCCTGGCTGCTTCCAGGATTTTAAATGCTGTCATTTAAAAAATTTAATCAAACTTCTGGGGAAGCAGGCACTTGAAGCCAAAGATCACTCATTTGGGACTATGAAACCACCTTTATTGGTTGTAAGTTCATTCGTAGCTCTGTCTCTGAAGAATTTTGGCCGGAGACATAGGAGAGTTGTGGGGTGAGTAGGAAAGAGTGGGGAAAAATATTAGAATGCGCAGTCGGGTATCTAGAAATATTTCAGGTAGCTTATTTTTGGTCCTGTGAATAATTTAAATATTTTTTGCTTAATTTAGAGCAGTTTTGTTAAAATCTAAAGCGTCCGATGTCCCAAGTATTCCAAGGTGGTATTGAATAGTCTGTGATGTAAATCCTGAAACTAAAATGGAAATTTTTCTGGCCTTAGGCTGAAAAATGGTTGTTTTGAAAATGTATTTTTATCCTCTTTCTTGTCATGAGACTGAGGATTTTAGGTAAGTTGGCAAGTATATGCTACAAAATATTTTATAAAACAAGGTGTAAAAATGTGTATGTTGGCCCGGTCTTGTTGTATAACCCAGTCACCCAGCCCCCTCCTCAAGCACAGAATTCAAAGTGTAACTTGCAGTTACTGTCAACTTCTTTTGAAGGTTTTGACAGAGGGAAGGATGATGCCCTGCAGAATAAGGAAGATTCATCGCATACTATCTCAAAAAGCAAGGTCAGTACACCATTGTTCCCAATTACTGTTATACAACCAGAGCTGCCAAGAGGGTCCTTCCTGCAGTTTGGGGGTACCACAGGATGGAAGCGCACAGGACAGTATTTTTTTGCCACGAAGCTTTAAGTGATCAGCAGAGAAGCGGGGCGTTCTTGTAATCATTCTCTAGGTAGGACCAGAATTGGTCCAGTGGTCAGGAGGGGAGGTGGTAGAACAGAGTTTCTGCTGCTGAGGGGAACATCAGTGACCTTCCTCAAGGTGTCCTGACAGTTATGAGATGGTGGGTGTTGTGGAGGAGGTGGCTTCTTAGCCACCCTAAGCTACAGTGCTCCGAGAGCAGGAAGATAGTAGACCAGTGCTATGGAGTTTCTGTCCTTCCAAGTAGCAGAGATGGTGATATTCGGGTTCACGGTCTCCTGGAACTGTAGGGAGAAGGTTGGGGGAGGGCCAAGAAAGGAGGATGGGGCATAGAAATGGGCCAGATGGATAGATGGGCTCCCCAGTGCTTCAGGTAGCAGAACCGGTAAGAGCACGGGCTTGAGAGTCGGAGGTCATGGGTTCTAATCCCGACTCCACCACTTGTCACCTGTGTGACTTTGGGTAAGTCACTTAACTTCTCTGTGCCTCAGTTCCCTCACTGGTAAATTGGGGATTAAGACTGTGAGTCCCATGTGGGACAACCTGCTTACCTCGTATTCCCCCCCGCCCCCAGTGCTTAGAACAGTGCTTGGCACATAGTAAGTGCTTAACAAACACCATCATCATCCTATAGTTTGGGGCCCCTGAGGCCAGGCTTTGTGTTGGTGACTGCCCTCAGAGTCTCCCAGACCCCGAGGAGTTGTTTTGGGGCAGTCCTTGTGAGCTGGAATCTAGGTGGGTTTTCTCACGGCAGTAGAGGCAGCACACTAACTCCTCTTTGTGGCCCTGGCGCTCATGGGTACTCCCAGCTCTGGCTGTCCATCAGTTGTGGCTGTCAGAGCTGGGGCTTGCAAAGCCTCTTTCCTCCAGGAAAATGCCCGAGCCTCCCTAGCCCACAGCGCTTACATATAAATCTGTAATTTTATTTGTACTGATGTCTGTTTCCCCGCCCCCCCCCACCCCCCTCCCAAGGCTGTAAGATCATTTTGGGCAGTGAATGCCACTGTTTATTGTTGTGTGGTACTTTCCCAAGTACTTAATAATAATATTAATGATGGTATTTGTTAAGCGCTTACTATGTACCAAGCTCTGTCAAAGCGCTGGGGTAGGTATAAGGTAAGCAGGTTGTCCCCCGTGGGGCTCACGGTCTTAATCCCCATTTTACAGATGAGGTAACTGAGGTACAGAGAAGCTAAGTGACTTGCCCCAAGTCACACAGCTGACAAATGGTGGAGCCGGGATTAGAATCGTGACCTCTGACTCCCAAGCCCTTGCTCTTTCCACTAAGCCATGCTGTTTCTCAATCTCCACGCTGCTTTGATCCCTATTTTACAGGTGAGGTAACTGAGGCCCAGAGAAGTGAAGTGACTTGCCCAAGGTCACTCAGCAGACAAGTGGCAGAGCTAGGATTAGGACCCAGGTCCTTCTGACTCTCAAGCTCATGCTCTATCCACTAGGCCACACTATTAATGTTTTCCTAAGAGTTTCCTATATCAGTAAACTAACCAAAATATATGGAGCCTGTCCTCAGCCAAAGAAATCTCCCTCCAACTATGACTGTGGACATTAAACCGAAAAGCCTAATTTTCAGACCATTTACCCAGTTTTTTGAAGTCAAATGTAATTTTAGAAGGTGTCAGCAACATACAGTTTAGCTTTACTGGTTGATAATCTCATCAAATAACATAAAGCCTCCTCGTGTCTTGGTGAGTATTTTAAGCACCATTAGTCTTCTGAATATTTTAATATAATTACAGTCTGAATCCAAGCTCTACAATGGCTCAGAGAAGGACATTTCATCTTCAAGCAAGCTTACAAAAAAGGAATCTCTTAAGGTGAGTCAGTTTTAAAATAATCCCGGAAAGTAAATTCTTCCCCCAAAGCCACAAATTGATATTACCTGATTGTCTAAAGATAGCCTTTTGTATATGTCTGGTAAGTAGCACACCCTTAGAATCCCTCTGAGAGCTAGAAGTTGATTGTGTGAGAAGATAGCTGGGTGTAACCTTGTTCTGTTAAAAGGTGAAGATTGATGTTAGACCCTCCGAAGGAATGGATTACTGGAAGCTGAAGTAAAGAGGACCTAAGCTTTACTATTTTACTACTTCTTCCCATCCCTGATCGCCTGGAAGGCATTTTTTCTAAGTGGTTTAGGCTTGTATAGCATGAAGTGTTGGTGGGTCATCTTCATAACTCTAGGTTTTTAATGAGAAGCACTAGCGAGAAGACTAGTAACAGATTAGCAAATATTTTTGTTACTTCCTTACTCTCATTAGTAAGAACAATAACTTGGAGTTATTTAGTACATTTTGCCCAGAACTCTAAATCCATTGATCTAGTACTTTACCATATTCCATTATTCCACATGAGGGGAAAATAGGATAAGATAGGATCTTATGGGGATACCGAAGCATAGAGAAGTTAGCCACTTGCTCATGATAATACATCGACTAAGTGGAGAGCCGGTACTAGAAATCGTATTTCCCCATTGCCTTCCCATTAGACTTAAATATCTTTCCCAGATTTCCAATTCTATCTTCTAGAAGTCTAAAAGTTTTAGTGATTAGGAAATCAGAACATGGTTTGAGGCAGTGACTAGTCTTATTGATAGAATCAATCGATGGTATTCAGTCACTGTTCACTGTTTGCAGAACACTGTACTCAGCATTTGAGAGAGTAAAATGCAGTCGAGTTGGTAGACATGATCACTGCCTTCAAGGAGTTTATAGCCTAATGGAGGAACTTACAATATAGAGTGAAGAGCTTTGCTCAATATGTGGCCAAAGGAAAAATGATGAACCTACTATTAGTATTATTATTAAGCACTTACTATGCGTCAAGCGCTATTCTAAGTGCTGAAAGATTCAAGTTCACCAGGTTGGATACAGTCCCCCTCCCACATGGGGCTCACAGTATAAGGTAGAAGGGAGGTAGGATTTAATCCCCATTTTACCGTTGAGGAAACTGAAGTATGGAGAAGTTAAATGACTTGCTGAAGGTCATATAGCAAGCAATTGGCAGAGTCAGGATTAGAATCCAGGTCCTCTGACTCCCAGGCCCATGTTCTTCCACGAGGCCATGCTGCTTCTCAGTGGTTCCGTTTATTAATTGCTAAGGTAAATGCAGGCCCTTGGGTCGTGGAGAGTGAAGAGACAAATGTTTACTACAGCTCTTGCTCCAGGAAAGCCATTTCAGAGTATCAGGGAGCAAGCACATTTGTCCTTTAAGAAAATTGGGGTCTAGATGTTATTTCTTTGGGTATTGTCTGTTCTTTAAAGTGGGGAAAATATGGTAGCACTTTTTGAGCACCTAACACAGTGGATTAGGAATGAGAACATTATTCACGCCATTAATTGTAGCATTTTAGTATTTTTTGGACATTTCTCTGAGTGAATTATCTTAGTCTGCGGTACATTAACCATAAAGTGTGATAAGGTAGCTGATTTCGATTTTATTTAAAAGGGCAGAAAACCACAAGCCAAACAGTGCTCTCAGATGCCACTTTTGTTAAACCTGATCTCTAAGGAATATGAATCTGTTTACTCATGTACAAATTAAAATAACAGCAGTAATTATGATGTTTGTTAAGTGTTTGCTCTGTGCCAAGTACTGAACTAAGCACTGAGGTAGATAGAAGTTAATCAGGTGGGACATAATCCCTATCCCACATGGGGCTAACAGACCAAGAGGAAGGGAGAATAGAAATTTAATCACCATTTTACAGTAAAGCACATGCAAATTATGATAAATACATAATTATACATGTACATAATACATAAAAAATGAATAAATCAGGTAATGGGGTATCAATACTTCATCACCGTGATTAGTATTAATTCAGCACTGTACTAGGCACTTGGGATCATAGAGTAAAAGACCTTCAAGGAGTTTTCAGTCAAGTGGATGAGACAAGCAGACATGAATTAGAAGCATCAAATAGGAACAAGAATAAGAATAGATATGTGAAGGATAAAAACAGCAGTAGGAAACTAAATCACATTGTTACTGATGCTTGTTGCCAACATTAATCGTATGAAAGAGTGAACAAATCTGGGGAAAATTCAGATACAGTGGTAAAAATTTCCAAAGCTGAAGGATCATAAGAAAAGCTTGGTCTGAATTAATGGATTGACCCTAATTTTCTTTTATTTTCTCACCTCAGAAGTGACAAAGTAAAATCTTGACTCTTTCAGAATGAATATGCTAATATTTTTTTCCTTGCCTTCCCCATTTTAGCTCTGAGGGGTTGAGAACATGATGCTTCATATTTTCCTGTGGTTTTTTGTGGCTATTTTGATGTTTTCCTACCAGTTTTGAAGCTTTCATTTGTTCCAATGTCCTTTCCATGTTCTTTTTGGGAAACAGGTGCAGAAGAAAAATTATAGAGAAGAAAAGAAGAGAGCCACAAAAGAATTGCTCAGTACAATCACAGACCCTGCCGTTATTGTTATGGCTGATTGGTTGAAGGTCAGAATTTGTGCATGAAACTAGATATGGAGCTCTAACAGCTGCTTGCTGTTTACCTACCAGAATAGTTAAGCTAAAAGTCCTAGAGGATGGTTGTTTTTTTCCAGTGGGCGAGAGGCTATTAATTGTATCCCAGAGGCCTCGATGTTCCGCTCTCAATGGGCCAGAGGGTGTTCTCAGTACTGCTAGCCATTATTATTCCTTTGAGTGTCACTGTAGAATACAAACAACAATCAAGTGAAGAGGCTGCTGATTTATATGTTGTTTGTAGTGAATTTTATATGTAACATATCAAATGATACAGAAATTCCAAAGAGAACACACCAGTGAGTTGTAATATATTGTATAAAAACACCTGTGTATTCTCTTTATAATAAAAAGTAAAATAAAAATTAAGTAAAAAGTAACAGACCAGGACATTATCATATGTTGTTGAAGATTTTCTCTAACTCACCTTTTTGTGATAAAATATCTTCTTCCGGTTACTCAAGTTTCATCACTTACACCATGTATTGTGTATAAGAAATGAATTTATTCATCCTCATTTTAGTGTCAGAGCAGTTTAAAAAGAATCCGAATGGAGATTAAAAATCCCGTGTGTAATTCAATGTGTTTAGAGACTGTTCCTTACAGTGTGCAATGCTAATGACAAAAATAGTTTTTTGTTTTGTTTTTCTTTAATGGTACTTGTTAAGCACTTGCCAGGCACTGTATAACCACTGAGGCACTTTTTCTCATTTATAGTATAATTTGAACTCATCAAACTCTGCTTAGGCGTAGCACTTGATGGACAGTAAACCACAACTGCCTTAGGTACGAGTTTTACCCCATGGAATCACAGGATGCTATTGTGCCTTTTCCTGTTCTAAAAAAAAATCTCGAATTTAATTACCTAATTTCATCATCAGTTTGTTTCTTCCTAGTATTTCTCATTGAAATACTGAAAAATGTCCACATTCCTTACAGCTCATTTCCCTTTTTCCAGATTCGTGGAACTCTAAAGAGCTGGACCAAGCTATGGTGCGTGTTGAAACCTGGAGTGCTGCTGATTTACAAAACCCCCAAAAACGGTCAGTGGGTGGGGACCGTGCTTCTGAATGCCTGTGAACTCATTGAACGACCATCTAAGAAGGATGGTTTTTGTTTCAAGCTTTTCCACCCTTTGGAGCAGTCGATTTGGGCTGTTAAGGTAAATGAGTAGATATTCTCTTCTATTTTAGGAGACTTTCAACCAGTCAGTGGTCTTCATTGAGTGCATATTTGTGCAGAGTACTACATTAAGGTCTTGGGAGAGTACAATAGAGTGGATAGAAATGGGCCCTGCCTTCAAGTTGCTTAAAGACTGTATTACTGAGAAGCAGCGTGGCTCAGTGGAAAGAGCACGGGCTTTGGAGTCAGAGGTCATGGGTTCGAATCCCAGCTCTGCCACTTGTCAGCTGTGTGACTGTGGGCAAGTCACTTCACTTCTCTGTGCCTTAGTTACCTCATCTGTAAAATGGGGATTAAGACTGTGAGCCCCACGTGGGACAACCTGATTCCCCTGTGTCTACCCCAGCACTTAGAACAGTGCTCGGCACATAGTAAGCGCTTAACAAATACCAACATCATTATTATTATTATTATTACTGTGTAGAATGTGACTGCCTGTGAGCATTCTAATGACTAAAAGAAATGGGATTATCTTTAGCTGTTACAATCACCAAGTAACATTTTGCCATGTGTAAACTTGCTGTATTGAGTCTTCACTTGTAGTAAATAGTATTCATTAAATGCTTACTGCGTGCAGAGCACTGCTATAGAGTATACAAGAATATACACATAATCAACAATGCATCTGAAACGTGTTCCTTGAGAACTTTGGCCGTAAGGTGACCGTCTGTATTGTGCTGTATGCTTTCCCACAGACTGAAGTGTTATAAATCGGAATCTATTTCAGAACCCTTGGAAAATCAATGTGGAATTCCTATCCATGTAATATTTGGTAACTTTAAACAGCATTCAACTATATATTATGGTTGAAGTAATTTAAAGCCTATCATCACACCATTAAATAAGGAGTTGTGATGTTATTAGTCATCGCAGGAAGCTGCAAAAGTAGCTGACTGGAACCTAAAAACTTTAAAAAAAATTCAGTGAGAAATAAGCCCCATATAGGTTGAACAACAGTATTCTACTTTACTTCATATAGCATATTTGAGCAAGCTAAGGTACCAAAGGGATCTATACTGGAACATTTCTCGTAATTGGATATTCTTCAGTCATTTTTTAGCAGTTCTCTGTTTTCCTGAAAATTGTTGCAAGGTTTTATTAATCCATAAATCTTAGCTGGAAGTGGATCTAAGTTCCTAGTTTTAGTGACGGCCATGACAATGTCTTCTGCTGCTGCTGGGGCGCAGATTTCTCCATTTCAGCTGAAAGTGGCACAGAAACAAAGTGAGGTAGAAGGGGCAGAGATTTTTAGGTAAATTGAGTCAGCCTCCTCTATGTTGCTACGATTCTCTACCGCCTTCGGATGAAGCAGAGAAGCCAACTTCTAGGTTGCATTTGCAGGAGGGGAAGGGAAGGCGGAGAAGGGTAGCATCTGAATGAGGGTTTCTCCAGAAGCAGTCGAGTTGAAACAGAGGAGCCAAAGGGGAGAAACCGGGCTTCAAGTTAGTGTCTGGGGAGGGAAGTCTCATCAGTAATGTCGATCGGGGCTTCCGCAGCCTCAATCGCCTCTGCAGTTATAGTGTGCAACGTATCCAGATTTTGCATGTTATTATGTTGGAAACTGAGGATACGCATATATTAACCAAATCATCTAATCCATGATTCCTGTATGGTCTCGTGGACTATAGTCTAGTCTAAGTGTATTAATATAACTTGTACTCATTCAATCAATCATCTTTATTGAGCACTTATTGTGCACAGAGCACTATAGTAAGCCCTTGGCAGAGTACGGTCTCCCAGAGTTGGGAGACACATTCCCTAGCCACAAGGAGTTTACAGTCTAGAGAGGGGAGACGGACATTAAAATAAATTGAGGCTATGCACATAACTGCTGAGAGTAGGGTGAATAAAGGGTACAAATCCTGTGCAAGTATAAGACATAGAAGGGAGTGGTGTTTTTAAACACCAAAATAGCATCCAAGTTGAAAATAAGAATAGCACTGTGCCGTGCTAAATATCTAAAACCCAAGCAGGGTGTACCGAAATGAATGTTATTAATCTATGGGAAGATGTGTCAGTTGATACCTACCACTGAGCTCGTGATGCTGAGTAACTTGTTTATGAACAACACAGTTTCCTCCATTTGGGCAAGAGACTAGAAGATGTCCCCTCTTCATTTTACATTATAATGCACACTATAGACTAGAAGACTTTTCTCAGCCACAACCTTTACACGATGAAACCTTGCCTTCAGCAGGTCATCTGAAACACCAAGCACAAACGACTTTGAATCATTTATTGAAAAAGATCTCATTACCACCACATTCACCCAAAAATTGTTGACAAAGAAGGGTCGAGCTCTTGTGAAAGCTTTATTCTTTCTGTGTGTTATTAAATATCCGTATGTTCTAGAGCTTGATTAAACCATGAGGGCTTCAAATTCAAGTGTGTTTTGTTCCCTTTAAGGGTCCGAAAGGTGAAGCAGTTGGTTCCATCACTCAGCCCTTACCCAGCAGTTATTTGATCATCCGAGCTGCTTCTGAATCAGATGGTAAGTAAGCTTTTTGTTGGTTCACCTTCAGGTTTGTAGGGGTTTCTTTTCTCCTTCAGGAAATCTGAACTTTTAACACTCAGATTTGGTTAGATGCTGCTGTTAAAAATAAATAAATCCATTAGAACAAGGGCATCACTAGTTTTGTAGATAAACTAATAAAACACATTATTTGATCTTCTTTAGTAAATCAGTGCCTAAAGGGTAAGAAGCAGCCTGACCTAGTGAAAAGAGCATGGGCCTGGGAGTCAGAGGACCTGGGTTCTGATCCCACTCTGCCAATTGCTTGATGTGTGACCTTGGGCAAGTCACTTAACTTCCCTGTGTTTCAGTTTCCTCTACTAAAATGTGGATTCACTACCTGTTTTCCCTCCTACTTTGACTGTGAGCTCCATGTAGGACAGGGACTGTCTGACCTTATTAAATTTGTACCTAACCCAGTGCTTAGAACAGTGTTTGGCACATTGTAAGCACTCAACAAATACTGTTAAAAACAAAAAAAATTAGGTCAAATAGGGCAGTGAGCTAGGAGTCTTGACTTCTCTTTCCTGCTCTTTGACTTTTAAATCAAGTTTTTAAAAAAATCATGTTTATTAAGCACTTACTATGTGCCAGGTGCTGGCGTATATACAAGATAATCAGGTTGGGCACCATTCATGTCCCATGTGGGACTCCAGTCTTAATCCCCATTTTACAGATGAGGTAACGGAGGCACAGAGAAGCAAAGTGACTTGTCCAGGGTCACACAGCAGACTAGTGGCACAGCTGGAATTAGAACCCAGGTCCTGTGACTCATAGGCCTTTGTTCTTTGCACGAGGCTACTCTGCCTTCCCTATTAGACTGTTTTGTAAAAGTCTTACTGCAATTGAGATATTTAACTCGAAGTAATTTTTACCATAATTTACATTTTATTAAATATTCATATTCTTGAAGTACACAATTTAAAGATTTTTACGTTTACATGTAAGGCGAAATGCAAACTAAATTATTTTGTTCTCTATGTATAACATAATTAGGCTTAGTAGCGCAGTTCTGTCTTTATTAGGGAATTGGGGAACATTCTTCAGACAACACGTGTCTGTCCAGTTACACTGTGACCTCGTACCAGGAGAAGCATCTCTGCTTGTTCACATGACCTTGGACACGGGATAAATACTTTAATATAGGTTTTCCTTAATGCAGTCCCATGCTGTAGTTGAACCTTGATAAATGCACACAGAATTTTGCTTATAATGTAAAAATTGTCAAGAAATTCCCTTGCTTTTACCCCCCAACTTAAAATCTTGTATAATGAGTTATCTTAATTTAGGAACCTTTATTTAAACTGAGGCTAGTTTAAAAAAAGAAAAATCTCAATTTTCTTTGATTTTTCAAATTACAGTTTTTTGACTCATCTCAGTTGCAAAATTACTTTGAGACAGTTGGCATAATTCATTTAATTCATAATTCATTAGCGAAGCAGCGTGGTTCCGTGGAAGGAGCAAGGGCTTGGGAGTCGGAGGTCGTGAGTTCTAATCCCTGCTTCGCCACTTGTCAGCTGTGTGACTTTGAGCAAGTCACTTCACTTCTCTTCTCTGGGCCTCAGTTACCTCATCTGTAAAATGGGGATTAAGACTTGAGCCCCATGTGGGACAACCTGATGACCTTGTTTCTCCCCCAGTGCTTAGAACAGTGCTTGGCACATAGTAAGCGCTTAACAAATGCCAACATAATTCATTTGGCCAATCACCTTTCTTCTGTATTTTAATACGGGGTTGTTCCCCAACACTCATGGCTTTAAAAACGTTTAGAATATGATTCTTTGCCCAAGTTAAGACATTTAAAATACCAACATTGCTGATAGACATTTTTGATAAAGAATGCATTTCTCCATTTTTAGTTTTTTCTGATTGTGAATGAAATGCAATCAGGAGCTCCTTTCAAAAGTAGTTTATATTTTTACTTTGTAAATATATGCTTAAAGCTTTGTATCTCCACTGAGCAAAATGGCACTAGTCACTAACATTATCGCAGTACCAGAGTTTCCAGAGCAAGTTTCACTTTCATAAAAGTTTCACTTTTATACAGTTTTCTCCATATTAAACATATTTCTGGTATTTGTGTGACTTCTGGCAGCTAGAATTTCCCATTGCTCTTGAAGACTAAATCAGTATGATATTTAAGATATTCTTGCTATTTAGCAGAGTGAAGTTGTTAAAGATAAAAAGGCCTCTTTTTGTTGTTTTGAGCAGGTTTTTTAATAGGTGTTCCTAGCTATCTGTTTTTGTTTATTTTTGATCCAGAAATGAGAGGAACATGGCTTGGGCAGAGTTATCTCAGAACTTCAGTAGCATCTAGCATTTTGTCTATAGAGGGAAATAGCCCTTTTATTCCTCTGTGTGGCTTTCTATATAAAAATGGACAAATTGTTGGTCCCAAGTACTGAGAGCATTAGGGGCTGCCATATGCTCTCATGCAATTGGGTTTAAAACGTTTAAAATAAGTGGTCCCTAAATTGCGGTAGAATAACTAAATCACTGCAAGAACAAATTAAGTTCAGTTCTTCCCTCTGATTTTGAGCTGTCCCTACGTTAGCAACTTCTTAAGGCCGTCTCTCAGGTTATCCAGTGCAATAATAATAATTATAATGATGGATATATTTGTTTAAGTTTCACTCTCTTCCCAGCATTTTGCTAAGTGCTGGGATTGATATATGCACATAAGGTATAGTCCCTGTCCAAAGGGGCTCACGGGGAGAATGAGTACCTTACTGCTCGTTTACAGTTGAGGAAACCGAGGCACAGAGAAGTTAAGGCACTTGCCCCAGCTGCACAACAGGCAAGAGGTGGAGCTGGGATTAGAACCCAGGTCATCTGCCTCCCGAGCTTTTGCTCTTTACAGTAGGCCGTGCTGCTTCTCGTGCATCTGGAATGCAACTGAACGAAAGTACTTCCAACCCCTACTCTTGCCTCTCAGTGGCTTCGGGACAAGATGTAGGCCTACATAGACGTTCAAGAAACCCCCCAAAATTCAGGGAAATTTTGTCCTGGAGAATATCTACAGAGCCTGGGCAGACCCTCCTTTAGACTACATAATTCAGGCCTCCGAGGGGTGACAAATCTTTCACTTAAACCCAATATAGAATTACACAGAAAGTTTCAAAGATAAAATGTGTATTTCCTAGGACAGTAAACTGCATATGCTGTTATTAAGGGTAACGTCTTCAAAATAATAAGGATCTTAGACTTTGAACTTGTTGGAATCTAGTTCTTACGTAGAATTTCTGTCTTTGCCTTCTAGGCAGATGCTGGATGGATGCATTGGAGCTGGCTTTAAAATGTTCGAGTCTTCTCAAACGGACAATGATCAGGGAAGGGAAAGAGCACGACCTCAATTCTTCAGCAGACAGCTCTCATGTGACTTTCTACGGTTTACTGCGAGCCAACAATCTCCATAGTGCTGAAAATTTCCAGTAAGTAGATACCGCCACCACTAAAGTGTAACATGAGCACGATCGATGGATCGATCATTACCCGTCAGGAAGAGGCCCGACCACAGTTCGGGAACTGATGCTGACTAGGACTTGCATGCCCTTGCTCTGGATTCCTTTACCTTTTTTTTTCCCCCAACTTTGGTGAGGTTTTCATTTTGACCTAGTCTCTGTTTTGGCTATGGGGCTAGATTGAGGCTTTCTCATCACCATTGTCTGCTGGACATCCGCCCAGTCAGCTCTCTCTTTTAACAAGGAGGATTTTTCTTGAATAGGATCCCCCTCCTCGCTGGGCTAAAAGCATTCCCCTTCCTATAGATCCGTGCGCTGGCTGGAAATCCGAGGCCCTACTGATACTGGCTCTTACTCCATTCCCGACCTCACTCCAACCGATAACGAACAGTAGCATTTACTAAATGCTCGCTGTGTGCATGGCGCTGAACTGAGCACTGGGGAGAATACAATAGAATTATAAGATAAGGTCCCTGTCCTCAAGGAGCTTAGAGTCTAGGGAGGGAAACAATCAGGAGTCAGGAGGAAGAAGAGAATGGAAAAATGGATTTATGGATATTGGAGAAAACCCCACATTCCACGGTCAGTTGGGCTAAAAGCATTATGATGAAAAGAGTTGGGGCAAGAATACAGTCTTGCTTGACTGCATTTGTGACAATAAATGTAGTAATGATAATATAATAATGATAATAGTGTATTTGTGAAGCTCTTACCATGTGCCCAACTCTGAACTAAGCACTGGGATACCTGCAAGTTCAGATCAGACACATTTCCTTCCCTAAATGGGGCTCATCATCAAAGTAGGAAGGAGAACCAGCATTAATCCCCATTTTGCAGATGAGGAAACTGAGTTACAGAGAAGTTAAGTCACACAGCGGGCAAGTGATGGAGTCAGGATTTGAACCCAGGTTTTCTGATTCCCAGGCCTGTACTCTTTTCCAAAGGACTATGCTCTTTCTCCAGCATATCTATCTAGAAGTAGCTTTGATCCTGAAAGCCAACTGTCCTTCAGATGATCCAAATCTTTCCTACTTTAATAAAAAATGTTGGCATTTGTTAAGCGCTTATTATGTGCAAAGCACTGTTCTAAGCGCTGGGGAGGATACAAGATGACCAGGTTGTCCCACGTGGGGCTCACAGTCTTAACCCCCATTTTACAGATGAGGTAGCTGAGGCACAGAGCAGTTCAGTGACCTGCCCAAAGTCACACAGCTGACGACAAGTGGCAGAGCTGGGATTTGAACTCAAGATCTCTGACTCCCTAGCCCAGTCTCTTTCCACTGAGCCATGCTAGCACCCCCTGGTTATTGCCCCATCCTCCTACCATTCTCTTCAAACTCAGGGGAGTTTTCTACACCCGTCGTCTCCACTTCCTCCCTTCCAATTCTCTCCTTGACCCCTTCAGAGTTGTAAGATAAGTTCCCTACCCTCAAGGAGCTTACTGTCTAGCAGGGGGAAACAGCAGACAAACGGGAGGAAGAAGAGAAGGGAAAAATGGATATATGGATGTTGGAGAAAGCCCCACATTCCACAGTCAGTGGGCTAAAAGCATTATGATGCTCCCCACTTCACTCCATGGAAACTACCCTCTCTAGAGTCACCGTTGACCTCCTTCTTGCCAAGTCTAACTACCTCTACTCCAGTTTAATCCTTCTAGTCCTTTCTGCTGCCTTTAACACTGTGGACTGCCTACTTCTCCTGCAAACATTACCTAACCGTGGTTCCCCTCCTGTCCCTTCTCTGTCTCTTTCGTGGACTCCTCTGATGCTTTTCACCCCGTAACTGTAGGAGTCCCCTGAAGCTCATTTCTGGGTCCCCTTCTGTTCTCCATCTACCCTCATTCCCTTGGAGAGCTCATTTACTCCCATGAGTTTGACTATCAAATCTACATCTCCAGCCCTGATCTCTTTCCTACCCAGCAGTCTCAGAGGTCCTCCTGCTTCAGAACATCTTTTACTTGGCTGCCTCACCAGCACATCAGATTTAACAAGGCCAAATCAAAACTCTTCCTCTTTCTAGCCCAAACCCTATCTATCTTCTCCCTGACTTTCCTATCACTGTACATAGTACCATCATCCTCCCTGTCTCACAAGACCATAACCTTGGCGTTATCCTCAACTCATCTTTCTCATTCAACCCACGCATTGCATTCTCGACTCATCTCTCCCATTCAACCCACATACTCAATCTGTCACAAAATCCTGTCGGTTCAATCTTCACAACATTGCTAAAATCTACCCTTTCCACTTCATCCAAACCGCTACAGTGTTGATCCAATCTCTCCTCATTTCCCATCCTGACTACTGCATCAGCCTTTTGTCCTCCGTGCATCCTATTTCTCTTCTCTCCAGTCCATACTTCACTCTGCTACCTGGATCATTTTCCTGAAAAAAAATTCTGCCCACATCTCCCTACTCCTCAAAAATCCCCAATGATTACCCGCTCATCTCTGCATCAAACAAACTCCCTACCACCAGCTTTAAAGCTCTCTCCCACCTACTTTACTTCACTGTTTTCCTATTATAACCCAGCCCACACACTTTGCTCCTTTAACGCCGACCTACTTGCTATTACCTTGCTCTCGTCTAGCTCACCACCAGCCCCTAGCCCGCATTCTCCCTCTGACCTGGAACTCCCTCCCCCTCCCTAAACGACAGAGCGGCAATCTCCGAACTCAAAGCCCTACTCAGGTCACATTGAGCGGTATTCCCTGACCAAGCCCTTATTTCCCCTATTCCCTTTCTCTTTTGTGTTGCTTACGCACTTGGATCTGTACCCTTGAAAGCATTTATTCACCCCATCTTCAACTCCACAACACTTATGTACATACCTGTAATTTATTTTGTCTGTCTCCCACTCTATGTACTCTGTATACAGTAATCACTTAATACTATTGATTGAAAGATTTAGCAAGCAATAAGCATTCAGTCAAGTACATACTTATGTAGTAGAGTATATAACAGGTGAATAGTGCTGAGGCAGTGGTATGATATGTGATGTGGAAAAATTAATCAGGGAAAGCGTTCTGGAGAGCATAAAATTTCCAGGTAGCTCTGGAGATGGGAAGAACTGTGTTGTAAATTAGAAGGGGCAGAGATTTCCGGGCAGGAGGATTCCATCAGTGGTACTTACTGAGTGTTTACCATGTGCAGAGCACTGTATTAAGCACTTGGGAGAGTGCATTGTAACAGAGTTGGTTACCTGTTCACAATGAGCTTACAATCTGGAGAGAGATATTAATATAAATAAATTAATAATAGAAATACTCAGATTTGCCCCAGGAGCTGATGAGAACTGTCAGTCCAGCAGCCCAGAGAGCAGTCGCATCTATGCAGAATTTCCACTCCTGAGCTTTAGTGCTCTAACTGCAGGCCGATGGCCCCCGAGCCTGTAATCCTCAAGATTTGGAGTGGTGTAATGGATTGCCGAACAATCCTGGAACTGCCTGCGGGTGGGTTGATGACAGCCCCCTCAGACCTTTGCAACTCATCCTGCAGGTCAGGTTCAGCCCAAATAAGACTCTCTGGTCTTCGTACTTTGCCATTTCAGTCCCATTGACTCTACTCCTGCCCTAGCTCTCTGCTCTTCAACAGTTGGAAATCAGTCAATCTATGGTATTTGTTTGCCCTGTGCAGACCACTATACTAATATTGCACAGTATATTGATCTCCTTAAAATCTCCCCTCATCCTCTTCAGTCCCTCCCTCTTCCTGCCCCTCCTTCAACTGTCCCATCTTTCCCACTGTGTCTCAAAAGGAGATCTCCTGCCTTCTCTCAAAATCCACCCCCTTCACCTATGCCTCCAACCCCATCCCTTCACACCTAATCAAAGCACCATCCCTTCCCCCATCCCCGACCACCATATTCAACTGTTTACTTTCCAATGTCTTCTTCGGTCATTCAGTCGTACTTATTGAGTGCTTGCTATTTACCAAGCATTGTACTAGGCACTTGGGAGAGGACAATATAACAGAGTTGCTAAGGTATGTTCCCTAACCACAACGAGTTTACGGTCTAGAGGGCTTTCTTAGTGCTTTCAAACATGCTCATGGATCCCCTATTCTAAAAAAACCCTCCCTTGACCCCACACTCCCTGCATTTATTGCACCATCTCCCGCCTACCATTCCTCTCCAAACTCCTTGAGCAACTTATCTACACTTGCTATCTCCAGTTCTCTCCTTGACCCCCTCCAGTCTGGCTTCCACCCCCTTCTCTCCGCAAAAACCGCATTTCAAAAAAGTCTCAAATATTCTCCTTCCTGCCAAATCCAACAGCCTTTCCTCCATCTTAATCCTCCTCAACCTCTCAGCTGCCTTTGTCCATGTTGACCATCTCCTTCTCCTGGAAACCTTATCCTACCTCGGTTTCACTGACACTGTTCTCTCCTGGTTCTTCTCTTATCTTTCTGGTTGCTCATACTCAGTCTCTTTCTCAGGCTCCACCTCTGTCTCCCAGCCAATATCTGAAGGGGCCCTTCAAGGGTCAGTTCTGAATCCCCTTTAATTCCCAAATCTACATCTCTCTCCTTGATCTCTCCTTCTCAGCAGTCTCACATTTCCTCCTGTCTTTGGGACGTCTCTACTTGGGTGCCTTGTTGGTACCTCAAACTTAACATGCCCAAAACAGAACTCTTGATCTTCCTACCCCCTGACTTTCCCATAAATGGAGAGAGCACCACAATCCTTCATGTCTCACAAGCCTGTAACCTTGGCATTATCCTTGAATCTTCCCTCTCATTCTACTCATATATTCAATCTGTTACTAAATCCTGTCAGTTCAACCTTCCCAGCCTTCCTAAAATGAACCCTTTCCTCTCCATCCAAACTGCTACAACCTTAATCCTCTCCCGCCTTGGTAACTATTTGAGCCTCCTTGCCGACCTCCCTGCTTCCTGTATGTCCCCACTCCAGTCCTTGCTTCACTCTGATACCTAGATTATTTTTTTTCCTACAAAAATGTTCAGTCTGTTTCCCCCCTTACCAGGAATCTCCAGTGGTTGCCCATCCACCTCCTTATCAAACAAGATTTTCAAGCACGTTGGCTTTAAAGCACTCAATCATATTGCCCCTCCACCCTCACTTTATTGCTCTCCTAACAACCCATTCCATGCACTTTGTCCCTCTAATGCCAACCTACTCACTGTACCTCTTGCCTATCTTGCTGTCGACCTCCCAGCCATATCCTGCCTCTGTCCTGGAACCCTCTCCCTCTTCGTATCCAACCAGCGATCACTCTCCCCACCTTCAAAGCGTTATTGAAGACACATCTACTCCTAAAGGCCTTCACTGACCAAGCCTTCATTTCTTCTTCTCCCTTTCCCTTTGCTCCACTTGTATTTGCACCCTTTATTCACCCCTCCTTCGTCCCCCACTACTTATGTACATAATTCTTTTATTTATATTACTGCCTTTCCCCCCCTCTAGACTGTAAGCTCGCTGTGGGCAGGGGACATGTCTACCGACTGTTATATTGTACTCTCCGAAGCACTTAGTACAGCATTCTGCACACAGTAAGCACTCAACAAATCTGAGTTGAGTGATTGATATAGTTACAATATAACAGAGTTGGTGAATATCCTGCCCACTAGGAGCATACAGTCTAGACCTGTGTGGGCCTGAGGTTCTAAATGGACAGGATATTGGAGTGAAAGGAGTTAGTTCTAAGATTGGAGGCTGCCAGGAGCTGTTGAAAATCAAATGACCAGATCTGGAGATCGGTCTCCCCCATTAGAGTGTAAACTCCTCGAGACCAAGGATCCCGACCCTTCTATTGTATGTTCCCAAGGGCATAGTACAGTGCTGTGCACAGAGTATGTACTCAGTTAATCCAGCTGATGGATGTGTTCAGTTAGTGTCATTGATTGTTTGTGATGACGCAATCTCACATCGAAAATGAGGGATGAGCCTCCTACCCTTCATTTCCGGGGTCTTGAGGGGCACGTAGAGGTCAAGACACAAGGCCCCTGGCTGACCATTAAGGTTAGCTTTTGTCACTGTGGGTTGCTTAAAGCTTCCTTCGGCCCATACGTTTTTCTTTCCTGGCACTGTGATGTTCTACCTAGCTTGTGCCCCACCTTCCCAAGCATTAGTGTCACTGGAAACATCTTGAGGCTGGCCATCCTAAGGTTGGCCTTCTGTCTTGTGTGTGACTGTGGGCAAGTCACTTAACTTCTCTGTGCCTCAGTTACCTCATCTGTAAAATGGGGATTAAGACTGTGAGCCCCACGCGGGACAACCTGATTCCCTTGTGTCTACCCCAGTGCTTAGAACAGTGCTCGGCACATAGTAAGCGCTTAACAAATACCACCATTATTATTATTATTGTCTTTGAGTCTGGCCAGGGCTGGAGCATACTGCAGGATTAAGATGGCCATCAGAAATTGTTTTGGGCATCTGCTTATCCTTCGACCGTGTTCAGTGGCCTCATCTTCAGCGTGGCTCAGTGGAAAGAGCCCGGGCTTGGGAGTCAGAGGTCATGTGTTCGAATCCCGGCTCAGCTGCTTGTCAGCTGTGTGACTGTGGGCAAGTCACTTAACTTCTCTGTGCCTCAGTTACCTCATCTGTAAAATGGGGATTAATTGTGAGCCTCACGTGGGACAACCTAATTACCCTGCATCTACCCCAGCGCTTAGAACAACACCCACTCTGTCCAAAAAGCCCAAGATCTCAATGCCAACCCCAAAGGGACTTTTCTTCTTTGCCCCTAGGGAGTCAATTCCAGTGCCTTAATGTTCAGATAGATATGTAACCCAGAGATGTTCTGCGTAGCAAAATTCTGTATATTCTCCATTTTCCCAGTGATTTACATCTTTTAATAGAAGATGCTTTCCTCTAACTCTCGCAGGGCAGAAGAGTTGAAGGAAAGCACCTCCCTTGCATTTATTTGTCCTACTCCTCTCCCTTGACGGTGTTCGCCTTAGCCTAAACAGATGAAAGGGAGAAACAGCTACCCACTGGTAGAAAACACAGCTGCTTACATCTGGCTTGGGGAAGGCTGTAATGGGGAGTGGAAACAGAAACTAGAACCATTCTGGGATTTTGTATTCCCCGGCCCTCTCCCCCTGAGGGGAAGGGGCATTGAGGGATTTCAAATTTATATATTCAGTCGGTCACCAAATACTTTCACAACATCTCTAGAATCGGCTCCTTATCTCCATCCAAAGTCGTACCGCACTGGTCCAATTGCCTGTCATATCCCAGTCTCGACTACTGCATCAGCCTCTGACTTTCCTGCCTCCAGCCTCTCTCTTCTCCAGTCATACTTCAATCTGCTGCCTGGATCATTTTTGTAAAAAGAGTTCACTCCATGTTTCCCCACTCCTCAGAAGCCTCCAGTGGTTGCCCATCCACCTCCAAATTCCCCCAGTTAGACTGTAAACCCGTCAAAGGGCAGAGACTGTCTCTGTTACCCATTTGTACATTCCAAGCGTTTAGTACAGTGCTCTGCACATAGTAAGCGCTCAATAAATACTAAATACTACTACTACTGCTCTGCACATAGTAAGCGCTTAACAAATACCAACATTATTATTATTTTCTTCACCAGCCGATTGTTAGCACTGCAGGACCCAATTGTTTGGAATGAGCTCTGGCCATATAATTGGTGGCAGCCCGCCTTTGACTGGGTATGTGGGACTGGTCAAATAGGTGTGTTACGGTGTCCAGGCCTCGCAGTTGGGTAGCAGTAAAGTGATGTCAGCTGTACTGTTAATATTGATCTCTTCAGGCTGACTCCATTTTCCTTCCGGAGCCAGTGATCCAGCTTCCCAAACTCTCTCCTGCTGGGTTGACACAGTGTGAGACAGCGTCCTCTCTATAAGGGAATTTTTGTTAGTGCATGCTACCCAAGCCGCAGATTTTTTGATGGCTTTAGCCACACGCCTCACTGGAGCCAGGGTTACAGTGTTGGGCTTCAGCTGGAACTGGCTTCTCTCCTTTTCACACTCGTTTTCAACGCAAAGCGTTGTGTGAAGAAGCAACTGCATACCTTCAAGACCGTTATCCAGTATCACATAATCATTTGCAAATGGCACCTCACAGATGAGAGTTTTTGCCAACTTTATCTTTGTACGAAGTCACTGCTAGTTCAAGATTTCAGTATCTGGACGCAGCCTAGTAGGTGCAGAGCATGGGCCCGGGAGTCAGAAAGACCTGGGTTCTAATTTCGGCTCTGCCACTTGTCTGCTGTGTGACCTTGGGCAAGTCACTAAATTTCTCTGTTACCTCATCTGTAAAATGGGGATTAAGACTGTGAGCCTCATGTAGGGCGGGAAGGTGCCCAACCTGATTAACTTGAATCTGAACAATGCTTGAAACATACAAAGTGCTTAACAAATATCAGGATCCTCATTATCACTGCAACAGCCTCCTGCCTGGTGCAACATCCTCTTTGCGGATTGCTCTGCCTCCAGTTTCTCCCATCAACAATCCTCAGTTCACTCTGCTGCTCTGATCATTCTCCTAGAACACCATTCTGTACATGACTCCCCGCTCCTCAAAGCTCCATCCATTGCCCATCCCTCCCTGCATCAAGCAGAAACTCCAGACCACTGACTTTAGGCACTCTTTTTCCTTTCATCTCTGGCAGGCCACCTCTCTCTCTTTCTCCAAAGGCCTTCCTGAAATCACATCTCCTGCAGGTCTTCCTGAGCAATCTCATCTCTCCTCCCACGCTGGGATTTGAATACTCACACTCCTCCATTGTACTCTTATATATTCTTTAACACCCTCTCCCCTTCTTATTTGTAATTCTTTTTGGCACCTGTCTCCAGCACTATAGTGAATGCTCCTAGTGGGCAGAGATCATGCCTGCAAACTCTTGTACTCTCCCAAGATCTTACTACGGTGCTCTGCAAAGCTAGGTGTTCAAGAAACTACATCAGTTTCTGCACATAAACCCCACGTTCCATTCCTCTGACTGCCTCAGGCAGTGAGGCTGGGAACACATTGTTCGGAAGGGTTCAGTGCAGGAACAGAGCCCTGTCTGACTCGATGGAACATCAGAAGGCAGCCTCCATCTAGCACATTGTCATTTCAGTATGGAGGAACCTCGTGACGGGAACCAGCCTTTCTAGCAGCTAAATGGGCAAAGAATGGTCCATAGGCTACCTCGATTTGTCTTGTCTTCTGCCGTCGAATCGTCTCCGACCCATAGTGACGCCATGGACACATCTCTCCCAGAACACCCCACTCTGTATCTGCATTCATTCCAGTATTGTATCTGTACAGTTTTCTTGGTCTTGGTCTTGACGGTTTACCGTTGCCTTCTTCCGTGCAGTAAATTTAAGTCTCCACCCTTGACTCTCTCCAGTCCCGCTGCTGCCCGACACAGGTGAGTTTTGACTTGTAGCAGATTGCCTTCCACTCGTTAGCCACTGGCCAAGTTAGGAATGGCATGGATATGCCTCTGCCTGACTCTCCCTCCCGTAGTCGAGACATAACAATAATAATAATGTTGGTATTTGTTAAGCGTTTACTATGTGCAGAGCACTGTTCTAAGCGCTGGGGTAGATGCAGGGTAATCAGGTTGTCCCACGTGAGGCTCACAGTCTTAATTCCCATTTTACAGAAGAGGTAACTGAGGCACAGAGAAGTTAAGTGACTTGCCCACAGTCACACAGCTGACAAGCGGCAGAGCAGGGATTCGAACCCATGACTCCCAGACTCCCATGACTCCCAAGCCCGTGCTCTTTCCACTGAGCCACGCTGCTCCTGGTAGAGTACTGGAAACTCGCCAGGTGCTACCCTGAGAGGGGCACCTCGATTTACTGAGTCACAAATCTTTGTGAGGTCAGTGAAGATCAGGTGCACATCTTGTTTCTGCTTTCTGTCTTATTTCTCCAGCAGTTATCTAGTGGGAGACATCATGACATTAGTACCAGTAGTAGATTGAAAGCCACATTGGCTTTTGGAAAGTTTTTTTTTTACCCCACTCAGCTCGACAGATAGATGGTTTGTCATTACTCTGGTTAGAATAGTTTCAGCAATGCCCAGAAGATATACCCTTCGGTTGTTCTAGCAGGAGGCATAATCACCCTGTCTGTTATACAGATGGACAGCCTACACATCTCTGAACTCCTGTGCTTGCTGGCAGGCTTGCGTACTTGATACTTGTAAGAAGCCTCCTCAAGAGTGCCTTTCCATCTGGAGATTGGTGGGAGTGAAAGGTGGCTAATGGTTGGAACCTGCCCAAGATTCCATGCAGCAGAATCCCAGATCCTTGATGAGCAGTTAAGACCACTGTTCTTTGGAAAGCAGTGTGGCCCAGTGGAAAGAGCACAGACCTGGGTTCTAATCCCAACTCCGTCACTCATCCACTGTGTGACGTTGGGCAAGTCTGTGCCTCAGTTTCCTCATCTGTAAAATAGGGATTAAATCCTACTCTCTCCCTAGACTGAGTCCCATGTGACCCAGAGAATCTCTCCAGCCTGATTATCTTGTATCTACCCCAGTGCTCAGTACAGTGCCTGGCCCTGTAATGAGTAAGCACTTGACAAGTACCACTGCCCAGGTAGGTGTTCAGCCCACTTGTCGAGGACTGCGACTTGATCATCCTACGGTTCGAATTTGTCAGCCTTTGGGATTGGATTAACATCACTGAACTTCCGTCCGAAAGCTGCCGGAAGCTCTTCAAAGTTACCCTTGGTGTCCTTTTGTTCAGTCGCTGGCCGTATCTCCTCAGCTCTGCCCTCTTCTTCGCCCAGTGAAGATGGTCGTCTGTCAGCTGCTTGGCAAACTAGCCGCCACTCTTTTCTCAGCACTGAGTACCTGCCATCTCTCCAAGCTCAATGTTGAGCACGCTTGGTCTCGGCATCGCTGCCGTTGAACTAATCTTGGTCCCTTCTCTTGGAGAAGCCAAGAACCTCCGCCGCTGTGTTGTACATGGCCTCCTTGAATGTTGATTTCACGGTCTCACAGTCTGTGCCACCGGAATGAGTCGAGAACCTGATCTGTTCTGCTGGCTGGGTTGCAGTGTAGCCAGAATCATATCTCATATGCTGAGCTTTTTCATAGGTGGCTTAGAGGGGTGGTGGCATGATGACCTACAAGACTGGGTCCAACTCGATTTCCCTGTATCCACCCCAGCGGTGCCTGGCTCATAGTAAGCACTTAACAAATGCCATCATCATCATTATTAAGATGGTCATCAGGCAGAGTGGCTGCTTCTCTCATAAAACATGTGATCATGACATCCCGTCTATCCTGCTGCTTTCAGTACGATAACCTATTAGCTGCTACCAGAGATGGGAGCGTGGCCCCCCAGATAGTTCTGAGTTTTGTTCCCAGACGAAACACAGTGTTCAAGGTACCCAGCTAGTTCCTTCCACATTAAAGGAATGCGGGTTACCTGCCTCAGTATCACAACAAATTCTGGCATTAAAGTTGCTTAGTATCATGCGCTGATCCTTCCACAGAACTACCTTGATGGCAAATTGGAGAAGCAGCGTGGCTCAGTGGAAAGAGCATGGGCTTTGGAGTCAGGGCTCATGAGTTCAAATCCCAGCTCTGCCACTTGTCGGCTGTGTGACTGTGGGCAAGTCACTTAACTTCTCTGTGCCTCAGTTCCCTCATCTGTAAAATGGGGATTAAGACTGTGAGCCCCACGTGGGACAACCTGATTCCCCTATGTCTACCCCAGCGCTTAGAACAGTGCTCGGCACATAGTAAGCGCTTAACAAATACCAACATTATTATTATTATTATTATTGCCTGGGTCCACATCAAAGGGCTCCTTGTCATCATTTACTAGTAAAACACAAAGGTTTCAATAGTCCAAGAGTACTAGCATTCTCTGTGATTTTCATTTTTCCAGTTACCTCAGGATTTGCAGCAGCAGGGGTGGACAGGGTGGTTAGTGTTAGATAAGAGGCACTGTGAAAAATACCTAGAATGGGAAGTTTTATTTGCCCTTTGCCAGACCAGAAATTCAAATTAAAAGAGATCTGGAATCTGGCCTGGAACTAGGCAGTAACTCTGCCTGAGCGTTTTGAAGAACAAATGACTATGAAACTCTGATTATATATGTTTGCTGGCAAGAAGTAAGTTCTAAGCCCTGGGGTAGTTACAAGGTGATGAGGTAAGACACAGCCCTTGTCCCACATGGGGCTCATGGTCTTAGTCCCCATTTTACAGATGAGACACAGAGAAGTGAAGCAACTTACCCAAGGCCACACAGCAGACAGCACAGCCGGGATTAGAACCCAGGTCCTTCTGACTCCCAAGCCTGTCCACTGGGCCATGCCGCTTCTTCTTCCTGAGTCAGCCCTTTTTCTTCCTGGGAAATGCAGTTTTCCCTTCCTTTTCATCCAGTTCCCTTTCCAACAACTTCAACAGGGCCACTTGGATGTTTTGAACAGCTTGCACCAAAGACTGACCACAATCCAGGCTTGGTAAATAGCACCTTGGGATTCTAGCCCCTGTATTGTATTCAAGCCCAGGTATCCTGAAAGGGCCCTGCAACCTCATTGAGGGGATCTGTTGCATTCCAGCAACTCCCAATTCAATTTGCAGGACCTCCAAAGAAAATGCACTGGAGGTATCCACTGAGTGTTCCCGCCTTTTCACTTCAGTTGTCTCTAAGTAGGGCAGTGTTCAAAGCATAGTTCTAAGTGTGATCATTGTCTTCAGGGTACTTTCAAACCATCTGGGAAGTGGCTAGCTCTAAATTCAAGATTTTACTGAATGAAGCTGAGTTTATATAGACAGGAAGACCCTAGACCTGTGTGGCATAAACTTGTTCAGAGTAATTTATGCCTCAGCTAAATGGTATTGAAGTAGATGAGCTATAACGATTTTCCTTCCTTTTGTTTCACTTCTCTGTCTAGGTTAAATGATGGTGAAATGGAACGACAACATTTTAAGGACCAAGATATGTACTCTGATAAATCTGATAAAGAAAACGATCATGATCATGATGAATCTGACAACGATGGACTGGGGAAAAGTGAAGAAAGCGACTCGGATACATCAGAGAGGCAAGATGACTCTTACATTGACCCTGATCCGATCGAGCTTTTAAAGGAGACTACGTATTTGGAACAGATTCATGAAGAACTTGGAGAGGTACAGATATTCCTTGATAACCTTTCAGTGTTAAATCCAATCAGACTGTGAATCCAGCTATGCAAAAATCCTAATCTCATTCATTTAATTTACAACAAGAATTCAATAGATTTTTATTTTAATCTGAAAGCTTCATCTACACATGTAATTGGCTGAGAGCAAATGATTTAAAGAGTATTTCTCTTCCAATTAGCAAGTATCTTCAGAAATTACTCACCTGTGAGGAAATTGAGCCTTGGAGAGAATACCTGGTTGCTTGAGGTCCCTCAGCTGGCCGGGGGACAAAGCCGGGGCTAGAAACCTGATTACTACAGCTGATTCCTCTCTTTCCACTAGACCACCCTGCTTCCTGTGCCCCTAAGTTCCACAACAGTCTTAAAGGGTATTTGGGATTTTTTTTCATGGTATTAAGTGCTTTCTGTTTGCCATGTAGTGTACTAACAAGCTTATCAGGATGGACATAGTCCCTGCCCCACATGGGCCTCACAGTCTTAATCCCCATTTTACGGAGGAGGGAACTGAGGCCTAGAGAAGTGAAGTGACTTACCCAAGATCACACAGCAGGCAAGTGGAGGAGCTGGGATTAGAACCCAGGTCCTTCTGAACCCCAGACCCACGCACTGTCTATTAGGCAACAGTGATTCTCTTGAAGTTAAGCACCTTCTCAAGGGCCTAATTTATTGACAGGGAAGGCGTTAGGCATTAAAGATGAAGCTACCAAGGATAGTAAGACCCTATCCACCTTTGGATGGCTGAAAAGATCAAAGGCTCACAAAACCTTTATCACTTTATAGCCTCTGTAACATTATAAGTCAAATAAGACAAAATAAGCTATGAAGCAGTGTAGATTTTGTTTACTTGAAGCTGTTGCTTTTGTCTCTGGAATTGATTTCTTAAAGAAGTAACCGTAAGTCTTTCATGTTACATACTTTTTTTGTTATATGATCCATGTATCAAGTCATTCATTCCATCGTATTTATTGAGCGCCTACTGTGTGGAGAGCACTGTACTAAGCGCTTGGGAAAGTACATTGCAGTGATAGAGACAGTCCCTGCCCACAGTGAGCTCACAGACTAGAGTGGGTGAGACAGACATCAATACAAGTAAACAGACATCACAGCATTGCATAGTGGAAAGAGCATGGGTTTGGGAGTCAGTGGACCTGGGTTCTATTCCTGGCTCCACCGCTTGTCAGCTTTGTGGCCTTGGGCAAACCACTTAACTTCTCTGTGCATCAGTTACCTCATCTGTAAAATGGGGATTAAGACTGTGAGCCCCACGTGGGGCAACCTGATTACCTTGTATCCACCCCAGCACTTAGAACAGTGCCTGGCACATAGTAAGCGCTTAACAGATACCATAATTATTATTATTATCAATATAAATAAATAAAATTACAGATATGTTCATAAGTGCTGAAGGGCAGGGAGAGGGGGAAGAGCAAAGTGAGCGAGTCAGGGTGACACAGAAGGGAGTGGGAGATAAGGAAAAGTGGGGCTTAGTCTAGGAAGGCCTCTTGGAGTAATTGCGTAAGGAGTAAGGCAGGGGAGAGTAATTGTCTGGCAGATTTGAGGAGGGAGGGTGTTCCAGGCCAGAGGTAGGATGTGGATCAGGGGTCAGGGGCAAGACAGGTGAGATCAAGGCACAATGAGAAGATTAGCACCAGAGGAGCAAAGTGTGCGGACTGAATTGTTGAAGAAGAGAAGAGAGGTGAGATAAGGGGGGGCAAGGTGATGGAGAGCTTTAAAGCCAATGATGAGGAGTTTTTGTTTGATTTGGAGGTGAATAGGCAACCACTGGAGATTTTTTGAAGAGGTGGGTGACATGCCCTAAAAGTTTTTGTAGAATATTTTGCCTATATTGCCTATGAATTCACAGGCTTTCCTATTAGTATTGCTTTGAATCCCTAGTATCTAGAATTCATTTAAAATACTAAGACTCTACAGTGGTGTAAAAAGCTGATGCAAAGATCTCCTGGAGATTTTGAGTTCTACGGCCGCAAATCACCCCTTTTCTCTAAGTCAGCCACCTCACACTGCCTGCTGACAGTTACAGTGGAACCAGAAAAATCACTAATATTTAGCAGTCTTTGTCTCAATATTAGGAGTCTCGAGTTACAGTATTTCAATATATTTGTTTGTTGAAGGCTGGTGAAGCTTCTCAAACAGAAACCGTGTCTGAAGAGCACAAAAGTCTGATTTGGACATTACTGAAGCAGGTCCGCCCGGGCATGGACCTATCTAAAGTTGTTCTACCTACATTTATCTTGGAGCCGCGTTCGTTTTTGGACAAGCTTTCTGATTACTATTATCATGCCAACTTCCTCTCTGAGTAAGTGAATTCTAATTTTTTTGTGGAGTCTACCTTGAAAAGTCAATTGGCTTGTGCTTAGAATGGTGCTTGGCATGTAGTAAGTGCTTAAATATCATTATTATTATATTTTCTTTCCAACTCTATTGGTGTGATATTTTAGTGTATGTTGTTCCTAACCAGTGTAGAATAGATCTAAATAAAATATAAGGACAGTATGACCATTGTCCTACTAACTAAAAGTGACCTGTTTCTCATTTTATTTTACTCTTATACATATTTCTTTACTACCTTCCTTCCAATTAGTTGGCTCTCAAATTGATTAAATGACATATTTTAAGGTTAGTTAAACACTCTGATTATCTTGACTCTAATTTACCACTTTCATGCCTTAGGTATTGCACAGATCACTTACATCCTGCTGTATTCCTTTTGGACATTTAATAGAAGTGAATGATTGAAATGAAGTTTGAATGTGATCATGTAATGTTGCTTCTGTTCTGTTTCTTAGAGCTGCCCTTGAAGAAAATGCATATAACCGCTTGAAAAAAGTTGTGAAATGGTATTTATCAGGATTCTATAAAAAGCCAAAGGTAATGTTTACAGCTTTCACTTAGAAGAAATTACTTTCCTCTAACAATAATTTTTGAGGCATCTTTTGTGAATGTTTATCATAATTTATCATAATTTCAGGCTTCTTCCTCTACCTGTGTTTGTGATGCATTGACTGAGTTATATTTTGATTAATTAATAATCACCCAATTACACATCCTTATGGTTAGGGAACATGTCTGCCAACTTTGTTTATATTGTACTCTGCCCAGCAGTGTGTGCAGGACTTGACAAACAGTAAGTGCTCAGTAAATATGAATGATTGATTCCAAATACTGATTGAGAGCCTATTTTGGGAGGAGCACTGTTTGAAGTGCTTGGGAGAGTAAAATAGACTTGAGAGACATGTTCCTTGTCCTCAGCTTGCAACCTTGCAGGTGAGACAGTCTCTAAAATAAACTATGGTAAGAGGAAGGAATAGAATATAAGAATATGAGAAGCAGCCTGGTTCAGTGGAAAGAGCCCGAGCTTGGGAGTCAGAGGTCATGGGTTCTAATCCTGGCTCTGCTACTTGTCAGCTGTATGACTTTGGGCAAGTCACTTAACTTCTCTCAGTTACGTCATGTGTAAAATGGGGATTAAGACCGTGAGCGCCCAACGTGGAACAACCTGATTATCTTGTATCCGCCCCCCAGTGCTTAGAAGTAAGCGCTTAACAAATGCCATCATTATTATTATTATTATTATTATTATTATTATTATTATACAAAGATATGTCAGTCAGTTGTATCTATTGTATCTGTCAGAGCACTGTATTAAGTGCTTGGAGGAGTACAATATAGCAATATAACTGATACATTTTCTTCCACCAAGGAGCTTATGGTCTAGTGTAAAATGTATATGTGTGTTATGGGGGGTGTGAATACCCAAGGACTTAAGTGACATGGAAGTGTTGAAGAGGTACTGGGGGGAGTTATAGATGGGGGATATTAAAAATAATCTAATATGAAAAGGAACAGCATTAATAGGCCCACTAATGTTTCCTCAAATTTTGAATTTGCATTCTCTTTGATGATGACTTCCTCATGAAAATTTCTTTCTTCACGCCGTGAAGTATTAGTTGAAATCCTACATTTTTCTACTGTTTTTCTTATCTGAAATAGGGCCTGAAGAAACCTTACAATCCTATTCTTGGTGAGACGTTTCGCTGTTTATGGATTCATCCAAGGACAAACAGCAAGACTTACTATATTGCCGAGCAGGTACTAGCAACTTGCTTTATAGAGCTATCTTTGAACTTGCGGAGTTAGTAATATAAAATAGAAGGACCACAAGCATGGTTTCAAGAGTTTATCTCTGCGTCTGTAAATGTTGGGAGCGACTGTGCATATCCCCCCCTCCTCCAGCTCCTGCTCTCCCCCGGTCCCGTCATTTCGTTTCCTCCCCGCTCCCCGCAACTGCAGAGGCCATGGGAGAGCCAGGAGCCCAGAAAGTCCTGACCTCCAGCTACAACAAAGGGAAGGAGCCTGGGTATTCCTGAAATACATGAAACTAAAAACTACTCCCACCCACTTCCTAACCCGGCCTGGTAAGCAAAAAGCTACCCAGCCACTTCCAATTTTGCCTAATCCTGGTACTTCAGGCAACCTCTCCCAATCATCTCAGAGAGGGAAAGTCCCAAAGACACAGGAAGAAACTGAGACCCGAGGCCCCTGAATAGAGGGGATTGATCCAGTGATCCAGTGGTGTGATTTGGGGGGAGTCTGGGTGAGCAAGTGGGAAAGAGCCCAGGTCAGTAGCATGCAGTAAGCAGAGAACCAGATTTTGAGCTTTGTAGGTTGGCAGAAAAACACGCAAACCCAGACCCACAATCTCACACTCTTCTAGGTACTCCCAGATGATGTCGCCATTCCTCTTGTAACGTTTTTCGAGACTGCCACCTGTTGCTTTCCTAAACTAGTAATTTTGGTTCATCGTCCGTTAGGTCGTCATACTTCCAAACACTCATTACTACCAATCACTTTTTAAATCAAAGCTGTTTTTGTAATGTTGGCTTAAGAAAATGCAATACAAGTATACTCCACGATACAGCCAGGCTAGCTTCCTTGGAAAGGTGGCTGTATTGTATGGCAAGGTACATGTTCTCAGGAGTATGTGCGATTGGTTAGGTTCTGCTGTACTGGCCTTATGGGCCCCATGAACTCAGCCTCTTCCTCCTTGGTCTCCTCAGCTCCCATCCCTTGCTCCTCTCTGTCTTTGTCTTGTTTGGACTTCATTCATGGCAGTAGAAAATAAAATTATTATCTATAAAATGTATCTCACACACACACACACACACACACACACACACACACTTATGTCCATTTATATATATCGTGGCCTAATGGGTAGAACATAGGACCCAGGAGGCAGAAGGACCTGGGTTTTAATTCTGACTCTGCCACATGTCTGCTCTGTGACCTTGGGTAAATAAGTTAACTTCTCTGTACTTCAGTTACTTCATCTGTAAAATGGGAATTAAGACTCTGAACCCCATGCGGGACAGGGATTGTGTCCAACTCAGTTTGCTTGTATCTACCCAGGCGCTTAGTACTTTTCCATGGCACATAGTAAGCGCTTAACAGATACCATAAAAAGTATATATTAAGTTGACTTCACACAATTTGCGATCCTCATTCAATAGTATTGTCTTATGCCATCGAGTCATGTCTGACCCATAGCGACGCCGTGGACACATCTCTCCCAGAACGCCCCATTTCCATCTGCAGATTGTCCTGGTAGTAGATCTATGGAGTTCCCTTGGTGAAAACACAGAAGTGGTTTACCATTGCCTTCTTCCTCATGCATTAGTATCTCACCTCAAATAAAGTTTCCGTTAGCATTTTGGGCCATTCTGATATTTTGATTGTGAGCACAATGAGAAGAGTCCAAAACCTTATCCCGCCCAACCGTTTGTTTGAGAAATGTGCACACGTCTGTAATATCAAATGGAAATACCTATGTCATACTGATTAGCATGTTTATAATTGCTGAAAATTTGTGTGAAAATGATATGGAGCACTCCCAAATTACCCACCCATTATAGGCTCTTATGTTTTTCCTTTTTTGGGTATGTGGTCTGTAGTTTTCTAATGAGCCAAAGTGGCTCATGTCATAGAACACCTAATAATATTTCAATCTGTACTTCATAGGTGTCCCATCACCCACCAATATCTGCTTTCTATGTCAGCAATCGAAAAGATGGATTTTGTCTTAGTGGAAGTATCCTGGCCAAGTCCAAGTTTTATGGTGAGTTTTCAATCAAGTGCAGATAGTAAAAGGTCACAGTTAATATCATTTTTCCTATTAACAATTTAGCCTTTTACCGCTTACTGAATGAAGTTACCTAGAGAGAAGAAACATGCTCAATCTTTAGTCAAATCAGAGTGGGGCAGTTCACTACAAGCACTTAGTACAGTGCCCTGCACACAGTAAGTGCTCAATAAATACGATTGAATGAATGAATGAGTAATTGAAAACATGTCCGTTTAAAGCATTTTATACAGACTGGGCCCCTATTCCAGAGACACTTGCTAAGAGACAACTTTAGCTACTCTGGCTTACCATATTAAAGGGCATCAAACAGAAATAAGTGTGTAATTATTTAACAGTTAGAGGATAGAACTTCCACAGAAGGTAGGTGGTACAGAGTGCTGAGAAGTGAAGCATTCAAGTCATTGTTATTATTTTGTTTCAAGAGTTTTGTAGAGGGCCCAACACATAGTAAGTCCCCAATAAGCACCGTTGATTGATTGATTGAGCAAGTGAGAGTAAATCATCCCACATTCAGTTAGTAGGGCAAGGTTTTTTTGAAAAGGTAGGAAAGAGGCAATTTGGGAAGTTAAAAGGAGAAGGTATTCCAGAGAAGCAGAGTGGCTTAGTAGAGAAGCAGCGTGCCTTACTGGTTAGAGCACAGGCCTGGGAATCAGAAGGGCCTGGGTTCTATTCCCAGTTTTGCCATATTCATTCATTCAGTAGTATTTATTGAGCGCTTACTATGTGCAGAGCACTGTACCAAGCGCTTGGAATGTACAATTCGGCAACAGATAGAGAAAATCAGTGCCCAATAACGGGCTCACCATATGTCTGCTGTGTGACCTTTGGCAAATCATTTTTCTCTGGGCTCCAGTTACCTCAACTGGAAAATGGAGATTAAGACTGTGAACCACAGGCAGGACAGGGATTGTGTCCAACCTGATTAACGTTTATCTTCTCTCGTGCTTAGAACAGTGCTTGGCACAGAGTAAGTGCTTAACAAGTACCATAATAATATTATTAGCTGTGAGAGTGAAAACAAAGAGGAATAAATCTGCCTTGATGGAGTGAGTGCAAGGCAAATTCTCCTTCTTGAACTCTGGGTCTTCTCTTTCAAATAGCACCAAGGACAAGACTCTCTCCTCTCTGAATACCCCAGAATCCTTGAGAGTTGAGTGGGGTTTTTCCTGAATGTGACTTTTGGCAAAGAGTTGGGATGGTTTCCTTTGCTTATAAGCTGTGGTTGGCATTAAAAAAGTTTTCACCGTGGTAACAAAATGGGTCACTCTCTTCCCCCAATTTATTTTCCCTTGTCATTAATCTTAAGAGTTGGTACCAGATTGGTACCCACTGGCTTTTGACACACATTAGGGTAGTAATTTTTTCATGAGAACCTTTTCATTCCTGCCACTTGATGTCTGACTTCAGCGTGCCGAAGAGGATTGTTTGTTCTCGGCTGTTACTTTCACTATTCCGTCAAACTGTCCTGGTTCTGTTTCATCTGTCAGCAATAATGGGGCGGAAGAACGAATAGGCACGGGGAAACCAATCAGCCGATCAATAGTGTTTATCAAGCGTTTTCCGGGAACACAGCCTTCCCATAGACAGATATGCTAATACAGGATGCGCTCAGGAGTAGGGTTTCTGATTTGTGATTCCAGAAAGTTCCATGTAATCTAAACAAACTAATCCTTAGTAATTAATCCTCTAGGAATTATTGTTTGATAGTTTCGGGGAGAGTGATAATGAAGAAAATGTCTTCCAGGTAATTCCTTATCTGCCATATTGGATGGAGAAGGACGATTAACTTTCTTAAATAGAGGTGAAGATTATGTAATGACGATGCCGTATGCTCACTGTAAAGGTAAGTAATCCAAATAACAGTTCCCTGTTCGCGACCTGTTTTAACTGAGCATTTTTACAGTGCGTTGAATTTTTAGAATTGGTAATGGATCTCCATCTGACAGCTCCTAGACTGCCAGATGGTCTCCAGCCGTGTCATGTGGTTTGCAGTCACTTGGGATCTAATTACCCCTTTGCTACCTGTACCAACACTAGGAGCTGTGATTGCTTTTCCAGAGGTAGGGAAGGGGCCCTCCAGATGATCGCTGTGGAAGTCGCTCCTGGATAACTCTGGACTGGGCTTGGGAGTCTTGCCTTCAATATTCATTCATTCATTCAGTCAGTCAGCCGTATTTATTGAATGCTTACTGTGTGCAGAGCACTGTACTAAGCACTTGGAATGTATAGTTCGGCAACAGATAGAGACAATCCCTGCCCAACAACGGGCTCACAATCTAAAAGGGGGAGACAGACAACAAAACAAGTAGGCAGGTGTCAATACTATCAAGATAAATAAAATCATAGATATATACACATCATTAATAAAATAAATAACATATACAAATATACACAAGCGTTGTGGGGAGGTGAAGGGGTAGAGCAGAGGGAGGGAGTAGGGGGAATGGGGAGGGGAGAAGGGGCAGAGGGAACGGGAGGGCTCAGTCTGGGAAGGCCTCCTGGAGGAGGTGAGCTCTCAGTAGGGCTTTGAAGAGGGGAAGAAAGTTAGTTTGGCAGATGTGAGGAGGGAAGGCTTTCCAGGTCAGCAGAAGGACATGGGTCGGGGGTCGACGGCGGGACAGGAGAGAATAAGGCACCATGAGGAGGTTAGTGGCAGAGGAGCGGAGTGTACGGGGTGGGCTTTAAAAGGAGAGAAGGGAGCTTTTAGGGTTATAGGTGATACCACTTTAACTGCTTAATCCAGTGGTTCCGTTGAGTAATTGCTAAACTGAAGACAGGTCCTTGGTTCGTTGGTAGCGAAGAGGAGACTGTTCAAGAGTAAACAGAGGGTGGTTATGGTGGTTATGGGTATTTTGGCTCTTCATTAATACTAAGAATAATAATTACGATGGTATTTGTTAAGTGCTTACTATATGCCAAGCACTGTTCTAAGCACTGGCGTAGATATAAGGTAATCAGGTTGTCCCATGTGGGGCTCACAGTCTTAACCCCCATTTGCCAGTTGAGGTAACTGAGGCACAGAGAAATTAAATGATTTGCCCAAAGTCACACAGCTGACAAGTGGCAGAACCAGAATTAGAACCCATGTCCTCTGACTTCTAAGCCCATGCTCTTTCCACTAAGCCACGCTGTTTCTCTTCATTACACAAGGACCCCAGGGCCACATGCTGTTAACCCCAGAGGATGTATGGAAGAGAGGCCAAAAGACTTCATTGCTGTCTCTTGTCCACCTGACACCCAGAGAAACATTCATTATCAGACCTTATAATACTATGCCTTTTGGTCAGATGAACATAAATGATCACTGGACTTTATGTTTCGTTAAGCAAACTGGAAGGGACCCTTAGTGGTCATTCAAGCCTCCTTTAGAGAGGGGCAGCCAACAATCATCCAAGAAGAGAGTATCAGCTGGGCACATCCTTGCCGCCCCATTGGCATCTACACAATCGTTTTATAGTTTAGACTTTGAGTTCATTCATATGTCAGGTGAAACAGAAAAGAGGCCTTGTTCCAGTCAACCTGTAGAACCTTGATCACTTAATTGATAAAGCCCCCTCCATAAGCTAAATATGTCTTTTTTAGAAAGAATTTAAATTAATCTGAGAGCATCTGTATTTCCCAAAATCAAACAGGTTCAATCTAAGGTGCTTACTGGGTTTCTTTCCCCACCTAGGCATTCTCTACGGCACTATGACTTTGGAGCTTGGTGGAACTGTCAGCATTACATGTGAAAAAACTGGATACAGTGCAGTTCTTGAATTTAAATTAAAGGTTTGTGTACCCCATCATTAGTTATATAAGAAGAAATTTAGAATAATTCAACGTTGACAGCCAAGTCCCAAAACTAATAAGATGAAACTGAAAATAGAGACCCGCACTGACGAGCTTATTGCAGTTTATTTAGAAGAGTTGCTTGTGTGGGTCACGAAGTTCAGATTGGCTTTTATAGTACTTTCAAAGATGAAAATACAACTTAATCTTTGTGATAAAAGAAACAAATAATGCATTAACCCACTTTGATTCCATCCTGGCCCTGGAAGTTTTAAATATAAGGTCTTGACTTCAAATTCAGTGTTCGGATTTTATTCCCTGATAAACATTAGCCCTTTAAGCCTCCTTAGGAAATCGACTGAGTATTGTCGCAGAGGGTGGAACTGAGATTCCAGTATCCTGAAATTTGTACGAATCAAGAAGGGGACTGGAGATGGGCCCGTGTCAGAGGAGGGCAGGCAGTTGGATCGGGAAACAGCCCTACTGCTCTACTTTCTCTGGCTCTTTCCATCCTCAAGAAAGATGAACTCGCCACCCTAACTATTCCCACTTCTACAGACAATAGCTATAGACATTGGTGGTGGGTGGGATTACTTTTTGACCCCAGACAAGGAGTATCAATAATAATAATAATAATAATAATAATATTGTGGTATTTGTTAAGTGCTTTACTCTATGCCAAGCCCTGGGGTAGATGCAAGATAATCAGATCCCACACAGGCTTTTCATGTGACTGGAGAGAGAGAGGAGATACTGAATCCCTGTTTTACTGAGGGGGAAACAGAGAAGTTAAGTGACTTTCCCAAGGTCAAAGAAACAGGCAAGTAGCAGAGCCGGAGCTAGAATCCAGGTCCCCTGGCTCTGTGACAGTTAAGAGTCTCCCATAGCTGAGTATCCTTGAAAGAGATTATTATCATTCCAGTTGCTGGAAAGAAAATGAAGCAAATCCTAGCATCTCTCATCGAGTCCTTCACATAAATCAGTTCTGATGTCCCCACCTGAAGCATAGTTCTACACACGGACAGACTCTAGGTCTACGTTCTCAGTCCAATGGGATTTTCTCCATTTGACTTCACAAATCATTTGCCCTTTTTTAGTTTAGCGTCTATGCAATGGGTTTGATACTCGCTACTAGCTTAGGGTATACTGTATTATAAATTGAGACCCTTCAAGCAGGTTGTGAAATTATTTTTGTTGTTTTTATCGGCGCTTGCTACATCATCTTAAAAGGAAGCCTAGTTTCTGACATTATTGATTCTCTTGGGTGGGCTGGCATTTCAGTGAAAATATATAGGAATGATCTTTGAGAATAAGAAAATGTCCTTTTTGTAGCTTTTTGAATACTTATATAAGACAACATTAAAGCGTATTTCTTCATTTTCTTTTTTGTAGCCATTTTTAGGCAGCAATGACAGTGTTAATCAAATATCAGGGAAAATTAAATTGGGAAAAGAAGTTCTGGCTACTTTGGAGGGCCACTGGGTAAGTATGCTTGTGACTAAAAATAGCTTTTTAGACTCCAGATGCGCTGTGGAACACTGAGCAACCTTTCCTTGGATATATTATATATTATGCATTCCCTTTCTGACCTCTAGTGTCATTGGTATTCATCATTAGTTCCATCTCTGGAATAGTGTATTTTTAGGAAAACAATGCTTGCGTATAATTAGTCATTTCTCTTTTTTGTAGCTGTAGTTTTAGAGGAGAATTATTTTGGACTGACCTGAATGTTCTGTAGGAAAATAAAGTGATAAGGAAGAGGTTGCCTCAATAACTTCTTGATTAACAAAATACCTTTTTTTATGGTATTTGTTAAGGACTCACTGTGTGCCAAACACTGTTCTAAGTGTGGGGATAGGTACAAGTTATTCAGGTCGGACACAGTCCTTGCCCCACTTGAGATGCACAGTCCAAGTAGGAGGGATAACAGGTACTTAAACGGATATTGAATCCCCATTTCATGGTTAAGGAAACTGATTTGCCCAAGGTCACACAGCAAGCGGTTGGGCAGTTAGAACCCGGGTCTTCTGACACGTGGGTCCGTGCTCTTTCCACTAATCCCTGTTAATTCTTTGGTAGCGTACCTCAGCGAGTTGGAAAAGTGGGAATAAATCAAAGCAGGTACAAGATACCATGTTAAGCCAGAGGTAAATGTTACCTCATGTTGTACGAGAACAGGAGAGAAAAGATCTGGTTTATTTGGCAGCATGATATATCTGTGCCTGTTTCCTCCAATACAGCATCTTTCATGCAGTGGCAGCTACAATCCATTCCTCATTCACTTCAAGGTCCCCAACTCACAGAAAAAGAAAATGAAGCTTTATATCCTCATTCTCTTTCTCTCTCTTTCTAACTCTCTCTCTTCCCTTCCCTCCACCCCTAGGCTCATTGCAGGCACTAGAAATAAAAGATAAATGCCTCTAGGTGACCTGAAACCAACTTTAATTCTCCACTCCCCCTTGCTGTTCCACTGCAGGCATCATTTTAATTATTCCAGGTAGATTGATATATCAAAAACTGAAATAATTTTAAAACAAAGATGTGCAGTTCTAAAATACAATACGCAACTTAATTTTCTAGCTCCTTTTTCACCACAAACACACACGCACTATATATAGTTATTCAGAAAAGCTGTACAGTTGAAAGTAGCCATACATAACATGGAAAGTAAGTAATAAATGGGTGGTGAGGGTTGGGGTCAGAGAAGTGGACAAGTAAAGGCTTTGAAAAGATAGGAGGATTGATGCAGTGCAGAAGAAACAGAAAAAGGGTCTAGGGGGTTTTCTTGACTAGAGAGTGGTCAGGGCTGGGCATTCTCCAAGAACCAAGTCTAACAGCCATCCCTTTGAGAATGGGAAAATTCCTGATATTCCTGTCCCATCATTTTCTCAGGGAGGCCTGCAGAGGAATTCTGGCAGGTTTATGCCCTTATGCCTTAGAGAGCCTAAAGGAATTCCAGTGGTCATGATGCAATTCAGGTTGTGAATCCTTTCTTTGCCACTGGAAATCCAATGCCATGATTCTTTTCCATTACCACCAGGATATGATGATTGATTTGGAACCGGACCACAAAACAGGGACTACCCTATCTAGAGATTGAAAGTATGCCAGGGTGAGGAGAAATGGATGTCGGATCAGGGATGTGGCTAAGCTAGATCTCCTACTCCCCTCCCCCTGTACTATTTTTGTCTTGTCTTATGCCGTCAAGTCGTCTTCGACCTATAGTGACACCATGGACACATCCCCACTTCCATCTGCAGTTGTTCTGGTAGTGTATCCATAGTTTTCTTGGTAAAAATCCAGAGGTGGTTTACCATTGCCTCCTTCAGCGCAGTAAACTTGAGTCTCCACCCTTGATTCTCTCCCAGGCTGCTGCTGCCTGGCACAGGTGAGTTTTGACTTGTAGCAGATTGCCTGCCCCTCCCTAGCCACTGTGTGAGCTAGGAATGGAGTGGATATGCCTCTGCCTGACTCTCCGTCCTGTAGTCGAAACTGGTAGAGTATTGGGAACTCTCCAGGAGTGTGACCCTGAGAGGGACCACTATACTGTACTCAACTTTACTATACTCACCTTAAATAACCTGATCGTAAGAAAGAGGAGTGGGTCAACACTTATAAGAGATCCCAGGGATCAATATTAGGGGTTTGATAGGAATTCTGAACAAGATCTTTCCCCTGATTTAGCTTGAAGAGGAAGAGCTTGGGAGAAATGGCAGCACAGAAATTTCATCTGGCAAACACTAAAGCAGAAAGAATTCTGCTTTAATTTTTATGCAGATGTCTTCAGGCGACTCTGATTTTTAAGATGTTGGCATATCCCTCATTAGGAGCTCTCCTGCTCTGGAGTGTCAATGGGTGTCCTCCTGGACATCATACCCTTGCAGTCTGATTGGGGCGATTGTGCTGGTGGTTGAGAGTGACCTTTATGTCTGAAGTGAAATTTTAAAATCAGGCTTGAAGGCCATTTATTTGCTGCTTGTAGTTGTAGCCTGAAAGAACAATGAACCTGGTTCTTTCACCTATCCCCTCTAGACTGTAAGCTCGTTGTGAGCAGGGAATGTGTCTGTTTTTTGTTGTATTATACTCTCCCAAGTGCTTAATAGAGTGCTCTGCACACAGTAAGCACCCAATAAATACGATTGAATGAATGTATCTTTGCTGCCACAGTTATGAATAGGGAGTAGCAGGAGGAAGGAAACCATTCAGTCATTCAGTTGTATTTACTGAGCCCTTATTGTGTGCAGAGTACTGTACTAAGCACTTGGGAGAGTACATTATTACAATAAACAGACATATTTCCTTGCCCATGATGAGCTTAAGGTCTGGTAAGCCCTTGGCCTCCATTTCTGGGTTGTGAAATGCCTGGGTCATACACATAGTTTGTTAGTTTCTTTTCCAGGAGTTGCATTAAGCACCTTCAGGATACTGCAGAGCGAGGGTCGGGTCCACCCTATCGTAACGCCACTGATGTAGAGGTCATTTGGGAGCATTTAGCAGGAAACTGCCTCATCCCTCCATCCCGATCAGAGCTGTCTTTTGGTTTATGCTTTTATGCCTGGTAGGAATGGAGAGTCACTCTCCAGACATCACTGCCCTCTGTGACCCCTCACAGCACAGCTAGTGCATGTATGCTCTCTCTTCTTCTGTCTCTCCCTGTCTCCCTTTCTCTCCCCCTCTCTTTTTCCCTCCCTCCCTCCCTCCATCCCTCCCAGAGAGGTCAAGGACTCTAGTACTCCGATGTAAGCAAAATATCAGGAGGGCCTGGCACCATCCTCCTCCAAAACTAAAACTGGCTGAAACTCAAGTTAGAACGTGATTTTGACTAGCCTTACGTTTCCATGTTAAGTGGGGGAGACAGTTCTCTCAGCCTTACGTAAATAACCCCACAACAGGAAACGTCGTCTGCCGACTCAGTTATATTGTAGTCTCGCAAGCACTTAGTACAGTGCTCTGCGCACAATAAGCGCTTAATAAATTTCACTGGTTGATTGAATGGGACCGAATTACTTCTCTTCATGAGAATGGAAATCTGAATTTGTTTTCCTTCTGCTGTTATATGTTAGAAGCCAGTTCTTAAGTCTTTTAGGCTTCCTGAAATTACTTTAATTTGATTCTTTTTAAAAACTGGATTTGAAAACTGAGTTCAAAAGCCTTTGGAATTTGGGTGGCCTTTTGTTTCAACCACCTGCCTGAACTTCGCATAAGTAAGAATTTACTCTTGAGGGATCGTAGAAATGTGCAGAGTGTACAGAAGGAGAAGATACATTTTTGTAGTAATGCTTCCATGTGGCTACTAATAGAAAGAGGATGGGGGGGTGGGGAAAAGCATCCAAGAACCTGGATACGAAAAACAGTATAGTGGAATCCTAAGAGTGGCTACAAATTTGATAAAAGATTGAAAATCCATGAATAAACATTTAACTATAGTTGGCAACCGCAATGAATGAAATGTCTTTCCAACATTGAGCTTTTAACCATCATTTTAAACTTTGGATTATTTTTTTTTTAATTGCAGGATAGTGAAGTTGTTATTAATGACAAAAAGACTGATGTTTCAGAGACCTTCTGGAATCCAACTTGTGACATCAAGCAGCGGAGATTAACAAGATACACTGTCAAGTTTGAAGAACAGGGAGACTTTGAGTCAGAGAAGTAAATATATTTAGTCATTTTTGTTGATTTTAACTGCTCCTGAGGGTACTATTTTCTGTGGGTATGTATGGGGTTTGATTTTATTTTGAGGGTCACATTTTAGCATATGGCAGAATCCCTTGTGTGAGATTTTAATGTCTTTTCCTTTCTATTCTTTTCTTCCTCTCATATCCCCAATGAGAGAAGGAATTTCTGTAAAGAAGTTCTAAAGATCAGGCTTCTCTCTGATGGCGTCAGTTATTCACTGGGGCAGTTACCCAGCCATACAGGAGCGAAAAACCTGTAGGACAGAATCACCTGAGACAGATTAACCACAGGGATTGTGATCATAGCTGGGTTTTTTTGGAAAGAGAAAAGGAGAAGAAAGAGAGAGGGAAGATGGCAAGGGAGAAGGGAGAAACAGGCAGAACCCCTGATTACTCTAAACTAGGTCTCTCAGGAACAAAGTTTGGGCGTGTTTTTCACCTCCCTTAGAGGCAGCCTCATCACCTAGTAGCCACTCGGGGCTGTGAATCCAGGGAAGTTGGGACTTGAGCTGTTGTTTAAGATAAGCTGCCTCCAACCTTAAAGCAGAACCATCAAATCTATGGCTGGGAATTGAGTCCTTTCCGTTGAAGACAGATTGGGGAGGTACAATTAACCAAGCTGTGTTTTGTATTAAAGAAAAGTTATACTTTTAACCAGATTTGTTGTCAGTACCTAAACTCTCTATCCTAGGGGGTGTGAGAATTAGAGGGTTCACTATAGCAGAGTCAAGGCTTCTTTGAGGTATTGTACTGCGGGGAAGCAGCATGCCATAGAGCACAGGCTTGGGAGTCAGAAGGCCATGGGTTCTAATCCTGGCTCCGCCACTTGTCTGCTGTGTGACTTTGGGCCTGTCACTCAACTTTTCTGTGCCTCAGTTACCTCATCTGTAAAATGGGGATTGAGACTGTGAGCCCCAAGTGGATCAGGGACTGTGTTCAACTTGATTGGCTTGTATCCACCCTGGTGCTTAGTACAGTGCATGGCACATAGGGCTTAATAAATACCATAATTATTATTATTATTGTTATTATGAGCTGTCTCTGTGTGCCCAGGGCAAGGAGCTCCTGGCCTTCAGAGAGGCAAAGCTTGTGCTGGCCAGGGAGGCAAACTGGGGGACCTGAGGAAGCAGAGGGATTCCTGATGAAGCTTTCAGGGCTGCTCTCAAGCAGAGACCCTCAGCAGCCATGAGGCTGTTGAGGAGTAAGCAAACCCAGCATGACCTAATGGATAGAGCAGAGGCCTAGGAGTCAGAAGGACCTCGGTTCTAATCCCAGCTCTGCCACTTGTCTGCTCTGTGACTTGGAGCAGTCACTTCACTTCTCTGTGCCTCAGTTCCCTTATCTGTAAAATGGGAGTTAAGACTGAGAACATCATGTGGGACATGGACTGTGTCCACCTGATTAACTTGTAACTTAACAATAACTTACAGTAGTGCCTGGTACATAGTAAGTGTTTAACAAGTACCATTTAAAAAAAAAAAAGAGCCCCAAAATGGACCTTGTATCCAGCCATACTGGAGAAACGAACCCTTAGATGGACTCTCCACCGTGAGAGGAAATCACATTGGCCTCTTGTCCTGAGGACGCCCCTCTGAGAAGGATGTCTCCTCCGGGGAGGCATGAATAAATTGTTACTTAGTCATATTAACATCTGTCTTCCCCTCTAGACTGTAAGCTCGTTGTGGGCAGGAAATGTGACTGCTGATTCTGTTGAATTCTTCCAAGTGCTCGGCACATAGTAAGTGCTCGATAAATACCATCTGGCCTCAGTATCCCTGTTGATTGCCCAGGCACTGGGGAGGGATAGAGGACTCCAGCTGGTCCTGCCATCTGGTGGGGATGGTGGGGACCCCATCCTGCTGGGAATGGAGCCACCATCTTGGATCCCTTTGAGGTTTAAAGAGGCAGAGTGGTCAAACTCTTTTCTGCCCAGAAAGCTGAGCTGAGTGGACTCTTGTGCTGGAGAACCACAGCTGGCATCTTGAAGATGTGGCTCATGATGAAGATGTGGCTCATGATCCCACATGTGGCTCGTGAACCCCTGAGTTAGGGATTCAGCAGGGCCAGTTGATGCTTGCCTTCGGGGTTGAAAAGCAAGCACTTAACAAATACCACAAATTATTATTATAATTATCATGGTTATTAGTGTGTGTTGTCATTACAAGATTTGGATAGAGCGCAAGAGAATAGGGAAAGATGGTGCTTTAGATGGTGACTTCGCGTGTTCGTATGGGGATCACTGTATCAGTTCATTAACATGATCTGGGAAACTAATTGAAGTCATTAGCATCACTGTTGCCATAATGTGGATTTGTAGGGTGAGGGGCGGGGGTGGAGGCTTTTTTAATGATCCGCCTAAAATTATCGTCTTCTATTAATTTGCCAGGTTGTGGCAACAGGTAACTCGAGCTATAAATGCCAAAGATCAGACAGAAGCTACTCAAGAGAAGTACCTTCTGGAGGAAGCTCAAAGAAAAGCTACCAAAGACAGGAAAGCAAAGAGTGAAGAATGGACTTGCAGGTTGTTTGAACAAGATTCAATCAGTGGAGAGTGGCAGTATAAATATGCTGAGTAAGTCATTTCATCTAGATCCCAAACGGTGAAAGTGGTGTTTGAAAAGTGCTCTTGTCTAATACAAAATTTTCAACTGCCCCGTCAGGATCACTGACCCCACCCCCGCAACTGGCTTGGCTGGGGTTTGGTTGGATGGCACTGACAGGGCACCTACTCCCTTGCCAGGCCCCCTCAACTCCCCCCACGCCACCCCGCAACACACGCAGAAAGTTTTGACCCCCCCACCATTCCTAGTGGATGCAGCGATGAATCGGCAGCGAGGCACCAGGGCTGAAGTGGGAAGCTGAAAACTTGGGCCCTACAAGTAAGGGAGAGGACAACACCACCTCCATGTTACCGGCAGGGGAAGAGTAAAGGAGGATAACCTTGGCAAGGCAAGAGGGTCCCCGGGGTGCCTCAGAGGGAGAAGCAGACGGAGCCTGCAGTCTATTTTTGTAGGGGCCAGAGAGCTTAGAAGTAGTAGATCCCCAGTAATCAATCCCCTTTTCCCTCTATATCAGCTCCAGGATATATTTTGGCCATCTCAGGATTCAGCCTCCACCTCTCCCCATCGCTGGCGAGTTTCTGGGCATCAGCTCTCTCCCGCATATAGGGTTTTGACTGTCACCTCCTGGGTCCATCCACCACTCCCCTGGGTTGAGTGCCCCCATTTTTTTTTTATGGTGTTTGTTGATGATGAGGGTTTTTGCTAAGTGTTTACTCTGTGTCAAGCACTGTGGTAGATATAAGTGAATTAGGTTGGACAGACTCCGTGTCCCTTATGGGCCTCACAGTCATGATCCCGACTTTCCAGATGAGGTATCTGAGGCACAGAGGAGTGAAGTGACTTGCCCAAGGTCACACAGCGGACAAGTGGCAGAGCTGGGATAAGAACCCAGGTCCTTCTGACTCCCAGGCCTGTGCTCTATCCACTAGGCCACGCCGCTTCCCATTTGCAGGTCTTCTAACTGCTATTTGTAACAGCGACAGAGATGTGGTGTTTCCCGTCCACCCAGACAGTTGAAACTGGCTACAGCTTTCATGGCAGAGGCCCTGGCTAGGGCATGGGCTGCCCCAGCCCACTACCTCCCCACTCTGCTACCTTTCACGTCCAGACCCTGGCCTCAGTGCGTTTGAATGAGTGCTCCTTCTTGAAGCAGCATGGCGTAGCGGATAGAGCACGGGCCTGGCAGTCAGAAGGTCATGGATTCTAATTCCAGCTCCACCACTTGCCTTCTGTGTGGCCTTGGGCAAGTCACTTCTCTGTGCTTCAGTTCCCTCATCTGTCAAATGGGGATTGAGACTTTGAGCCCCACATAGGACTGTGCCCAACCCAATTTGCTTGTATCCAACAAGAAGCAGCGTGGCTCAGTGGCAAGAGCCCGGGCTTGGGAGTCAGAGGTCATGGGTTCAAATCCCGGCTCTGCCACTTGTCAGCTGTGTGACTGTGGGCAAGTCACTTAACTTCTCTGTGCCTCAGTTACCTCATCTGTAAAATGGGGATTAGGACTATGAGCCTCATGTGGGACAACCTGATTCCCCTGTATCTACCCCAGCTCTTAGAATAGTGCTGTGCACATAGTAAGCGCTTAAGAAATACCAACATTATTATTATTATTATCCACCCCAGCACTTAGTACAGGAAGCACTTAAAAAATTCTACAGTGATTATTATTACTTTGCAGATGTGGGTGAATAGGCGAACCTGAGTGTATGAAGGTGTTTTTGATCATGCAGGTTTATATCTGTGTCTGAAGTGCTTAGTACAGTGTTCTGCACACAGTAAGCACTCAGTGAATGCCACTGATAGGTTAATCAAACATGTCTATATGTGAGTGGAAACTCTAGAGGAAAAGGGAGAACTTTATTTTTTTGAAGGGAAATACAAAAAGAATGAGAACATAACCTCGGTTGAACCCAGGACATTTCTACCAGGGTGCAGTAAAAAATATGAAGTCATATATAAAAATCAATGTAAAATTATCATGTGTAAACTTAGAATGTTGGTTCTGTTAATTACAAGAACAAAGTATGAGGCCATTTATAAAAATCAGAGTAAAATTAGAATGTGTAAACTTAAAAAATGCTGATTCTGTTTATTACAAGAACAAAGCATCATAATCCACTGTCATCCACTTCTAGGTGATTTGAAATCAGCTCTAGTGCCTGTATGCGGGCAAATCTCCACCTTATAAAAATTAGTGGAAGTGATGCTTATTGAGTGCTTGCATTCTGGCACTTTCCAGGCTCTAGGGTGAGTACAGAGTCAGTAATTTCAGAGATGTCCCTATCTCTGGGGCTCAGGACCTTGATGGAAAAACACAGACACTTAGAAAACAGGGATAAATGAGAGATGGGGCAGAGATAATAGATGCACTTTAGAAAACAAGGAGCAAGAGCAAGGGGAATAGAAAGGTCTATGAACAAATGAACAGTTCTTGGAAGCATTAGTGCTGATGATCTTCCCCATTCCAGATACAATCTTTGTTTTCACACCACCACAGTCTCCCCAGCACTCTAGCGTTTTCAAAAGTACGAGTTCACAGGTCATCCTGTCCTTTCCCCTGCATCAACTCCCTCCCCCCCGCTCCATTCCCTGACCTCTGTCTCCCACCTGCGCTGACTGACAGGCAAAAGGAAGCTATTCAGGGCTCGAGAAAGCCCACACAGAGGCCGAAGCGCCACGGTTTCTGACCTCGACACTCAAGGATAAAAAATATTTATTTCTTGTTTTTTAGAGAATCAACTTGCACAAATTCCAGAGGGACAAGCTGTTTCAGAAAACTTGTTTGTTTTGAAGGGCAGGGGAGGGAAAAGCATATTGGTCTCCTCAGAAAATGAACGCTTTGGCCACAGAGTAAAATTGTTAACCTCAGATAGCAGGGTCCTGGGCTAATGTTTATAATGTAGAGCACCCTGTGGACAGTGCTTTTCGACGATAAATGTCACTAACTCCATTTGTCTTCATTTTATGTAGTACGAGACCATGGGATCCACTGAACGATATGATACAATTTGAAAAAGATGGGGTCATCCAGACAAAAGTCAGACATCGGACTCCAATGGTATTTTGAACTGTGTTACTAAGCCCGGTATGCCGGTAGATCTCACAGTGTGTATGCGATGTAAAGCTTGGCTTTCCCAAACACCACCACCATTGTGGGAAGCTTCAATACATGTCTTTGTCCTCCAGAAACAAACCAGAAAATTTGGTTGTAGTAGAAAATGTAGTTTCAGAAAGCTACCTTTCCCTCATCTGCCTAATACTTGGGGAGCCTCTTCCTCCTCTGCCTCAGTTTTCCTTTGAGTATTCGATTTGTAAATGACGGCATTTCTCACTTCACATATGGGCTTAGTAATAAATGTCATATTTTAGAGGAGTTAAAAGTATAATACCTGATGCATTTTTACAACCATAGTTCTTCAACCATGTCTGCGTGTCTTATTATTTGGAAGATGCTTTACAAAGTCCATTGCTACACGTAATTGAGACCTTCCCTATTTAGGGTCGGGTTTCGAATATGGTGCCTATCACTCTGTCGAAGTACCGCATTCTGTTTTGTCTCTTTAAAAAAGTCTAAGAGGATGACTATCCCTGATGTCCCTCCAATTTATTTTCCTAAATCTGTGAATTTCAGGTGAGTGTTCCTAAAATGAAGCGTAAACCCAGTAGCCAACAGAAGAAAGGGCAGAGTGGCTGTTCCTCCCCAGAGCTAGATAATCAAGACTCCTCTGGAAGTGAAGGTGAGACTGGACAAAACTGTTCTAAATCAAGTATGTGTTGCGGCAAGGAGAAAAGAATAAAAAAGGAACATATAGTCCCGAGTTGTGTCTTTTCTACATTAACGGAAGCAACCTTGCAGCTTGGCTGGCCAAGGTTGCTGCAGGTATAAAGTTGAGGCCGGTAGTTGTTAGTCTAAGAAATGGTGGGAGACGAAAAGTTGCACTCCCTGGTGGTTGGGTAGGAGGAAGAAGAAGAGGAGTGGTCAAGGGGAAGGCAGTATGTCTGGAGATTTCCACTCCCTCATCCTCCCTGATCCATATAAACTTGAGGAAGTCAGGGGTCCCCACCCTACTTCTGCCTTGGCGGATGATAATCCAAGAATTGAGAGTGGAGAAAGTGGAGAAAAGGGCAACAATTCAATCTGGCATGGAAATGAAAGGTCAAGTCCACGTCTGAGCACCACTGCGTGTCCTCCTCAGTGTTTAAGGGACTGTGGGAAGAAGTCAGGGGAGAAAAGGACTCAGAGGAGACAAGGACTCACACGCGTCCTGGTCAGTGGATCCAGCCTCTGGCTCTCTCTTCCTCTACAGAAACACAATGTAATAACGAATATGATGTTTGTTAAGCCCTTACTATGCGCTAAGCACTGTGGTAGCTGCGAGGGCTCACGATCTAAGGGAGAGAGAGAACAGGAATATTTTCTCATTTTTACCGGTGAGGAAACTGAGGCAGAGGGAAGCTAAGTGATGTGCCCTAGGTCACATAGCAGGCATTTGGCAGAGCTGGGAATAGGACCTGAGTCCTCTGACTTCCAGGCCCGTGCTCTTTCCATTAGGCCACACTGCTTATAAGGTTTACTATGGGAGATTAAGCATTAGCTATGTTAAATAAACTTGCCCGTGTTTACTACATAGCGGTAACATTAGACTGCAAAGACCCAGGGTCGGGGGCAGGCCTTTTTCTTCCGTGGCATTTTCCAAAGCGGTTAGAACGGTGCTCTCTGCTTAAAGGCAGATGCTGTCGATAATAATGATGACAGCATTGATGTTACTGTATTTGCACTGGTGATGTGCAAGATGGTATGACCTGTGAAAAAAATGCCATTTGAAACACGTATCGCTGTTTGCCAGAACTGGCAGAGAAAGAAAATTGATGTCTGCAAAAAATTTAAGCAAACAATTGGTCCGCTGATATATTTGCAATGCTGTATTTAAAATGATTTCACTGGGGGCTGATGTGAATAATGTACAAAGGTCAGAGTCCAAGGAGTTTCAGGACACCGGAATCCCCAATTAGCAATAACCTGCCTGTGAGTGTGAGAATTTCTTAATGGTTTTAATCAACTACACCCTACCTGTCTTCCTAGCTCAATTACTAAAACCAACAACAAGAACAAGAAAGAAGGGGATAGATCTTGGAGAACTACAAAGTGCCATTGAATCCATAAAACAAACACAAGAAGAAATTAAAAGGTAATAAATACTGACAAATTCATAACATTGGAAAAGCACAGTAGCTAATGGGGCGTATGCTCATTTGAACTAGTCCTTATTTTAGTGAGCTATCAAGCATTTACCGAACACTGTATAATTACGATGGTATTATAATTACGATGGTATTTGTTAAGCCCTTACTATGTGCCAAGCACTGTTGCCTATCATTATACCAGTTTACCCTCTATCATCCTCTCCTCCCTATTTCTGTGGCCTCCTGCATGCTAACTCAGAAAAATGATATTGAATGTTTTATTACTTAGTGCCGTGTCTGCTTTATGACCCAAGGTAAATATGCATCCTCTAGACGGCAGAGACCTGTGAGCAGGGATTGCGTCTCCTAACTCTGTTGTCCTCTTCCGTGTGTTTAATACGGTGCTGTGCACACAGAAAATAGTAGCACGGCTAATATTTATTGAGTGCTTGGGAAATACAGACTGAAGAAGTGATGTATAGCCTGTCCCCTAGGAGCTGACACTCCAGGTGGGGAGTCAAACATAGAAATGCTAGCTAGAGAATTCAAAGTAAGCATCTATGTAGTAATGATAATAATAATGATGATATTTGTTAAGTGCTTACTGTGTACTGTTCTAAGCGCTGGCGTAAATACAAGATAATCAGATTGGACACAGTCCCTGTCCCTCGTGGAGCTCACAGTCTTATTCCCCATTTTACAGATGAGGTAAATGAGGCACAGAGAAGTTAAGTGACTTGCCCAAGTTCACACAGCAGACATGCGGTATAGTCGGGATTAGAACCCAGATCCTCTGACTTCCAGGCCCGTGCTCTTTCCGCTAGGTCAAGCTGCTTCTCTAAGTACATACGGGCATACCAGGGTGCATTAGCCTAAATAGGTTCATTAGCGTTAGTTGGCTGAAGGGATGATGGCAGCTCAGGATGCTGGGAAATGAATCTGGGAAAGCCTATTGGAGGAGGTGGGATTTTAGGAAGATTTTGAGTGTGGAGAGATCTCTGTTCTCTCAGGTTTGAGGAGGGAGGGAGTTCCAAGCTAGGGGAAAAGTGGGAGCAGTGGGATGGAGGCAGGAGAGACGGGAGCCAAGTTCAGCTAGAAAGTTGGCTTGGGAGGAGTCAAAACAGCGGGTTGGAGATTGATGGAAGGGGAGAGCAGATGGGTGACGTAGGGCCACTTTGCCAGAGAGCCTTGAAGCTGAGCGTGAGGAGTCTCTGTTTGATTGCAGAGACGAAGGGAACCAATGGAGGTGTTTGAGGGGAAGAGAGATACGGGCCGAGTAATGTTTAGGAAAGGGGATCCAGGCAGCAGTGTATCGTATAGCTGGAGGCGAAAGACCCTGGAGCCAGGGAGACCGGTGAGGAGGCTAATGCTAGTTGGGGAAAAAGCCAGTGTAATAGCCGTGTGGGTGGAGAGGGAGGGCAGATCTAGGAAATGGTTTTCAGCTTTTCCTGCTTGATGGATTAATTCGTTCATTGTCGTATTTATTGAGCGCTTACTGGGTGCAGAGCACTTTATTAAGAGCTTGGAAAGTACAGTTCAGCAACAGAGAGAGACAATCCCTGCCCACACCAGGCTTACAGTCTAGAAGGGTGGAGACAGACATCAAAACAAGCAAACAGGCATCAATAGCATTAGTATAATTAAATAGAATTATAGATTTACATACACATCAAAACAAGTAAACAGGCATTAATATAAATAAATAGAATTATAGCTATGTACAAATATACACAACTGCTGTGGGGAGGGGAGACAGAGCAAACAGAGTGAGTCGGGGCGATAGGGGGCTCTGAGGAAAAGGGGGGCTTAGTCTGGGAAGGCCTCCTGGAGGAGGTGAGCCTTCAATAGGCTTTGAAGGGGGGTGGGGGAAGTGTGATTGTGACTGAATGTGAGTGAAACCCAGGATGTGGGCCTCAAAACTGGGAGGATGGTGGCATTATTGACTGAGGTGAGAAAGTTCAGAGGAGGAGTGGGTTTATGGGGAGGGATGAGGGGCTCTGCTGTTGAGTCTGAGGGTCCAGCAGGATATCCAAGTGGACGTATCTTGAAAGTAAGAGGAAATTGCAGGATTGTAGGTTAGATGAGAGGAGAAGGAGAGATTGGAAAATCATTTGCAGAGAGGTAAGAGTTGATTCTAGTTACTCTTGATTGAGTAAAGAAAATAGAGTTCTCATGGAGTAGTTTGTCAGTGTATTTTTAGTAAATGGTTAATAGCAGCACCTTCTGTAGCAACACAGATATTTTATAAAATTACATTTGCTCATGAGAGAAAGAGGGATAACAATAAACGATGTGTTGAAACCCAAGAAGAATCCCAAATCCTTATTTTGACCGTTAACTAGACTACCAACCTCTTTTGGATGACCTCTGGTCTTCAGGACAGCTGTTATAAAGTAGCAAAATGGACCGATTGGCTTTCTGCCTCCTCCCTCCACCCCCATCCACCCTCAATTTTAAGAACAGAATATATAGGTTGTGGCCTCTGTGCCGCACCCTGGACTCCTGAACGGAGCAGGGCGTCAGGTCTTCAGTGGGCAGTTGGAGAGAGTGGGAGACCTACTCCGTTGTATCGTACTCTGCCAAGCACTTAGTACAGTGTGCTGCACACAGTAAACATTCAGTAGACCCCAGTGATTGATCCATTAGTCCTTTTAGTTTGCGGGATTGGTAGGCAGTAGCAGACTTAAAAAAAAAAAATGAACTGGAAAAATATGAACAGATTCGGGGCGTGTTTGCTTAGCCAGCGGGTCCCCGGGGCCGAGGGAAGCGGGCCCTCGGCATGGCTGGGGCTGTTGTGGGACGAGCAATAATCCTGTCCCTGCTGAAAAGCGAGGGGATGGTAGGCTGCAGGAAGGAGAAGGAACCCGCACAGTGAGTCAGCTCGATAGTTCACAAATGATCCAACGTTTATTTCTTCACAGTGTCTCACCTAAATACCTCCGGTGGCAACTTTAAGTGCTCGATAAATACTCTTAATGAGTGAAGACCCCTTTTCCTTAATCACTGAAAGTTGGAACTCCATCTGATTCTGAAAGTTGGAACTCTATCTGATTCTATCTCTTTACTGAAACACAGAGAGAGCGGGAGGGAAAAACAGTTCTAGGTTTGTGCCTTTTGTGACCTGGAATGTCACAAAAATGGGGATTGTAATTTTTTTGTTTTTACATGAGATGGGGCCAAGTTGGGTCTTCTCTTGGGTTTAAGGCTTTGAAAACACACAGCGATCAAATATAAAGCAGAACGTCTATTGTGAGAGCTGAATCTAAGAATTATAATAATAATAATAATAATGTTGGTATTTGTTAAGCGCTTACTATGTGCAGAGCACTGTTCTAAGCGCTGGGGTAAACACAGGGGAATCAGGTTGTCCCACGTGGGGCTCACAGTCTTAATCCCCATTTTACAGATGAGGGAACTGAGGCACAGAGAAGTTAAGTGACTTGCCCAGAGTCACACAGCTGACAAGTGGCAGAGCTGGGATTTGAACTCATGAGCCCTGACTCCAAAGCCCGTGCTCTTTCCACTGCGCCACGGGAGATGCAAAAGAGTGCCAAAATGTGAGCGATGCAATAATCTGAGAATATTTTTGAAAAGTTTTTCGATCAGTGTAAATATACACGTTTTATGTATTTTGTAGAAATATCGTGGCTCTACGAAATCGTGTGGTTTCCAATCCGCCAGCCCTGGACAACAGTTTCCTGCAGCAGAGGGACTATTTCATCATTTTCCTCTTGATTCTGCTACAGATCCTCATAAACTTCTTGTTTAAGTAGACGGCCTTCTCAGATTGCAGCCACAGACTGGAATGATGAGATTTATACCGGGACCATTTTTTAAGTTGGTTTGGACTTTTAAAGAATGCAATATTTCCAAGAGAACCTTAGAGATACATCGAGAGGCTATGCCTCAAATATCTTCATGCTTAGCTGGATTCAGAACTCTACTATTCCTGCAAAATCTGCTGTTTAATTGGGGAATGTATAAGTGCCAGAAAACTCTTACTTTTGTGGGAGTATGTGTTTGTGTGAGTGTATGTTTGTGGATATATGTATACATATATGTATATCTGCATATATACCCACATATCACATGCCTTATGTGCACACACATACATTCTCAACTGACAATAGTGTAGTGTTCTAAGCTATGTTGTCAAAAGTTCAAGTGATACATTATTACCGAAGATACTCTGCCCATTCACTTCATAAAACAGAGAGATTTTTATTAACGTGGAAAAAAAAAATGGAAAATAGACCCGTCGTAGTCAAATAACTAATGCACTGCTAGAAAAATCTTTTAAAGCACCCAGCTTGGACACTCTTCAGAAACGACGGGGTAAAACTGATGGATGGTGAAATTTAATAGATGCACTGGGAAAGACAGGTGACATATTTGCTCGATACAGTAAGTTTACATTAGATCTCTGCTTATTGCTTGTTCCCCTTGACATTTAATAACTTTTATACATGTGGGTATAGGTATGTACCAATGTGTATGTATCAACATAAAAATCTCTGAGTTCTGCAGTCCTTGCTATCATGCTTTATGATGCCTCCTTGATCTCTTGCAAAACATACAAGGAAATGTTAGGCCCACAAGAACCTCTCTGCTAATGGCTTATCGATTCTTCCATTACGAACCTGAATTTCAAGGAAGATTGACTTGGCTTTTCAGTTCGTTCAGAAATGGATGAAAAAAATGCTTTGGCCGTTAAGGTTCAAGTCGCGACAGTTCTTCCATAACGTTTGTGGGCGGGGAAGCGGGGGGTAATTCCTGAAGCAGTTCATTCGTTAAAGAAAACTCATACTGGAGCACTTATGTCTTGACCAGGTCCACACATCTGCACAAACTAGGCCTTTCCAGCGTTATATTCAGAGAGACACAGGTTGCAGGGAACATCCCCTAATTCCATAACGCAGTTCTACCCCAAATGCCTCCGAAAACACCACATTACTAAGGAATTGACCGCAGTCAAAAATTGCCTTTGCTCTCTGAGGCTTTTCCAAGGGTTCCCCAGAATGCAGAAATGACCTCTCCTGGGCAGCTAGTCTATAATGTAGACTAGTTTCTCTGAGTGGTTTATACACGATATAAAAAGTTGAGACAACTCAGGTTTGTTTCATCGGTCAGTGATCGGCACACTTTAGGAATCTCTTGCACTTTTCATTTAGATCTTAAGCTGTTTTGTAGCTAGGGAAAATGCAAAATGATAGTAATATTAAAGGTTTGACTTTAAATGCCAAAAAGGGAAAGAAAAATGAGGTGACCTTGTCCTGCTCTTTCACGAATGTGCACATTGCAATAGATGTACAAGTCTGTGAACTTTGGAGACAACCACCAGGTCCTGAAATTCAATCGCTTATCTCCCCCACTTCCTCGTAACGGCACACGGGTGGCAGAACATCACACTGGTGTGAGATCCCTGTTTGTTTACAGTTCAGTGGGGCAAAATAAGAATTGTTTCTTCTATCAGTTTTAATTTGACATGTCGATTTTGTTTTTTGTTACTGATTTTTTTCATATTTGTTTTTGTAGTCATAAAGAACATTTGTAAAAGTGTAGGTATTCAGCATCATGTGTGTTAGAACAGTAAAAAAAACAAAAAAAGGGTCTCAGAGAGAGGGCAGCTAGAGGGTCTCATTTCTCCAACCGGGTTTGACCTTCGCACAGATGGGCTGGTGAGGCACTAATACATTCATTATCCATGTGAATGAATGTAAAATCGGGTGGCATTGGAAGAATCGTGCGAAGGATAATTCCGAGTGAGAACTTGGATTGTTTTCTCGACAGATGTAAATTTCCTGTTTGTCTTTCCATCTAGGTGGTTGGGTGCCATCTCACAACGTTTATATAAAGGTCAATTTCATCTCTAATAGAGAGAAGGCAAAATAAATATGATGGAGTTTGGATGTAAAAGAAAGGTCAGGTGTCTGTAGAAAGAATTCCCATGCTAAGAGACCTTCATCTGTAATTTGTGATTTTATATTTCTATTTTGCTTAAATTCAGCTGTGTCCTACGGCCCACTTGCTTACCTAGTGGTATCAACAATGCTATTTGTTAACAAATACTGATAACACTCTAGATTTCGTTCATCATTTTTAGCTAGTATTAATTTACAGAAAATCCTAAATTGTATGATCACAAGAATCTTCCGTTTGATCCTATTGTTGAAATAAGCATGAGTTAAGGGATTTTGTCACTGATTAACTTCGTGTCCTTATTTGTAAGAATCTGACTTTTTTTTTAAAAAAGAGTTAATGTTCCGAGAGACTTATGTGCTGGAAAAGTGTCCTTTGTCTCTTATCGTGGGTTTTGATTTGCTTGTCGTTGTTGTTTTTTTTTTAATTTTGATAACACATGACTCTCATCTATTTTAGCTGATAATTCCTGTTTCATTTCCAGTGACTTGATGTTCCTTTTCTGTGAACCGAAGAGCGCATTCAGGGATCGGAAGGCTTCCTTTTAGGCAATTCTGTTTAGAGGCTTTGCGTGTGAATCCTTTAAGATGCACAATTTACTTTACGTATCAGTATAATATAAAGTAGATCGTTATTCTCACAGTAATCATTGGCCGCCTGCATTCATAAACACTGTACAACTTGTAGTTTGAGGACAGTCGTCTCCTACTGATTTTTAGACTTGTGAACCCCATGATGTTTCATCATCGCTAAATTTAAAATGTCTGAATTTTTCTTGCATAGAAATGTCATTGTTGCTAAGTGAATTTCCTTAATGATTAGTTTTAAAATGCACAATGTCTTTAATTTTCCGGTTTTTAGTTGGATGGGATCGACCTATTGAAATTAGGTAAATAAGTCATGTGAAATACTGCATATAGTTACAGCAATAGATAATGTAGTGTTTCTTGTATTTCACATGCCAAGTACATTTAAAATATTTCTACATCACTTATAAAGGTGTACAGTATGTTCGTTTCCAGATTCATCTTAGCAGGCAACTTGCACTTTCTTTCAAGCTGCATTGCAAAATATAGCATTTATTTACACTTCATGCTTTTGTGCCTTTGGGAGACTCTCTGTTGCTATTTTTTGTTACTGGGACAGAATCTCAATGCAAAATTGGTCTAACATCTCAGAATCTTTTTTTTTTTGTATAAGGTCATTCATTGCTCTGTCACTTTATTTCCTTTTATAGATAGAGAATATTTAAACAAGACAGTACTTTTTATAAGAATTTGTCTAATTGTATTTCAAGTATATAGTCCACTCTTCAGACATCGTTCAGATAGACTCGTCAGATATTTGAGTATTGTAAACAGTGCCTTTTTAATGGACTCCACACTGTTTTGAGCTGTATAAAGAAGTTGTTCATTTGTGCCATATATACATGTAGAGCGTTTTGTGCAAGGGGGAGAAGGGGGCTGTTTCTCTTAACTTTTTCGACTTTCACACGTAAATATTTAAGAAAATAAATGTAGTATGAGTTCAATTCTCCCAGATTTTAGCATTTTATCTGCCCATCTACCCTGTTTTGTATCCATACAAAGTGATTATAATTTGTGACGGTATTGAAGCCATACTAGAACTTTAGTAGGGACCGACTGTATTGATTTTTGACTAAACCCAGATCTTTATATTCAGGTAGATTTTTAAAAACATTTTAAGGTCCCAGATTCTAATGAGTTTACAGTCCAACTGGTTTCACTAAATGGGAGAAGAACTTTTACAAAAAAAAAAAAATGCCGCCGCTATCTCATTCTACTTAAATGTGCTCTATCTACAAAGTATAAGATGAGCGTATTTAGTTTTTGTCACTTAAATATTTGGCTTCTTTTTGCACTGTTCGATTTTAAAATTGAAAATGGACTGTTAAAAGCTTCGTAGGACCAGTGTCACATTAAATCTGATGGGCGAAACTTAAACCCCAGAATCCTCGATAAATCGAATTTCGATGCACTGCCTAAAACGTTTATTTAGGGAAAAACTGTTCCTTGTTTCTGCATCTCTCAAATAAAGTGGTTTTAATACATTGAGCAATTTATTTGAAGTAAACCGCCCTGTACCATGAGACAAGGCACTCAGAATCCCACTGGAAGACCCCAGAAGTTGAAATTGTATCGCATGCCGAATGTGAAACATCTTGTAAATGACCACTTGTAAATTCAAGCACTACCCGCTGGTCGATAGTTTTGTAAGATTAACTAATAGAATAAAGAGATGTTATCAGCATTTAGGTGTAACCTAGTTAAATTGTGCATGTATTGAATTCACTTGGGCCATGGGGGTAACCAGTCAATCAGTCGATGGTATTTATTGAGTGTTTACTGTGTGCAGAGCATTCTGCTAAACTCTGGGGAGAGTACAATGTAACAGAGTTGGTAGATACATTCCCTGCCCGCAGTGAACTTACAGTCTAGAAGGTGAGAGAGGCATTAATATAAATGAATAAATTGCAGATATGTACATAGCACCGTGGGGCCGAGTGGGGGAAAAAGAAGCAAATGAGGGTGACGTGGAAGGGAGCGAGAGAAGAGGAAAGGAGGGTTTAGTCGGGGAAGGCCTCATGGAGGAGATGTGCCTTCAATAAAGGCTTTGATGGTGGGGAGAGGAATTGTCTGGCAGATATGAAGAGGGACTGGAGCGTGATAGGCCAGAGGCGGGATGTTGGCAAGAGGTCAGCTCTGATGTAGGAGAGATGGAGGTGACAGTGAGTAGGTTGGAATTAGAGGAGCTAAGCGTGCAGGCCTATGTTGTAGCGGGAGAGCAGGGAGGTGAGGTAGGAGGGAGCAAGACGATGGAGCCCTTGAAAGCCGGCGTTGCGTTTGACGCCAAGGTGGATGGGCCACTACTGGAGGTTCTCGAGAAGTGGGAAAAGGTGGACTGAACGTTTTTGTAGAAAAACGACCCAGGCAGCGGAGTGAAGCATGGACTGGAGTGAGGAGAGGCAGGAGGCGAGGAGGCTGATAGAGTCATCGAGGCAGGTGGAGATAAGTGGTTGGATTAACGAGGTGGTTTGGATAGAGAGGAAAGGGCAGGTTTTAGCAATGTGCAGGCTGACCTGGCAGGAGTCAGTGACAGGCTGAATATGTGGATTTGAAAGAGGAGTCGAGGATAAGGCCGAGGGTCATGGGACCGTGAGATGGGGAGGATGACGGTGCTGTCTAAGGCTATGGGAGAATCAAGCGGAGGACAGAGTTGGGGTGGGAAGATAAGGAGTTCTGTTGAGAAGCAGTGTGGCTCAGTGGAAAGAGTCTGGGCTTGGCAGTCAGAGGTCATGGGTTCAAATCCTAACTCAGCCGCTTGTCAGCTGTGTGACTTGGGGCAAGTCACTGAACTGCCCTGTGCCTCAGTTCCCTCATCTGTAAAATGGGGATTAAGACTGTGAGCCCCACGTGGGACAACCTGATCACCTTGTATCCTTTCCAGCGCTTAGAACAGTGCTCTGCACATAGTAAGCGCTTAACAGATGCCATAATTATCATTATTATTTTGGACAAGTTAAGTTGGAGGTGACGGGAGGACATCCGAGTAGTTGGGAGATGTCTCGAAGGCAGGAGGGGATGTGAGGGGGCAGAGACACCAGGCCCGCAGGTGTAGATTTGGGAATCGTCGGCACAGAGGTGGTAGTTGAAGCCGTGGGAGCGGCTGAGTTCTCCAAGGGAGCCTTGTGTAGATGGAGGGTGGAAGGGGACCCACAACTGGGCCTTGAGGGGGTGGGAGTGAGGAGGAGCGGCCAGAGAGAGAAGAGGAGGAGCGGGAGAGGACGGGGTCAGAGAAGCCGAGGCTGGGCAACGTCCTGCCTCTGCCGCTTGTCAGCTGTGTGACTGCGGGCAAGTCGTGGCTCAGTGGAAAGAGCCCGGGCTTGGGAGTCAGAAGTCATGGGTTCTAATTCCAGCTCTGCTGCTTGTCAGCTGTGTGACTGTGGGCAAGTCACTTCACTTCTCTGGGCCTCAGTTACCTCATCTGTCAAATGGGCACGTAGTTTGTGAGCAGCACGTGGGACCACATGATGACCCCGTATCTACCCCTGCGCTGAGAACAGTGCTCTGCACAGAGTAAGCGCTTAACAGACACCAACATTGTTGTTGTGTGCAGGGGGTGGTCGGAGGAGGAGGAGGATGGAGTAGGGGCCGCCGGATTTGGCAGGGAGGAGCCGAGGGGTGACCTGTGAGGGGGCGAAGGGGACGGAAGGTGGATGGAGAGGACCTGCAGGCCGAGGGCTGTGGACCACTGAGGAGGGGATGGTGGAGCAAGAGAGACCGAGTAGGGCGATTGTGAAGATAAGGGCAAGTTCACACCCGCTAGAATCTATTCTGATGACCCTGTATCCGCCCTGGCGGTTAGAACAGTGCTCGGCACATAGTCAGCGCCTAACAAATACCAACATTATTATTAAAAAACATGTTGGCTTGTGAGATCCTTGCTTCTAAATATTAGAGAAGCAGCGAGGCTCAGAGGAAAGAGCCCGGGCTGGGGAGTCAAAGATCATGGGTTCAAATCTCCTCTCTGCCACTCGTCAGCTGCGTGACCGTGGGCGAGTCACTTCACTTCTCTGGGCCTCAGTGACCTCATCTGTAAAATGGGGATCAAGACTCTGAGCCGGATGACCCTGTATCTACCCCGGCGGTTAGAACAGTGCTCGGCACATAGTCAGCGCCTAACAAATACCAACATTATCATTAAAAAACATGTTGGCTGTGAGATCCTTGCTTCTAAATATTAGAGAAGCAGCGAGGCTCAGAGGAAAGAGCCCGGGCTGGGGAGTCAAAGATCATGGGTTCGAATCTCCTCTCTGCCACTCGTCAGCTGCGTGACCGTGGGCGAGTCACTTCACTTCTCTGGGCCTCAGTGACCTCATCTGTAAAATGGGGATCAAGACTCTGAGCCGGATGACCCTGTATCTACCCCGGCGGTTAGAACAGTGCTCGGCACATAGTCAGCGCCTAACAAATACCAACATTATTATCAAAAAACATGTTGGCTGTGAGACCCTGGCTTCTAAATATTAGAGAAGCAGCGCGGCTCAGCGGGAAGAGCCCGGGCTGGGGAGTCAGAGGTCATGGGTTCGAATCTCCGCTCTGCCACTCAGCTGTGTGACCGTGGGCGAGTCACTTCACTTCTCGGGGCCTCAGTGACCTCCTCTGGAAAATGGGGATGAAGAGCGGGAGCCTTTGGGAGGCGGGTAAACGCTGACCGCCGCTCTCTCCCGCGGCCCGAGTCGCCGTGGCCGAAGAGCCCCTTCAACCCCCGCAAAGAAAAAAGGGCGCTGGGTCTGCCTGAAAACGCAAGAAAAGTTTATTTCCGAGGCGGTGGCCGCCTGACGGCAAAAACCGGAGAAAGGGAGGAGGCGCGGGGGCGCGCGCGGGGGCGGGGGCGCGCGTGAGCGCGCGGCCAGGCGGAGACGGCAGCTGCTCTTTGTCGCCCTCCCCCGGCCGCGCCCGCGAACTCCACCCGGGGGAAGGCGGGGGGGGCGCGCGTGCGCGCGGCCAGGCGGAGACGGCATCTGATCTTTGTCGCCCTCCCCCGGCCACACCCGCGAACTCCACCCGGGGGAAGGCGGGGGGGGCGCGCGTGCGCGCGGCCAGGCGGAGACGGCAGCTGCTCTTTGTCGCCCTCCCCCGGCCGCGCCCGCGAACTCCACCCGGGGGAAGGCGGAGGGGGCGCGCGTGCGCGCGGCCAGACGGAGACGGAAGCTGCTCTTTGTCGCCCTCCCCCGGCCACGCCCGCGAACTCCACCCGAGGGAAGGCGGGGAGGGGCGCGCGTGCGCGCGGCCAGGCGGAGACGGCAGCTGCTCTTTGTCGCCCTCCCCCGGCCGCGCCCGCGAACTCCACCCGGGGGAAGGCGGGCAGGGGGGCGCGTGCGCTGCGCCCGGCCAGGCCCCACCTCTCCCTCCCTCCCTCCCTCCGCGCGGCCCCGCCCCTCCCCCCCCTTCTCGGCGCGCGCGCGCTTCGGGCTCCCCGCCCCCCGCCCCCCGGCCATGGCGGCGGCGGCCGGGGTCCCGGAGGCGGGGCTGGAGGTGGCCCTGCAGGTGGCCGAGGCCCTGGAGAGCATCGTGAGCTGCTGCCTGGGGCCCGAGGGGCGGCCGGTGCTGTGTGTGAAGGCGGCCGGACAGGCGCTCTGCAGCCGCGACGGGGCCTACATCCTCCAGGCGCTGCGTCTGGACCATCCCGTAGCCAGGTATGGCGCCCCGCCCCCACCCCCGCGGCTCCGCCCCCTTCCGGCTCCGCCCCCCCGTGGTCCCGCCCCTTCGGGCCCCGTCCTCCTTCAGGGCCCCACATTTAGCCCCGCCCCTTCGGGCCTCGCCCTCCTTTAGCCACGCCCCCATGCAGGCTGGGCACCGCCCTCCTTTGGCCACGCCCCTCGGGCTCCGCCCCTCGGCCCCGCCCCTTCGGGTCCCGCCCCCGTTAGCCCCGCCCCTTCAGGCCTCGCCCTCGTTTGACCACGCCCCCTTCCGACTCCGCCCTCCATTCGCCCCGCCCCGCATTTGGCCCCACCCCTTCAGGCCCCGCCCTCTATTCGCCCCGCCCCCCAGACTCCGCCCTCCATTAGCCCCGCCCCCTTCTGCTCCCGTGCTCCGTTAGCTCCGCCCCCTTCAGTCCCTACCCTCCGTTAGTCCCGCCCCTTCGGGGCCCGCCCTGTTGGCCCCGCCCCCTTCGGGCTCCGCCCTCCATTAGCCCCGCCCCTTCAGGCTACCCCCAGTTCAGGCCCCGCCCCCTCTGGCTCCCCTTCAGACCCCGCCCCTCGGACCCTCCCCGGGCCACGCCCCCTTCAGACCCCGCCCCCTTCAGGCCCCCACCCTCCGTTCGCCCCTGTCCCTGTCCCCACCCCCCACCCCCCACGGGACCCTGGCCTCTCCCTCCCTCCCTTCCTCCCTTCTTTTTGGTCGTCTGCCGCAGGCTGATCGTGTCGTGCGTGTCCGACCATCGGAGAGCGACCGGCGACGGGGCCAAAAGCTTCATCCTCCTCCTGTGCGGGTTGCTCCGAGGCCTGCGGGCGATCCCGGCCCGCCGCCGGGGGAAGCGACTGGCCCGAGCCCTGCGGGCGTTCGAGGCGCGCGTCCTGGACGGCCTCGTGGCCCGACACCTGCCCCGACACACCCTGTCCCTCTTTGCCTCCGACCGGGCGGAGGCGGGGTGTCGCGGGGCCGCCGCGGAGTCCCTCCTGCGAGCCTACTTCCGCGGCCGGCTGGGGTCGGACAGCCGGGACTTGGTCTCCCGGCTGAGCTGGGACTTCGTGTCCCGCTGCGCGCCCCGCCGGGGCCCGGAGGCCGAAACGCTCGGCCTGCTCGAAGAGCATTTCGAGGAACTGCAGAGTAGCGCCGTGGGGCTTCCCCTGTCGAGCTCCAGGGTGGTGGAGGGGCTGGTCCTCCGCCGGGACTTCTCGGTGTACTGCCCGGGGGCGGCCGGGATGCGGATGGCCGTGGTGACGGGCCCCGTCCGGCCCCCTCTCGCCGTCCGCGGGTCGGAGCTGGCCGTTGATTCGGAAGCCCGGTGGACGGCTTCCCGGCTCCGGGCCGCGGAGAGGGTCGGGGTGGCGATGGGACGCCTGAGGAGCCGGGACGTGAGATTGCTCCTGTCCGGCGTCGAGCAGCGGGATCCGGTCCTTCATTTCGCGCGGCTGAACGGGATATCGGTGGTGGACTCTCTGTCCCCCGAAGAGATTTCCCTTCTCCTTAGGGTGACGGGCATCTCCCCCCTCGCCCCGTCCCACACCGACGGGTGGGACGACGCGCCTCGCGGCAGCACCGCCGTCATGAAGTTCTGTCAGCCCCTGCTCCTCGGCTCCCGGAGGTACGTTCACCTCGGGTTGCCCGGCCTGCGGGCCTTCGCCCCGCATCACGCCATCCTCTGCGGGCCGGTCCAGGGTCTCACGGAGCAGCTCGTCTCTGCCCTCCACGGAGCTTTTAAAATGCTCCGACACTCCCTGACGCCCCTCGGCCTGAGTTTTAAATGGGACGGTTCGGACGAAGACCCGACTGAGACCCCGGAGACCCCGCGGCCTCCTCGGCGCCCGGGAGGACGGTCTGACGTAGAGCCAGAGGCCTGCGAAAGGGAACGGGAAGGCGGCCCCGAACCCGAGCGGGACCCGGAATCCCCGGTCGAGGCCGGCGAGGTAGAAGGCCGGGTTTCGAATCCGGGCCTAACAGGTGAACGCAGAGGTCGGTGTGACCCCGAGTCCCAGGGGTTTAAGGATCCCGCCGCGCTTTGGGAAAATGACGAACCCCTTGTGAGGGTCCAGAGAAACGGCAGTAGTAATTCCCCTTCAGGAAGTACCTGCGGAGGGGTCGCTTCCGACCGGCCAAGAGACGGTCGACATTCTTGTAAAATGAGCTGTCCGTCCACCGGACTTACCTCCAGAGAGATGCGTAATGACGCGGGGCAGGCTTATTCTTCCTCATTTATACCGGCGGGCTCTGTTTTGCCCGTAGGCGGCGACTTTGAAATTTTATTGCATCATTATTTACTTAACTATTCCAGGCAGTATCGACAGTCCGAGGTAACTATGGTTTGTTCGTTAATTGCCAACGCGCTCCTCACCATTCCCCAAAATCTCAATAAGACCAAAAAGAGAAGGTTTCTCCAGATCCATCACATCCGAGCTCAACAGGCCCTCCTTGCAGAGTCACGGATGTTAGCACTTGAAACGGGCCTGGAATCGGTGGCCTGCAAATATCAGTTACTCTCCTCAGTTCTTCACTGTTTTACAAAGCTGCTATCCATTGACTTAGTGATCAGCATTAAGAGGCAACCTCAGCCGATTAAGGATAAAGACTCAGATGATGAGCTCTAAAAGTTGGCATTTTCCTTGTAACCGTCTCGCGAGATGTGATGCACCAATGCTCTACAGAGTGTAACCCGTAAGTAGATCCTAACAAATTTGTATTGTAAAGACTCCAATAAAAGCATCAAATGTTGAACACTATCACTATCTTTAAGCTACCTCTGTCCGTGTACAAAAGACCTGGGTGAAGATCTGAAAAGCAACCATTCATTCATTCATTCATTCATTCATTCAATAGTATTTATTGAGCGCTTACTATGTGCAGAGCACTGTACTAAGCGCTTGGGATGAACAAGTCGGCAACAGATAGAGACAGTCCCTGCCGTTTGACGGGCTTACAGTCTAATCGGGGGAGACGGACAGACAAGAACAATGGCACTAAACAGCGTCAAGGGGAAGAACATCTCGTAAAAACAATGGCAACTAAATAGAATCAAGGCGATGTACAATTCATTAACAAAATAGGGTAACGAAAATATATACAGTTGAGCGGACGAATACAGTGCTGTGGGGATGGGAAGGGAGAGGTGGAGGAGCAGAGGGAAAAGGGGAAAATGAGGCTTTAGCTGCGGAGAGGTAAAGGGGGGATGGCAGAGGGAGTAGAGGGGGAAGAGGAGCTCAGTCTGGGAATGCCTCTTGGAGGAGGTGATTTTTAAGTAAGGTTTTGAAGAGGGAAAGAGAATCAGTTTGGCGGAGGTGAGGAGGGAGGGCGTTCCAGGACCGCGGGAGGACGTGACCCGGGGGTCGACGGCGGGATAGGTGAGACCGAGGGACGGTGAGGAGGTGGGCGGCAGAGGAGCGGAGCGTGCGGGGTGGGCAGTAGAAAGAGAGAAGGGAGGAGAGGTAGGAAGGGGCAAGGTGATGGAGAGCCTTGAAGCCTAGAGTGAGGAGTTTTTGTTTGGAGCGGAGGTCGATAAGCAACCACTGGAGTTGTTTAAGAAGGGGAGTGACATGCCCAGATCGTTTCTGCAGGAAGATGAGCCGGGCAGCGGAGTGAAGAATAGACCAGAGCGGGGCGAGAGAGGAGGAAGGGAGGTCAGAGAGAAGGCTGACACAGTAGTCTAGCCGGGATATAACGAGAGCCCGTAATAGTAAGGTAGCCGTTTGGGTGGAGAGGAAAGGGCGGATCTTGGCGATATTGTAGAGGTGAAACCGGCAGGTCTCGGTAACGGATAGGATGTGTGGGGTGAACGAGAGGGACGAGTCAAGGATGACACCGAGATTGCGGGCCTGCGGGACGGGAAGGATGGTCGTGCCATCCACGGTGATAGAGAAGTCTGGGAGCGGACCGGGTTTGGGAGGGAAGATGAGGAGCTCAGTCTTGCTCATGTTGAGTTTTAGGTGGCGGGCCGACATCCAGGTGGAGACGTCCCGGAGGCAGGAGGAGATGCGAGCCTGAAGGGAGGGGGAGAGGACAGGGGCGGAAATGTAGATCTGCGTGTCATCTGCGTAGAGATGGTAGTCAAAGCCGTGAGAGCGGATGAGTTCACCGAGGGAGTGAGTGTAAATGGAGAACAGAAGAGGGCCAAGAACTGACCCTTGAGGAACTCCAACAGTTAAAGGATGGGAGAGGGAGGAGGCTCCAGCGAAGGAGACCGAGAATGATCGGCCAGAGAGGTAAGAGGAGAACCAGGAGAGGACAGAGTCCGTGAAGCCAAGGTGAGATAAGGTATGGAGGAGGAGGGGATGGTCGACAGTGTCAAAGGCAGCAGAGAGGTCAAGGAGGATCAGAATGGAGTAGGAGCCATTGGATTTGGCAAGAAGGAGGTCATGGGTGACCTTAGAGAGAGCAGTCTCGGTAGAGTGGAGGGGACGGAAGCCAGATTGGAGGGGGTCTAGGAGAGAATGGGAGTTAAGGAATTCTAGGCATCGATCGTAGATGACTCGTTCTAGGATTTTGGAAAGGAAGGGTAGTAGGGAGATAGGACGATAACTGGAGGGGGAAGTGGGGTCAAGAGCGGGTTTTTTTAGGATGGGGGAGACGTGGGCATGTTTGAAGGCAGAGGGGAAGGAGCCCTTGGAGATTGAGTGGTTAAAAATAGAAGTTAAGGAAGGGAGGAGGGCAGGGGCGATGGTTTTAAGAAGGTGAGAGGGAATGGGGTCCGAGGCGCAGGTGGAGGGGGTGGCACTTGCGAGGAGGGAGGAGATCTCCTCTGAGGATACTTCAGGGAAGGATGGGAAAGTAGGGGAGGGGGTTGGTAGGGGGGAGGGGAGAGGCGGAGGGGTGACTTTGGGGAGCTCAGACCCGATCGTGTTGATTTTCGTGAGGAAATAGGTGGCCAGATCATTGGGGGGTGAGAGATGGGGGAGGGGGAGGAACAGGGGGCCTAAGGAGAGAGTTAAAGGTCCGGAACAATCGGGGGTGACGGGCATGGGTGTCGATGAGGGAGGAGAAGAAGCTTTGCCTGGCGGAGGAGAGGGCAGAGTTAAGGCAGGAAAGGATAAATTTGAAGTGTGTGAGGTCGGCTCGGTGCTTGGACTTTCGCCAGCAGCGCTCAGCAGCTCGAGCATAGGAGCGTAGGAGGCGGACGGAGGAGGTGATCCGGGGCTGTGGGTTAGTGGAGCGAGAGCGGCGGAGGGAAAGGGGGGCGAGAGAGTCGAGATGAGTAGAGAGGGTGGAGTTGAGAGCGGAGACCCGCTTGTCGAGAGTGGGAAGAGAGGACAGGGCGGCAAGGTGAGGAGAGATGCTATTGGAAAGACGGATGGGATCGAGAGAGCGGAGGTCTCTGTGGGGCAGTAGCGAAGATTTGCAGGGGGAGGGAGTGTGAGAGATGAGGCAGGTGAGAAGGTTATGGTCAGAGAGAGGGATTTCAGAGTCGGTGAGGGAGGAGATAGTGCAGCGGTAGGAGATGACGAGATCGAGGGTGTGACCGAGTCGGTGAGTGGGCGCGGTACGGTGGAGGAGGAGGTCGGCAGAGTCGAGGAGGGATAGCAGGCGGGCGGCAGAGGAGTCGTCGGGTACATCCGTATGGATGTTGAAGTTTCCAAGGATCAGAGTGGGCAGAGAGAAGGAGAGAAGGAAGGTGAGAAAGGGGTCAAGGAGGTTGAAGAAGTCGGAGGTGGGACCGGGAGGGCGGTAGATGACGGCGACAAGTAACTGGAGTGGGTGGTAGAGGCGAATGATATGGGCTTCGAAGGAGGGGAAGGAGAGGGAGGGGGGAGGAGGGATAGTGCGGAAGCGGCATCGGGGCGAGAGGAGGAAGCCGACGCCTCCTCCCTTACCGGTGAGTCTGGGGGAGTGGGAGAAGGAGAGGCCTCCGCCGGAGAGAGCGGCGGCGGAGACCGTGTCTTCGGGAGAGAGCCACGTTTCCGAAAGGGCGAGGAGGAGGAGAGAGCGGGAGAGGAAAAGGTCATGGATGAAAAGTAGCTTGCCTGTAATAGAGCGGGGGTTCCAGAGGCCACACTTGAAAGTAGCTGTGGGTGCAAGGGGGGAAGGGGGAGAAGGGCGGGGGGAGGGGAGGGTTTGGATGGGAAGGAGGTGGCGGGGCCCTGGACGGGGAGAGGGGGATGAGGGGTGGCGGTGGGACAAGAGGACTGGGATGGGGCATGGGTGGGGAAGAGAGAAGGGGGGAGGGGGTGAAGAGGGGGTTTGGTGGGGGGAAGAGTAGGGGGAGGGGGAAGAGAGGTAGCGCTGATAAAGTGGGGTTCTAGGGCGGGAGAGAGGAAGGGCGGAGGAGACAGAGGAGAGAGCGGGAAAGAGCTGAGCGAGAGAGGGGAAGGGGAAGGGGAAGGGGAGGATAGGAAGGGGTGGGAGGAGGAGGGGAGGAGGGACATGGTGAGACCAGAGAGGTGGGTGGCAGCACTGACAACAATAAACAGTAATAAACGAAATCGGTAATATAGCAACATGATACAATATGATACAATACAGTAGTGCTAATATAGCAATATGATACAGTATGATACAATATAGTCGTGTTAATAAAAGGGGTGATGATCAGGGTCAGGGGTAGACTCGATTAAGGGGCGACCTGATCAAATTCAAAGTCTGACGACAATAAACAATAAAAAGCGAGATCGCTAATATAGCAACATGCTACAGTAAGGCACACTACAATAGTGTTAATAAGCAGGCGATGACCAGGGTCGGGGGACGAGCCGACCCTACCCGATCAGACTCAAAGTCAAGCGGCCAGCGGCCGAGAGAGTCCCAGAGCTCATGACCAAATAACCCTGTGGCGGCGGGGGGGCCCTGAGGTTGTCCGGGGTGGGTGGCGGCCGTGGGCGGCGGCTAAGGTAAGGTAACATGGTGAGAACAAGGACGTCGTCGCCCGGGGCGGGGGCGGGAGAGATGAATCACCTCAAGAGGGAAGAGGGAGTGAGGCCTTCCCAAAATGGCCGCCTCAGGCAGAGTGGGGGCTTCCCAAAATGGCCACCTCGGGCGGAGTGGGGGAGCGGTTGGGGAGCACAATGTCCCCGGGCCCGAGCAGGGGGACACAATGTCCCCCGAGGACACAATGTCCTTGGGGCCAAGAAGGGGAGCACAATGTCCCCAGGATCGAGAAGGGGAGTGCAATGTTCCCGGGCCCGAGCGGCGGGGGGGGCGGGTGGACTGGAAGCTGGTGGCTGGGGGTCTGTGGGGGCGAAGATCATTCAATAGTATTTACTGAGTGCTTAGTATGTGCAGAGCACTGTACTAAGTGCTTGGAATGTACAATTTGGCAACAGATAGAGACAATCCCTGCCCAGTGACGGGCTAACAGTCTAATCGGGGGAGACAGACGGACAAAAACAAGACAACGTAATCATGATAAATAGAATCAAGGGAATGTACACCTCATTAACAAAATCAATAGGGTAATAAAAATATATACAAATGAGCACAGTGCTGATGGGAGGGGAAGGGAGGGGGAGGTGAAAGGGGAGGGAGCAGAAGGCAGAGGGGGAGCAGAGGGAAAAGGGGAAGCTCAGTCTGGGAAGGCCTCTTGCAGGAGGTGAGCTCTAAGTAAGGCTTTGAAGAGGGAAAGAGAGTTAGTTTGACGGTGGTGAGGGGGGAGGGCATTCCAGATCAGTGGTAGGACTTGGGCCAGAGGGCAACAGCGGGATAGGCATGAACTGAGGACGGTGAGGAAGTGGGTGGCAGAGGAGCGGAGCGTGCGGGGTGGGCAGTAGAAAGAGAAAAGGGAGGAGAGGTAGGAGGGGGCAAGGTGATGGAGAGCCTTGAAGCCCAGAGTGAGAAGTTTTTGTTTTGTGCAGAGGTTGATAGGAAACCACTGGAGGTTTTTAAGAAGGGAAGCGACGTCCCCAGAGCGTTTCTGCAGGAAGATGATCTGGGCAGCGGAATGAAGAATAGACTGGAGCGGGGAGAGACAGGAGGACGGGAGATCAGAGAGAAGGCTGACATAAAAATCCAGCCGGGATATTATGAGAGCTTGTACCGGTATAATAGCCGTTTGGACAGAGAGGAAAGGGTGGATCTTGGCGATATTGTAAAGGTGAGACCGGCAGGCGTTGGTGACGGATTGGATGTGTGGGATGAATGAGAGAGCCTAGTCAAGGATGACACCAAGGTTGCGGGCTTGAGAGACGGGAAGGATGGTCGTATCATCCACGGTGACAGGGAAGTCAGGAAGAGGACAGGGCTTGGGAGGGAAGATAAGGAGCTCAGCTTTGGACATACTGAGTTTTAGGTGGAGGGCAGACATCCAAGTGGAGACGTCCTGGAGGCAGGAGGAGACATGAGCCTGAAGGGAGGGGGAGAGAACTGGGGAGGAGATGTAGATTTGGGTGTCATCTGCATAGAGATGATAGTTGAAGCCGTGAGAGCGGATGAGTTCACCGAGGGAGTGAGTGTAGATGGAGAACAGAAGAGGGCCAAGAATTCACCCTTGAGGAACCCCAACAGTTAGGGGATGGGAGGGGGAGGAGGAGCCTGCGAAGGAGACCGAGAATGACTGGCCAGAGAGATAAGAGGAGAACCTTGATTCTATTTATTGCCTTGATTCTATTTATTGCTATTGTTCTTGTCTGTCTGTCTCCCCCGATTAGACTGTAAGCCCGTCAAAGGGCAGGGACTGTCTCTATTTGTTACCGATTTGTACATTCCAAGCACTTAGTACAGTGCTCTGCACATAATAAGCGCTCAATAAATACTATTGAATGAATGAATGAATGAACCAGGAGAGGAGGGAGTCCGTGAAGCCAAGGTGAGATAAGGGATGGAGGAGAAGGGGATGGTCGACAGTGTCAAAGACAGCTGAGAGGTCGAGGAGGATTAGGTCAGAATAGGAGTAGGAGCCATTGGATTTGGCAAGAAGTAGGTGATGGGTGACATTTGAGAGAGCAGTCTCGGTAGAGTGGAGGGGACGGAAGCCGGATTGGAGGGGATCCAGGAGAGAGTTGGAATTGAGGAATTCAAGGCAGCGAGTGTAGATGACTCGTTCTAGGAGTTTGGAGAGGAAGGGTAGGAGGGAGATAGAGCGATAACTGGAAGGGGAAGTGGGGTTGAGAGAGGGTTTTTTTAGGATGGGGGGAGACATGGGCATGTTTGAAGGCAGAGGGGAAGAAGCCATTGGAGAGTGAGTCGTTGAAGATAGAAGTTAAGGAGGGGAGGAGGGATGGGGCAATGGTTTTTATAAGGTGAGCGGGAATGGGGTCCAAAGGACAGATGGAAGGGGTGGCACTTGCAAGGAGGGAGGAGATCTCCTCTGAGGATACTGCAGGGAAGGATGGGAAAGTAGGTGAGATGGTTACGGGGGTGGGGGGAGAAAGGGAATCATTCAAGTTGTAACTGGTCATTTTAAAAATCCAGTTTTAGGGAAATATTTTTGCTACTTCTATGAGCTCGATGTAGTTCTTCTTTTCCTAAAATGTGTCCCACTGATATAATTCACTGCTGTGAATGTGGTAACAATACCATATTTACTTGCATAATTGCCCCTCTTTCACATAACTTTACAGCATTGAAAGGGGGGAGGTTATTGCACGGACCATATCAAAATTAAGTCCAACAGTAAAGGGAGTAAAAGGGCAGTGGACTGCTTGAGTTCTACTAAACTCCCCCAAATACAGCAGACACTGGGAATTCGTTAAATTAAATCCCCTTTCCTGCTGTGTTGTCTATGTTCACACCCTTCCCTGGGGTGAAGGCGCATCTACTCCAAGAGACCTTCCCTGACTAAACCCTCCTTTCCTCTTCTCCCTCTCCCTTCTGCATTGCCCTGCCTCGCTCCTTTTATTCATCCTCCCTCCCAGCCCCCACGGCACTTATGTACATATCTGTAATTTATATATATGCTAACATTATATATATATATGTACATATACATCTATCTATCTTAATGTCTATCTTCCCATCTAGACTGTATGCTCACTGTGGGCAGGGAAGGTGTATGTTTATTGTTCTTTCCGAAGCATTTAGTACAATGCGTTGTGCAAAATAAGCACTCAGTAAATACGATTGTGTGGCAGTTTTAATGAATCAATTTCCACCTCACACCTGCTTTGATGACTCTGCTCCTCCCTGCTACCAAACTATCTTGACTTTGAAAAAGCAAAACAGCGGCAGGGATACCAAAACTTCCCTCCACAACAAACAAAGACTCCTTACTATAGGCTTTAAGCTCGTCCACCAGCTCGCTGCACCTTATCTTCTATACCTCTGTGGGCCCTATTGGCCCCTCCCGAACTCACCTCCTGGCCTGTTCCACTCTCAACTTTCCAGCCTGTGAGAGTGTGAAAGGATTTCTTAGTCATTCCGGAGTGACTTTAAACTCCTTAGAGGCAGGGACTGTGTGAGGTAGGGAAGTTGCACATCCATACATGTATCCAGGTGAAGCAGACTAAAAGGAAAGAGTGTGCCCAGATAATAAATGCCCTCCAGTTACTGCTTTGCTCTGTCTGGGCAGCCAGCCCTCTCTTTTTGGTTTCCTATATCCCACAGATTGTGGTCTACCCAAATCCACATTATGAAGGACCGCTTTGATAATCAATTACCCTATCAGTCTCCTTGTTTGACCTCCTTGCCTCCTGTCTCTCCCCAGCCAGTCCATGCTTGACTCGGCTGTCCAGATCATTTTTCTACAAAACCACTCAGTCCAAGATTCCCCACACCTCAGCTGCCTCCAGTAGCTGCCCGTCCACCTCTGCATCAAACGGAAACTCCTTACCATCACCTTTAAAGCACACAATCACCTCGCAAACCTACCTTATTTCGATACTTCAGCCAAGCCCGCACACTTCACTCCTCTAATGCCAACCTACTCACTCTACCTTGATCTCATCAATCTTGCCACTGACCTCTCAGCCACGTCCTTCCTCTGGCCTGGAATGCCTTCCCTCTTCATATCTGACAGACAATTACTCTCCCCACTTTCAAAGCCTTACTGAATGCGCATCTCCAAAAGACCTTCCCTGATTAAGCCCTTATTTCCTTTTCTCCCTGACTTGCTCCATTTATTCACCCCCACCTGGTCCCACAGCACTTATGTACGTATGTGTAATGTATCTATAGGTCTGTCTCCCCATCTAGACTGTAAGCTTGTTGTGGGCAGGGAATGTGTCTGTTATATTGTGTCATACTCTCCCAAGTGCTTAGTACAGTGCTCTGCACACGGTAAGCACTCAATAAATATGATTGCTATTCCAATCCCCTGGAACCTGACTAATTACACTACAAACAAGGTGATCAGCAGCAAAAATGCTGCCTACAGCTTGGTACAACAGATGTGGAGGACTGGAGAAAAATTCCACCAAATCCACTCCTTGCAGAAATCTTTCATTCAGTCACATTTATTGAGCACTTATTGTGTGCAGAGCACTGTATTAAGCACTTGAGAGAGTACAATGTAACAATAAATAGGCATATTCCCTGCCCACAACAAGCTAACAGTCTAGAGGGGGAGACAGTAATATAGTAAAAAATATAGATATGTACCTATGTGTTGTGGAGCTGGGAGGGGAGATGAATAAAGGGAGCTGGTCAGGGAGATGCAGAAGGGAATGGGAGAAGAGGAAAGGAAGGCTTAATCAGGGAAGGCCTCTTGGAGGAGATGTGCCTTCAATAAGGCTTTGAAGTGGGGGAGTGTAAACATCTGCCAGATTTGAGGAGGAAGGAGTTCCAGGCTAGCGGCAGGACGTGAAGGAGGGGTGGGCAGTGAGATAGATGAGATTGAGGTACAATGAGATGTTGGCATTGGAGACGCAAAGTGTGTGGGCTGGGGTGTAGTAGAAGAGTAGTGACATGTGGTAGGAGGGGGGAGGGTGATTGAATGCTTTAAAGCCAGTGGTGAGGAGTTTTTGTTTGATGCGGAGGTGGATCCAGGGCAATCATTGGAGTTTCTTGAGGAGTGGGGAAACGTGTCCTGAATATTTTCTACCTAACTGTTCCCAGACCTGGATATTAGAAATCTTTCTAATGTGTCATTCATTCATTCAATAATATTTATTGAGTGCTTACTATGTGCAGAGCACTGTACTAAGCGCTTGGAATGTACAATTTGGCAACAGATAGAGACAGTTCCTACCAGAGATGGGCTCACAGTCTAAATGGGGGAGAGAGACAGTAAAGCAAAACAGAACAAAACAAAACAACATCATCAAGATAAATAGAATCAAGGAGATATACACCTCATTAACAAAATAAATAGGATAATAAATATATACAAGTGAGCACAGTGCTGAGAGGAGGGGAAGGGGAAAGAGCAGAGCGTGGGAGGGGGAGGGGACGGGGAGCAGAGGGAAATGGGGGGCTCGGTTTGGGAAGGCTTCCTGGAGGAGGTGAGCTCTCAGTAGGGCTTTGAAGAGGGGAAGAGAGTTAGTTTGGTGGATGTGAGGAGGGAGGGCATTCCAGGTCAGCGGTAGGACGTGGGCCAGGGGTCGACGGCGGGATAGGTGTGAACGGGAGGCAGTGAGGAGGTGAGCGGCAGAGGAGCGGAGTGTATGGAGTGGGCAGTAGGAGGAGAGAAGGGAGGTGAGGTAGGAGGGGGCAAGGTGATGGAGAGCTTTGGAGCCAAGAGTGAGAAGTTTTTGTTTTGTGGGGAGGTTGATAGGCAACCACTGGCGGTTTTTGAGGAGGGGAGTGGCATGCCCAAATCGTTTCTGTAGGAAGATGATCCGGGCAGTGGAATAGAGAATAGACTGGAGTGGGGAGACACAGGAGGAAAGGAGATCCGAGAGGAAGCTGATGCAATAATCCAGTAGGGATCGTGCTTCCGTGGGTAGCACTACCTGCAACCACACATTGGACTGTATGGTCCAGGGTGGTATCTGAGACTCCATCACCAACAATACTTCCTTGTCCTCTGTGGAAATAGGACAGAAGCTGACAATAGGACCTATTTTATTTGGAGAGATCAGGCCCATTGGCAATTGCCAGGAAATTGGTCAGGCAGTCGTTACTTAGGATATGTCAACTCCACCATTTGCCACCTGTTCACACTCCCCTCAGGAAGACTAAGGAGTCATCTGGAAATATCGAAAACTGAAAGATTCTTTTCTGATTCCGTCCTCTGGGGTTGCCTGTGCAGTTAAAAAAGTCAGACTCTTAGCACATATTTGTAGAGAAGTCGCAAATTCCATGGCAGATGCCATCAGAGGCCCAAATGCGGAACAAATAGCCATCGGAGCCACAGTTCTATAGAACTGTGTCATGGCTAGTTAAGCGGGGAATATGCAAACTCATAGGGAAAGAATGTGGTACCTTCCCCCAGATTATAGAGGTAATGTTCACAAGGTCCTATCCACCATTCAAGTGGCTGTACAGAATCTCCGTGACACCAACCACGATGGTCTCGGAAACCTGTTCATTGGATTATTTGGAAATGTGGGAAGCTCACTTTTCCAAGGCTAATTGATGGTAGTAATACTTATTGTTTCTTCAGTGGTGTTTCGATTGCACAGCCAAAGAATTGAAACATCAGCAAACTATGAGGACGCTTCACTGGCCAATAGCAAGGAGCATGAGAAGCGAAAGAGGTTGGATAGGGTGGGTCAGGGTATGATGGGGATCAAACGATAAAGCTTCCTATCTCTGACATCAAAATGCCCCTCTGCTGCAACTCACCCAAGCCTCAAAGTCTGACCGCAAAAAAGCAACCGCCGGACAGGGGAAGCCTACAGGGAGCCGCGTGAGTCCTAGAGACATGACTCCTTGACTCCACCTTTTTTTGTTGTGCTAAAATCACAAAAGGAGGAAGGAGAAGCACAGCGGTCAGGGTCTTACACATGCCCATTTCTCTTCTGACTATCCCCTCTGACCTGTTTTTCTTCTAGGCCTGCTTGATTGTCACAGGGCAGGCAAGCACATCACATATCTTCTGCCTCTTTGTTGATCCATTCTGTGTTATCAGGGAGATTAGCAGATCGATTCCAAACAGACAGGAAACTCTTCCTCCTCCCTTAGCAAGATTAAGAGCCCTGGACGGTTTATCGGTGTTATTTGTTCACCTGGAGAACAAAGCTGCCTGTATCTCTCTCAGGGTTGTGCTTAGAGAGTTTCCAGTACTCTACCAGTCTCGACTATGGGAGGGAGAGTAAAGCAGAGGCCTACCCATTCCATTCCTAGCTAAGGCAGTGGCTAGCGAGTGAAAGGCAATCTGCTAAAGTCAAAACCTCCTTGTGCTGTGCAGCAGCGGCATGGGAGAGAATCAAGGGTGGGTACTCAAGTTTTCTGTACAGAAGGAGGCAACAGTAAACCACTTCCATATTTTTACCAAGAAAACTCTATGGATACACTGCCAGCATGACTGCAGATGGAGTTGGGGCATTCTGGAAGAGATGCGTCCATGGCGTCGCTATGGGTCGGACACGACTTGACAGCAAAAGACGAGTCAAGTCTTAAAGTATGTATCATGTATTGTGCTCTCTGATCACATGGTGGAAACTCAGTGGAAACTCTGTATTGTGTGGAGTTGAGTGGATCTTGGCTAGCAGCTGACTGTCAACCTTTGATTTCTACTACTAGTAGAAATGTCTCTGACATACCCGCTCAAACACAACACAGTCTGTGACCTTTTTTTGACCAATTGGGAGCGGGAAGAGGGTGCAGTAGCTGGAGGGGTTTGCATTATTCAGAGAAGATTATTTTAGTGTAGCTGAGACTTGGAACACATTTGCAGGGAGCGGGGTAAAAGCCATTCAACAGTGAGAGATTGAAGATAATGGCAAAGAAATTGAGAAAGGTACGAAAATGTATTTTAAGAGATGAGAGGGGATGGGGTCGGAGGCCCAGGTGGAGGGTGTAGATATAAGAGGCAGATGGGAGACGTCTTCATGAGAGACACCCTGGATGGTGGAGCTAGAGATACTGAGTAGGTTGATTGTGAAGATACGGGGAAGTTCACACCCGCTAGAATCTATTCTATCAAAATAAAATGTTGGCTGTGACATCCTTGCTTCTAAATATTAGAGAAGCAACATGGCTCAGTGGAAAGAGCCTGGGCTTGGGAGTCAGAGGTCATGGGTTCGAATCCCGGCTCTGCTACTTCATTCATTCATTTGATAGTATTTATTGAGCGCTTACTATATGCAGAGCACTGTACTAAGCGCTTGGAATGAACAAGTTGGCAACAGATAGAGACAGTCCCTGCTCTTTGATGGACTTACAGTCTAATCGGGGGAGACAGGCAGACAAGAACAATGGCAATAAATAGAGTCAAGGGGAAGAACATCTCATAAAAACAATGGCAAATAAATAGAATCAGGGTGATGTACATCTCATTAAGCAAAATAAATAGGGTGATGAAGATGTATACAGTTGAGCAGACGAATACAGTGCTGAGGGGGTGGGATGGGAGGGGGGAGGAGGAGAGGGAAAGGGGGGAGAAGAGGGTTTAGCTGCAGAGAGGTGAAGGGGGGGGAGCAGAGGGAAAAAAGGGGGGAGCTCAGTCTGGGAAGGCCTCTTGGAGGAGGTGAGTTTTAAGTAGGGATTTGAAGAGGGGAAGAGAATTAGATTGTCAGAGGTGAGGAGGGAGGGCATTCCAGGACCGCAGGAGGACTTGGCCCAGGGGTTGACGGTGGGATAGGTGAGACTGAGGGACGGTGAGGAGGTGGACGGCAGAGGAGCGGAGTGTGCGGGGTGGGCGGTAGAAAGAGAGAAGGGAGGAGAGGTAGGAAGGGGCAAGGTGATGGAGAGCCTTGAAGCCTAGAGTGAGGAGTTTTTGTTTTGAGCAGAGGTTGGTAGGGAACCACTGGAGGTGTTTAAGAAGGGGAGTGACAGGCCCAGATCGTTTCTGCAGGAAGATGAGCCGGGCAGTGGAGTGAAAAATAGACTGGAGCGGGGCGAGAGAGGAGGAGGGGAGATCAGAGAGAAGGCTGACACAGTAGTCTAGCCGGGATATAACGAGAGCCCGTAGCAGTAAGGTAGCCGTTTGGGTGGAGAGGAAAGGGCGGATCTTGGCGATATTGTAGAGGTGAAACCGACGGGTCTTGGTAACGGATCAGATGTGTGGGGTGAACAAGAGAGACAAGTCAAAGATGACACCGAGGTTGCGGGCCTGAGAGACGGGAAGGATGGTCGTACCATCCACGGTGATAGGGAAGTCTGAGAGAGGACCGGGCTTGGGAGGGAAGATGAGGAGCTCAGTTTTGGTCATGTTGAGTTTTAGGTGGCGGGCAGACATCCAGGTAGAGACGTCCTGGAGGCAGGAGGAGATGCGAGCCTGAAGGGAGGGGGGAGGACAGGGGTAGAGATGTAGATTTGCGTGTCATCTGCGTAGAGATGGTAGTCAAAGCCTTGAGAGCGAATGAGTTCACCGAGGGAGTGAGTGTAAATGGAGAACAGAAGAGGGCCAAGAACTGACCCTTGAGGAACTCCAACAGTTAAAGGATGGGAGGGGGAGGAGGCGCCTGCGAAGGAAACTGAGAATGACCGGCCAGAGAGATAAGAGGAGAACCAGGAGAGGACGGAATCCGTGAAGCCAAGGTGAGATAAGGTGTGGAGGAGGAGAGGATGGTCGACAGTGTCAAAGGCAGCAGAGAGGTCAAGGAGGATTAGAATGGAGTAGGAGCCATTGGATTTGGCAAGAAGGAGGTCATGGGTGACCTTAGAGAGAGCAGTCTCGGTAGAGTGGAGGGGACAGAAGCCAGATTGGAAGGGGTCCAGGAGAGAATGGGAGTTAAGGAATTGGCTGTGTGACTGTGGGCAAGTCACTTAACTTCTCTGTGCCTCAGTTACCTCATCTGTAAAATGGGGATTAAGACTGTGAGCCTCACATGGGACAACCTGATTACCCTGCATCTACCCCAGCACTTAGAACAGTGCTCTGCACATAGTAAGTGCTTAACAAATACCAACATTATTATTATTATTATTATTACTATTATTATTATATTGCAAGAACCCCCAAAGCAGAAGACTACAGCAAGGCAGTGTGTAGAGGTCAATCTTGCCTTTTTTTTTCAACTAAAACTTAAATTCACAGTAATCTCCAAGCCAGGGCTCCAGATGTGAAATAAGTAGAATGTTGAAACAATTAACTGGATAATTCAATGCAAGAATCTTCTTTTTTTAGTCTGCTTTATCTGTATAATTCAGCAAGAATAAGACCTTTTCTCTTGCTGCTTGGTTTAGTTCTCATGCATGGTGCTTGGCACAATTTTCAATTATCTACCTAGGTGTCATGATCTTCCTGAAGCTCTGGCTCCAGAACACTCACCTCATTTGTAATTAAGCACAAAAGGATGATCTGTGGAGCATTTTTGTGGTTTCTCTCATCCTGGAGAAGCCCAAGGATCGCTGGAAGTGGATATTTGAATGTCCGGATGTTCTGGAATAGGATAAGGAGAATTCAAGAAACCTTCCCACAGTTACTCCTTTTTCTCACCCTGACCCTTGCTAACACCAGCAATAATAATTGTGTTTGTTAAGCACTTCCTATGAGCCAAGCACTGAGTTAAGCACTGGGGTAGAGACAGGATAATCAGGTCAGTCACAGTCCTTGTTCCACTTGAATCATCCATTCATTCAGTGGCATTTAATAATAATAATAGTGGTATTTGTTAAGTGCTTACTATGTGCAAAGCGCTGTTCTAAGCACTGGGGGGATACAAGGTGATCAGGTTGTCCCACATGGGGCTAACAGTTTTAATCCCCATTTTACAGCTGAGGTAACTGAGGCACAGAGAAGCAAAGTGACTTGCCCCAAGTCACACAGCTGACAAGCGGCGGAGCCAGGATTAGAACCCATGACCTCTGACTCCCAAGCCCGGGCTCTTTCCACTGAGCCACGCTGTTTCTCATAAGAACTTTATTGACCGCTTACTGTGTGCAGAGCACTGTACTAAGCACTTGGAAAGTACAATTCAGCAATAGAGAGACAGACAATCCCTGCCCAAACCCAGGCTTCAGTCTAGAAGCGGGGAGAGAGGACATACCTCCTCTTTAGTAAAGGACACAGATGAACAGGAACTGTAAGTAACATGCCCACGGTGAGACAGCAGGCAAGTGGAGGAACCAGGATTAAAACCCAGCTCTTCTGACATCCAGACCCAAGCATTTCCCACTAGGTCACACTGTTTCTCAACAGTCGGTCAGTCAGTTAATCACATTTACTGAACGCTTACCATGGGCAGAGTACTGTACTAAGTTCTTGGGAAAGTACACTATAACAATATAATAGATACATTTCCTGCAATCTTGCATTCTAGAGGGGGAGGCAGATCTTAAATAAAATTACAGATATGTTCAAAGGTGCTATGGGGGTGGGAGGGGTGATGGATAAATGGTGACGCTGGAGGGAGTGGATGAAAAGGAAAAGAGGGCTTAATCAGGGTAGACCTCTTGTAGAAGATGTGCCTTCAATAAGGCTTTGATGGCAGGGGAGAGTAATTGTCTGTTGGATATGAAGAGGAAGGGTGTTCCAGGCCAGAGGCAGGATGAGTAAGTGGTTGGAGGCAAGATAGACAAGATCAAGGTACAGTGAGAAGGGTAGCACCAGAGAAACAAACTGTGCAGGCTGGATTGTAGTAGGAGAGTAGCGAGGTGAGGTAGAAGAGGGCAAGGTGATTGACTGCTTTAAAGCCAGTGGTGAGGAGTTTCTGTATGATGCCAAGGTGGATGGGCAACCAATGGAGGTTCTTGAGGAGTGGGGAACATGGCCTGAATGTTTTTGTAGAAAAATGATCTGGATAATAATAATAATCTCATTTGTTAAGTGCTTACTATGTGCCAGGCACTGTACTAAGCACTGGGGTGGACACAAGCAAATCGGGTGGGACACAATCCCTGTTCCACAAGGGGCACACAGTCTCAATCCTCATTTTACAGATGAGGTAACTAAGGCACAGAGAAGTGAAGTGGCTTGCCCAAGGTCACACAGCACCATTCTCCTCAGGTTTCCTTCTCAGTGAAGAGGTGGTGGTGATGATCGTTGTTTTGATGCTGGGGGACTCAAGGAATTTCAGTGATCTTGACTGGCCATTAATATTAAATGTAGGTGAAGTTACTTGAGTCTTCCAAATTATGCCGCAAAGGCCAGTTATTACTATTCTTCCATGTACATGTTCAGCTTGGTCTGTATCTTGAGCTTATATTGTTGCCTCAGTTTGACACTCTATATAGGAGGTACAACCTACTTGATTCTTTACCTCTTGTCTTCTTTGACTCATTAACAGTGAAGTAGGTAATGACTTGATATCACACTGGACTGTCAGCTCTCCTGCTACACTATAAGATCCTTGAGAGCAGGGATTGTGTCTACTTATTCTATTGTAGTCTTCCAAACAGCACAGTGCTCTGCACATTTACTGATTGATGCACTGACCAACTAGCAAAATTCATGTAATTTAAATGTGTCACCAGTGGAGGTCTCCAGTTGTGTAATCAATCAACCAATCAATCAGTGGTATATATTGAGTGCTTTCTGTATGCAGAGCACTGTTCTAAGCATTTATAAAAGTCCAATATAATAGAGTTGATAAACGTGATCCCTGACCACAATCTCGATGTTGGCCATGATTCTGTTTGGAAATCTAGTTTGACCAGGATTACTGGAATCTTCACAGAGCTCTAATGGCTGGAATTCCTGATTTCACATTTTTCTTGGATTGCTCTAAAATAGGGTGGTCAATCTTAGTCCTAGTTTGGTGCAAGTTCATGAAGCAAAAGCTTCCCAGACTACTATTTCCTGATGGGGTTAGGAAGTGGGGAGAGGTGGAGTGATTGAGCTAGATGCTCTGGGGGTTAACAACTGTTTGTATAAACAAAATTCAAAATATTTATAGAGTACCGCAACATGGGAATGAAGAGACAGAGGAGGATTTGGGCCAGGTTTGGTAGACAGTGGGCAGGAAAGCCCCTAAGAACAGTGGGAGAGGAGAAGTGAGGTAGGGAGGAATTGACATTGTAATTTCTACTGCCTGAAGGGCTGAGTAATCATGTTGGGTCAGGTTCATTCATTCAGCCATATTTATTGAGCACTTAATGTGTGCAGAGCACTGTACTAAGCACTTGGGAGAGTACAGTACAACAATAAGCAGAGACATTCCCTGCCCACAAGGAGCTTCCAGTATAGAGGGGGAGTATGCATATGATATACATAGCAACATAGAGCGAAACACTGTCAAATAGCTTTGTTATTGCTATAGCATAATAGCCAGAGATACAATAATAGACAAGAAAATCAATTAGCTAATAAAGACCACCAGCAGATCTTTTGCAAGAATGTCAAACAAATCATAACAACGGTGAGGTTTGGGGCTCCAGACCAAAGCAAAGGTAATGCCATCAAACATTTTCTGACTCTGAAATCTTTATTCCCAAAGGTACCATTTCAAAATGTCAAAACAGGATCACAAACCACAGAGTCACAGAGTGTACACGTTCAATTTCCGGATATTGATGCTTCATTCACCTCAACACAGCTTTGCCTGGGTGGAATCTGCAAGAACGGATTATAGTAGGATCCCCAGACAAGTGCTGATCAGATTTTTCACTGGACCTAAGGACTCTTTAGTGTTGGGTTGGATCTGGTCTGCTAGATTAGGCACCAGGCTCAATTTCAAGTATTTGGTCTTCTTTTATGTATGTGGGAGTGGGATGGAGGGGTCGGGGAGAGAAGGTGAGGGTGAAGAGGGGGCAGATTTTCTGTTCCCTTCAATTTGCTACTATGTCATTTCATTGCCTTGTACCCTGTGAACATTATGCCAGGCACACAGTGTAAGGTAACAGTGTCCTATGCAAGTCCGCCTAAATCCATGAACATAAAGAGTTGTTTCGGAGGGACGTCTGAACTTTCCCCTCTGTTCCCCACCAAGACCCATTGCATTCTCAGGCAAGCCCTGCTTCTAACTTGGGTAGAGGGAAGCTAGATGTTTTCACATTTTAAACCACCTTCGCACTCTCTGAAGGTGTACCCTGAGGTGATTTTTTCTCCACTTCCTCCCTGAAGCTAGCCTTGCTAATGTACTACTCTCTTGAAGTGGCCTGGTTTTCTCCTTACCACAGTGAATGAACTGGTTACCCTGCCAGAAGTCCCGATGTGGCAGGCTGATCCCTACCTTGCCCTTCAAAGCACTGGGAAGAGAAATCTGTTCGGAAGGCCGGCCCAGAGCTAGTGGTGGATGATGGGTGTAAAATCAATCCTTCTTCTTTGACACTCTGCTATGTCCAATTTTTCGAACCTGTGCACACCAAGATCATGGGTATGTTTGACCACCACGGCTTTCTCTCTTGCTTATGTTACTATGAAGCATATGTTGTATTCTACACATTCAACAAGAGGTACTAGCCTATTAGACAAGAGTCAAGGCTGATATAAAAAAGTTCATTACTGCCATCCTGTGGTGCAGAAGGCTTTTTTGGAAATACAATAAGCAGGTGCTAAAAAAAAAAAAAAAAGGAATGAAACAGAGCAAAAAGCGCTATTCGTTTGCATATGAATAAAGATAATTTTTTTGTAGGTAAACAGAAGACTTGAAGTATGCCATCCCCGATTTACAGTGGATGTTTTAAAAATCACATATTTATCTCATCTCTTGGATGGTCAGAATTATGAGCAGATCTAAAAGAAATTGATTATTTTAATTAATTCATACTTTATAAATAGTTGTTCTGATTTGCAGCCATCTTTCCCAGTGCCTGGACCAGTATTCAGTACGAAATGATGTTCAGCATGCTTCAGAGAGAGATGAAAGATGTGGTCCGAAGCAGGCGGCTTCCTGTTATTTAATTCCCAAATGTTTGAAAATGGGAGAAGAAGAGCTTAACTTAAATATTTGTAAATCATCTTCTCGGTCTGCCTGCCTCCGTACCTCCATTTTTACGCCCAGAGTGAAACTCTTCCTCCAGGGTCCAGACCCAACTCACAAACGGCCCCCTCCAAGTTGCTTCGCTCAGGGTCCAGAGCTGCCGTGGAAGGTCCGGTGCAAGGATCTTCTTCTGCCTGGTTCCCTGGAACTCTCTGGATCACATCGTGTGACTATCAGCCCCAAGTCCTGCCTCCCTCTTCCCCGGCGCCACCTCCCTTCTTGGAAAATAATCTGAAGTTTGCAGAGACCCATTCTGGGGATGCTGTAAAGTGCCACTGAGTCATCTCGCAGGATTAAGTTTCCTTAATATTTCATAGAGTAAAGAACGCCGGAAAGTCATGGAACCGTGG